>NC_090936.1:978730119-979100744 GCF_040938575.1 Ambystoma mexicanum | reverse complement strand
GGAGAAAAAGAGACAAAACAAAGGTGAGCGAAGGAACAGATTGAGGAATGCCTGATTCTTCCACCTTAAGACTTACCTGATTATTGTTGGGATAATCTTTCCTCACCTCGGGTCGGCGCCGCTTCTTTGGCACTTCCGTACCCCGGCCCCTAAGGGGAAAAAGACACACGCATTAGCGGGTGAAAGCAAGATCACTAAGGGAACCATCCATCAAAAAGACTCACCAGAGTTTACCTTTGGCGAATCCATTCCTCAACGCGGATTCTTCATCCTGCATCTGAAATAGAGAAAAGGACAATGGACAATTAAGGCTTGAACTTTTGCAACTGAATACTTACGGCCTCATATCGGAAAAGTCAAGCGGAGTTGAATACTCACCAAACCCGAGATCCAGTGAAGTAACTGGAAATCTACGCGCCCCTGCATCGGAAGCAGGATGGAGAGCTCGTCCTTTCAGACTCTAAAGTGAGACTCTACGGGGAATCGCGGAGGGGATTCGAGGAGTGTGACAGGGGGGAGGGGGGGGAATCTGACACATTATCCAGCAGACAGTTAATCCCCTTTTCCACAGAAGGATTCTTCTACGGGCCAGACAGGCGAGGTTTGGGGGTCCGGTCCAGTCCGTCTTCCGAGTCCTGCGCATCACCTTAGAAGAGGTCATAGCAGTCCAGAACAGGTCGGCGCCTCCGTGGGAATCAGGTGAGCGTTACATTTTCCTTCCTTGGGCAACACCACTATTATAGCCCCCATCATGGATTCTGGCAGGATTCCCCTCTCTAGTACCGCATTAAACACCCTGACTAAGTACGGGGCCAGGGTGGAGCGAAACCTTTTGTAAAAATACACAATGAAGCCATCCTCACCCTGAGACTTCCCATCCCACTAATCACTTGCTCAACCTCATCCTCTGTCACAGGGCCCTCCAAACCCTCCGCCATTTCCTTTGTCAGAGCCAGAACCTTAATGGAGCTCAGAAACCTCTTAATCTGGGCATCATCCCCTTCATATTCAGTCGAATATAGCTTTTCGTAATATCGACGGAAGGCCCCTCCTATGTTTGGGGTATCATAAACCAACGACCCCTGTTCATTATTCTACTTCTCTGGACCTACCGCAGCTTTCAGGCTAAAATCCTATCCGCTCTGTCCCCCTTCTCACAATATTTTTGCTTTACCATATGAAGATTCTTCTCTGTTTTATGTAGCAGGAGGTCTTTCAGCTGAAGCCTGTAGTCCTCCAGGGTGGACACCCGCTTCCATTCTAGAGGCTCATCTGAGGGTCCCCCCAGCTGTAGTTGGGATATTTTCCCCCTCAGAGAGCTCTCCAGGGCTTCCCTCTCCCTTTTTTTTTTGGGCTGCCATTTTGATAAGGACACCTTGTATGGTTGACTTGAAGGCGTCCCACAGTATGTGCGCGCCAACCTCGCCATTATCGTTTAGTTCAAAATATTCCGCTATGGCATCTGAAACCTCCCGCACCAGGACGTCATCCCTCAACAGGGAATCATTACATTTCCATGCCCTCTGTGGTCACCACGCCATCCCTCCGCTATGGTAACACAGACCATATCATGGTCGGACCAGGGGGCAGGGTTAACCCTGTGGCCAGAGACATGCGGGCACAGGAGCTCATCAACCAGGATGTAATCTATTCTAGAATACGATTCATGGATTGCGGAGTAATATGTAAATGAGGGGTCTCCAGACCTGGGGCTCGGGATTGTGTCCACCAGGCTCAGTTCTGCATTAACCTTCTGGAAGTTTCGTGCCATTGCTTCGTCCGCAGCCCTAGTGATCTGAGGTCCCAACCATCTCCTATCAGTGGCTGGGTCCAGGACCATGTTAAAATCCCCCCCACCACCACCGAGCTTGGAACAAATAACTTTAGCCTGTCCCTCATTTCTTCTCAGAATTGTGCCTGGCCTTCATTTGGGCTGTACACCACAGCGAGAGTTAGTGGGGAGCCCTGTAGGGTGCCCCTCACCATCATATATCGGCCCTCTGGATCCCTCAGTATAGCCTCCTTGTCAAAGCCCACGTCCCTTGCCATTATAATGGCCACACCCCTCTTTTTGGACTTGTGCGATGTGCAAAATACCTCTCCGATTCCTCCCCCCTGCATTTTTGATTCCTTCCCCTGTGCCCAGTGCGTCTCTTGTAGAAAGAGTAAGTCAAGTTTGGCCTTTCTAACCCAGCACATTAAGGGAACCCACTACCAGGGCAGGCAGACTTTCAGCCATTATCTAGGTTTCCTTTTCTCTCATTCAGCATCCTTGCAGCGCCTTTTCCTTCCAGCTCTTCTTATCTTTTACTATGCTCCCTCTCACCCCCCCTCCACTTCCCCTGGGAGGGCCTTAAGCTTTCCCCCAACTGCCCCCATTCCCAACCCCAAATTTAACAACCCCAACTTTCCCCTTTCCCTCCTCCCCCTTCCCCGCCATCCAGCCAAATAGTTCCACCATTGCTGGCACTTGGCCGGACCACCAGCCTGCCCACCTCTGCTAGGCTATCATTGAAGTGTTCTCTTTGAGCCCCCTCACCCCCCGTGTCACCCCCTCTGAAAACCCCTTAAACTTGCTGTTCAGGGGGACCCTGTTATTAGTTGGAAACCCGGGTCATCAACTCCCCTTCCATTATAGGTCGGGGGGGGTCCGCTCCTCCTCCTACAAGGTCGTTCTTGGTCGGCGAGGCGTGTTCAGTTTTTTAAATTTTCTTGAGCTTGTCTTCTTTCTCCTGTTTCCCGCTGACCCGGGACCACTAGCGTCCTCCACGATCGACCCTATTGGTCCCCTCTGGGGGTCGGCTCCGTCACATAGTCCTGGATAGCTCCCTGTATGTCGTCCTCAGTGACCAAAGTCATGCGCTAGCCCATATATTCGAATGA
Source organism: Ambystoma mexicanum (assembly GCF_040938575.1). NCBI lineage: Eukaryota > Metazoa > Chordata > Amphibia > Caudata > Ambystomatidae > Ambystoma > Ambystoma mexicanum. Next base: position 979,097,861 of record NC_090936.1, on the reverse strand, counting down.
TAGGGAGAAGGGGTAGCCCTATCTGTAGCGCACTCCCTTCTCTTTCAGCAGCTGCGTTAAGGGGAGGCACTTTCTGCGCTTGGCCAATGTGTACGATGAGATATCTTGGAAAATTCATACTTGCGCGTTGTTGTATGTGAATTCCCGGGCCTTCCAGGCCTCCTCCTGCACTTTAGCCTTTTCAGTGTAGTAATGGAACCGGACCAATATAGACCGGGGGCCCCCCGCTCTGCCCCCTGCCCTATGGACGCGGTTGAACATCGGTTCTGTTGTCATCTCATCCGCAAAGAGGAGGTTACTTATGTCTCTCACCACTCGACCCAACAGTCTCTTTCCGTTTCGCCCTCCATATCCGGGACCCCAAAAATTCTGAGGTTATTCCTCCTTTCCCTGTTTTCAAAATCGTCCAGTTGCCTGTCCCTTTCTTCGTCCCTCTTCTCCAGGGCCTTCAGCCTCAGGTCTATTTGCACCTCCTGGGTCACTGATGATGTTTGATTAGTTTCCAGTTGCAACAGCCTGTCTTCAACCTTGCTCACCATCTGGTCCATCTTTTCCATTTTTTGGGCAACGTCCAATCTCATGTCCCTGATTTCCTGCAGGTCTGCGGCAAAACCCCTTTCTATTGCTGAGGCAGACTCCGATGAGGACTCTAGCTGGGCCATTCCACTATCTCGATCCGTGCCGTTGCTGTTGCTGCTTACCTCCTGATAGAGGTACTCCTGAAGGGTTTTCCGGCAGCTCATTCGGCCACCCATCTAACTCTCTACTTGTGTTATCCCCCTGGGGTCTAATCATTCTCCTTGGCTGTTCAACCAATACCTGGCACCTCTGGCCCACCCCATAGTTGCTCTCTGCTCCAACCTTCAGTGCTACACGGATGATTCTCAGCTTGCTTTCAGGCTCCCCTCAGTCGCCTCTTCTCCCAATCTCATCCTGGATTTTGTGTCTGCAGTCCAGGAGTGGTGTGCCGCCAATGATAACTGCCTTAATGTCAGTTAGATGGAGATCCTCCTCATTAGCACACCTGCACCTTTCTTTCCTGTCACTCATTGGCTGCCCACCCTAGGCCATCTTCCGGCTCCCACCTGTGAGGCTAAGAACCTCGGGGTCATCTCCGACTCCACAATCTCCTTCTCTCCATGCATCTCTGACGTTTCAAAGAAGTCAAACTACACCTGCACCTCCTCAGAGGTATTCTTACTTTCCTCAGCTTCCCCCAGAAGCTCACTGTCTCCGGAGCTCTGGTTCTCTCTAGGCTGGACTGCTGCAACAGCCTCTTTCTAAATCTACCTGTCTCTACACTCCGTCCTCCACGACTCATCCAGAATTGGACTGCAAGAATTGTCCTTGGCCTCAAGCCCAGGGATCGTATCTCTCCAGTCCTGACATCTCTCCATTGGCTCCCAGTGGCAGCAAGGATTAAGTTCAAGACCCTCTGCATTGTCCACAAGGCCTTCTGGGGCCTGGGACTGCAATACATCCAAATCTCTCTCCGGAAATATCTTCCGACTCAAGCTCTTCGCTCCTCCGCCTCCAACTCCTTGAGGGTCATTCGCTTCTCCAAGCAACGAGTCGGGGGCAGCTCTCTTGCTTTGGCTGGCGCCTCCCTTTGGAACAGCCTCACTGCCTCTCTGAAATTTGAGCAGAACCATCTCCGGTTCTGGAAACACCTGAAGACCTTCCTCTTTGCTTCTGCCTTCTCGTTTCCTCTCCCCTGCTGATCTCCTGTCTGATACTGCGCTGCTCCCCTGGCTAACCTCTGAACTCGGGCCCAGGACCCTGCCCACCCAGTTGCCCACCCGCACTGCCCCTGGTCTCCCTTTCACTTGTGGTCTGTATCTGTAACCCTACAGTCCCCTTTCCTGCACTTATTAGACCCATGTCTGCACTTTTAACACTCACACTTGCCACCTGTTGGCTGCACTACTTGTTGCATTGATTCCATGTCCTGCACTTGCCCATCCGTCCCCCTGCCTTGCACTTCTCCCCTCCCCGCTACCCTGCATTTGTGCAATCTCATTTTGACTAGGCCTAGTAAGATTGTTGTTTTGTCTTCCCTCTGTCTCCCCTCCCTTGCCTCTTCATGCCTCGAAACACTTGTGTATAAGCGCATTATAAATGTCATATCATATCATATAGCCATCTTCAATGCTCTCCCCAAACAAAACTCCTGCTACCCTCTCTTCCTGTACACCACACCCAGGAAACCTGATTGGCCACTCCCCTGATATCCACGGACACACACAACTGTTTGCTGTCTGCGCAGCCCCCTTTCCATGCCAGGCATCCTCAAATGACACGGATGGCACGTGTGGTGTCCACGGACAGAATGTCAGATCAAAGACCGTCGGGGGAATTTTAACTCAATTTCAATTAAGTATTCTTTAGTGTGGGCTCCGAAAAGAACCTATGTTTGCTTTTTTGTACAATACGTACTGTACCCTCTACATTTTCCCTTCCAGTTTTCTTACAGGAACGGTCTCAATGCATTCCTACAATGTAAAGAAAAATTGCATTTCTGACATCTGTGAAATGAACTCCATCTTCACGAAAAATATTCACACCATCAGACCTTATATTGTAATACTCCAAAAATGACATTCCTGCAACATATAAAAAGCAGATACAGCTTAACTGATAAGCTGCCACGATTCTTCAATTTGTACACTGAAAATGTTTACAATCTTTGCAGCAGGAAACACTTCCATTAGACTTTTGCAAATGCATTGCAGTCACATACTCATAACTGTTCCCTCCACAATGCACAACTATATTTTTCGGAACATTTAAAGTGTGCCATATTCTGACAGATTGACAGCAACATTGCCCAGTTCAACCCACAAACTGCATGCCACAAAAACATCCACTTCTTGCAATCCAATATGCCATGATTTTCAGCATACACCTTCAATGACTGGATTGAAGGATCTCTCCAAATTCATACACTCTGCTTCCTCAAAGACAGCCATAGCGATCTTCAGTGCTCTCACCAAACAAAACTCTGAGGACACCACAACTATCCGCAGTCCCCTTTCCATGCCAGGCATCCTCAAAAGATCTGGATGTGGCACTTGCTGTCTGCGGACTACCTGTTACACTTCAGACTTCCCTGCCGGCATCCTTGCAGAGTACAACTTCTTTACAGGCTCCTCTGTGGTCCAGGTACAAGCTACCATGGCGTCTGTACAAACGTCGACGCACTCCAGGTCACCTGACACACCTTTTACGTGGAAGACGTACAGCAAGCCACGCCCCTCTTACGACTATAAAACCACCGTCTTCCAAGGGGCTCGTTGCTGCTAATTAGCGTTACCAGCTACACGCGGTTTCATCCGTTTCTTCTTCGTGTATCCCTACACGAATCCTTATCTGAACTCCTGGTTTTTGACCTTTTGCCTGAAATTTGGATTGCTTCGTCTCCTCCCTTGTTCTTGTTGTGATCGTCTGGTTGTTGGACTCGGAACGCTTCTGGATACGGCTCTCTTCTGTGTCTTGCGGTTCTGCCCTGATTGCCGCTCTGCACATCAATTTTGGCTGTTTTCATCCAGATCATCTCAACAACTACTCAACCATAATCGTGTACTCAGGTACATATCTATTGTCTTCCATGGACATTGTTTCCTGTTGGATTCTGGGACATTGAGTGACTTTCCCTTGAGATTACTCTTCAGTGCATATGAACGCTTTCCTGATCTGCACCAACCCGACCCTAGTGCGTCCCTCGTGCCGTCCGGGGTTACTTAGCTATACTAACTTCCCTGTTTGTTATTTTCTCGTGTCGTTGTCTATACTGTATACTAACTTCCCTGTTTGTTATTTTCTCCTATCATTGTCTTCAATCCTGGACTCCTCCTACTCCATTTATCTTTACTCAGGTCAGTTGTTATCAATTCTATAGCTAAAGTGGGAAACGATACTGATTTAGATTTATTCCACTCATTCGTGTTATTCTTTGTAGATTATCCCGGGAAAACGCAATTCCACACCAATATCCATGTAGGTAGTTGTCCAATCATTTACTGTTCTAATCACTTGTTTAACATTAACACATCAACACTGTCTAATATCTTGGTATACTTTTGCAGCATTGGTATTGGCGGTGTGTGTTCTCCCCGCTCTTTTATTCAATTGACATCTCTGTCTGTTCTACTGAAACAGCAGAGAGGTACATTGTGGAAAAGAGCCCCTCTTTGAGGAAGCCTGAGTCTTGTACTCAGGGGAGCTGGGATGGAAGGCTGAATTCGGAATTCTATGCTACCAACATCGCCAAGGTCGTGTTCTCCGCATCTTTGACCTATTCGGAGTGGTGAGTAACAGAATTAGCAGCCTTAAAAATGTCCACAGAGGCCAGTGATGCTTTGAATCAAATCGTGCAAATGGTCACGGATCTACGTACAGACTTGACCAATGCACAAGAAGCACTGCGCCAACGCATGGACGCCATTCAGTCTTTGGTTACCACACCAGCGTCACAGATGGCTGGTGCCGGAGCTACAGCATCCGGTTCAGGGTTTCCACCTCCACAGCAGGAATCAAATCCGATCATGCTTACAATCCAGTTCCCGCTAGCTCCTCCTGAACGCTTCCTAGGCGACCCTAAACAATACAGAACTTTCATCAATCAATGCAAATTACATTTGCTGTGTCGCCCCACCTCATTTCCCACATCTACAACTAAAGCGGCTTTTATTTTGTCTCATTTGGGAGGCACTGCAGCTGCATGGGCTAACCCATTGTTGGAATCTAATCGTCATGTTCTGTACAATTGTGATGCCCTTCTTGCTATGATGAGTAAAGTATTTAATACATGTTATACCACTCAAGCTACTGATCTGGAACTCTTAAAACATCGACAAGGAAACAATTCTTTATTGGTTTATTTGGCTCGATTCAATCAGTTGGCAGCAGAGACTGACTGGCCTGAAGAAAAGAAGACAGCTGTCTTCTATCAAGGCCCCTCAGATGATCTAAAGGACATTCTCTCCACTGTTCCTGCGGTTCCCGCAGCATTCGGGGAACTACTAGATTTAGTCCTTCAGATTGATGCTCGTAAGTCTGAAAGACGCGGCGAAAAGAAAACAGCATTGTTCAGCTCGGTTGCAGCAGAGGCCTCATCTTCATCATCTCCTGCGCCTGAGCCTATGCAGATTGGGATGATTAGGGGACCGCTTACCCCTGCTCAACGAGAATATCGTCGATCACACAATCTGTGCATGTATTGTGGGGCCTCTGATCACTGAGTGTACAAAAAAACCTAAAAGAAAGGCGGGAAACGCCAAATCCCGACAGTAGACAGAGTCCCTATGTCGGGAAACTCACCCTTGGACTCTACAGTACAGAATCCGAGTCATTTAGTTTGCCTACCTGTTAGATTTTCTTTAGATCATGGTGTTTCATTCCAGACTACAGCTGTGATCGATTCAGGTGCAACAGGTAATTATGTTGATCAATGTTTTGCCACCATGTCAAAAATACCATTAGTTCGCAAAACTATCCCTGAAACAGTTAACGCCATAGATGGTTCACTTCTTGTCTCTGGAATGGTAACTCACCAAACAGTTCCACTCCATATGAGTACTGACGAAGGCCATACTGAAGACATATCATTTGATATCATTAAAGCACCAGCTTACAAAGTCATTCTGGGCATTCCATGGTTGAAACTTCATAATCCTGCCATCGACTGGTCGACATCTCAGATTCAGTTCCCTTCCAATATGTGCAATACTCGATGTACTACATTACTCGGTATTACCCATGATAGTCCAGTCAGGGCGCTAGTTTCACCTACTATGCATATCGGAGCTGTCTCTAAAAACGTTTCCTCTGTGATACCTTCGCAATATACAGATTATTCAGATGTTTTTGACAAAGGGATGGTGGAGACTCTGCCTCCACATAGAGTTTATAATTGTCCAATAGACCTAATTCGGGGAGTAAAAATACCATCCAGCAGAGTGTACTCTCTCACTCTCAAAGAAGACGAAGTTCTTAAAGATTACATAGACAGGGCTTTGTCCATGGGATTTATTCGTTCTTCCAAATCACCTATTTCATCACCACTTTTCTTTGTCCCTAAGAAGGAAGGGGATCTACGTCCTTGTATAGATTATCGTGCTTTGAATGCAGCAACCATTAAAAACCAGTATCCTCTTCCTCTGATTTCTGTCCTTCTTGAGCAGTTGGGTTCTTCCAAAATATTCACTAAGCTCGATCTTAGAGGAGCTTACAATCTCGTCCGCATGAGAGAGGGAGACGAATGGAAGACCGCATTTAAAACACGTTATGGCCTATTTGAATATCTTGTCATGCCTTTTGGCTTATGTAATGCCCCGGCCACCTTTCAAGCTTTCATGAACGATCTGTTTTACGACATTCTTGATCAATTTGTTGTTGTCTACCTGGATGACATTTTGATTTATTCTCAAAACCAGGAAGACCACGAAAAAACACGTCAAGATAGTACTCCAACGTCTAAGAGAACATAGATTGTTCGTTAAAGCCGAAAAGTGCATATTTCATACATCAGAGGTGGAATTTCTGGGATATGATCTTACTAACAATGGTGTGCGCATGAGTCAATCCAAAATTAGTGCAATCTTGGAATGGCCTGTGCCTAATTCAGTCAAATCATTACAATCATTCCTGGGATTTGCAAACTTCTATAGACGCTTCATCAATGGGTTTTCTGAAATATCTGCACCACTTACCTCTCTGACAAGTGTCAAAGTACCATTTGTATGGTCTTCAGAAGCTGAGGGAGCCTTTGATCAATTAAAATCAGCCTTCACTTCCGCTCCTGTCCTCAAACATCCTGATCCCGAGCTTCCTTTTTTTGTGGAAGCTGATGCTTCAGGTTATGCCATTGGGGCGGTATTGTCTCAAACCTGTCCGCATTCAGGAGAGATTCATCCTGTTGCCTATTTTTCTCGTAAATTGACAGCTTACGAAAAGAATTATTCCATCACAGAACGCAAACCTTTAGCCATCAGAGACGCATTCTTGGAATGGAGGCATCATCTTTTGGGGGCTAAACACCTTGTAACTGTATACTCTGATCACCGCAGTCTCTTAGCTTTCAAGTCTATGAAATGTCTTACAGCTATACAGGCGCGGTGGCATTTATTCTTTTCACAATACCAATTTGTTATTACATACCATCCTGCTAAAGCTCAAGTTCCGGCTGACACTCTCTCGCGTTTACATGCGGATGGCCAGTCTCAACAGATCGAAGCTCTTCCTCTTCTACCAATCAAGGTTGTTTGTGGTTGTTCGGTTCAGCCCTCTTTGCGTTCAATTATCCTTGATTGGGTTTCAAAACATCCAAAAGAGATCAGTGACCTCAATCTGGAAATCATTCAGGGTATGCCATTCATTCAAGGGCGCGTCTATATACCATCAGGTCAAGCTAGAGATTTAGCTCTTCAGTGGTCTCACGATTCCTTGATTGCTGCACATCCAGGAAGTCAAAAAACTCTTGAAGCCTTACGGCGTTGGGCCTGGTGGCCTTCTATGGTTTGTGACGTAAAGGATTACATTTTGACTTGTTCCATATGCACTCAGTGTAAAACTTCTAGAGCCAAACCAGTTGGATTGTTACAACCTCTTCCTGTGCCGTACAAACCTTGGCAGATGCTGTCTATGGATTTCATTGTGGAACTTCCTGACGTTCAGGGCTATGACACTATTTGGGTAATCATTGATTACTTCACTAAATATGCATTGTTCATACCTTGTTCTGGTTTACCTGCAGCTCCTGAATTGGCAAAACTGTTCTTGACGAATGTGTTTCGTTTCTTTGGTTTACCCTCGATTATTGTTTCCGATCGTGGCACCCAATTTACGTCACGATTCTGGAAGGCTCTTACAGCTTCTTTGGTTATTGAGGACAGGTATTCCTCAGCTTACCATCCTCAAACGGATGGGCAAACTGAGAGAACTAATGCTACCATCGGACAGTATCTATGCTGTTTATGCCTTCAGTACCAACAGTCTTGGTTTACTTCTTTGCCTTATGCAGAATTTGCATATAACAACTCTATGCATACATCAACTGGAGTTTCTCCATTTTTTGCCCTTTATGGTGGTCATCCTAGGGCACTTCCACTTGATCCGGTATTACCGGCCATTAATCCTGCAGCAAAAGATTGCATCAGAGATATTGATAAGATTCATCGGGATGTACGCTGCCATTTACTCCGAGCTCAAGATCATGCCAAGAAGTATGCCGATGTGCATTGTTCACCTGCTCCAGTCTATCGCAGTGGCATAAAGGTGTGGTTATCGTCCCACAATTTGCAAATTGCAGGTAAACGCTCGCTTCTGCCAAAATTTTTGGGACCCTATGTCGTTACTGATGTCATCAATCCTGTGGCAGTTAAGTTTTCTTTGCCGTGATCATGGCGCATACACCCAGTCTTTCACGTCTCCTTGATCAAGCCTTTCATTCCTGGGACCCGTCTGCCTACTCGTCCTTCGCCGATCTTGGTGGATGGTGAGGAGGAATATGAGGTCTCGCGTATCCTGGACTGCAGTGTGTCTAGGGGTACGTTGTTCTACCTCGTGGATTGGAAGGGTTATGGGCCTGAGGACCGTACTTGAGAGCCACTCTCCAATTTGCATTGTCCGGTTCTTCTGTTGAGCTTCCATTCTGCCAGGGGGTTGCCAGTGTCTTTGAGGGAGGATGCTGTTACACTTCAGACTTCCCCGCCGGCATCCTTGCAGAGTACAACTTCTTTACAGGCTCCTCTGTGGTCCAGGTACAAGCTACCATGGCGTCTGTACAAACGTCGACGCACTCCAGGTCACCTGACACGCCTTGTACGTGGAAGACGTACAGCAAGCCACGCCCCTCTTACGACTATAAAACCACCGTCTTCCAAGGGGCTCGTTGCTGCTAATTAGCGTTACCAGCTACACGCGGTTTCATCCGTTTCTTCTTCGTGTATCCCTACACGAATCCTTATCTGAACTCCTGGTTTTGACCTTTTGCCTGAAATTTGGATTGCTTCGTCTCCTCCCTTGTTCTTGTTGTGATCGTCTGGTTGTTGAACTCGGAACGCTTCTGGATACGGCTCTCTTCTGTGTCTTGCGGTTCTGCCCTGCTTGCCGCTCTGCACATCAATTTTGGCTGTTTTCATCCGGATCATCTCAACAACTACTCAACCATAATCGTGTACTCAGGTACATATCTATTGTCTTCCATGGACATTGTTTTCTGTTGGATTCTGGGACATTGAGTGACTTTCCTGTGATATTACTCATCAGTGCATATGAACACTTTCCTGATCTGCACCAACCCGACCCTAGTGCGTCCCTCGTGCCGTCCGGGCTTACTTACCTATACTAACTTCCCTGTTTGTTATTTTCTCCTGTCGTTGTCTTCAATCCTGGACTCCTCCTACTCCATTTATCTTTACTCAGGTCAGTTGTTATCAATTCTATAGCTAAAGTGGGAAACGATACTGATTTAGATTTATTCCAAGGGTGGTAGCACAAAAGCAACGGTTTTGTAGGGAATAATATTATTTTTAATACTGGAAAAAAAAAAATCCTGAGGCAAAAAAATTGGAGGTGGGTTACCTCTAGTTCACAAGTGCAAGGTAGTTCAGGAGGGTAGCAAATCCAAAGGGGGGTAAGTGCTTCACTGTTCAGAACTGGGGATTAGATTCTGGAACTGTGAGATGATAGTCCGATCTAGATCGGGTTAGCTGTTCATTTTCTGTGTTCTGTGTCATTTCTTTAATGGTTCCCGTGGGTAACAAAGAATCAGAGGTATTGACTGTTTGGAGATGCACAAAAGTTAAAACACAGGGGAGACTTCTTTGGCCAAGGGGCCAAGAAATGGGAGAGAGCTCTTCTAAAATTGCACACTCATAGCATCTGGGGGTGTGCTGGAGAGGTTGTTCACGCAATATCTTATTCCTTCCAATTGAGATATTTGCTGTAGGTCATGAGAGCCCTTAGATTTATTCCACTCATTCGTGTTATTCTTTGTAGATTATCCCGGGGAAACGCAATTCCACTCCAATATCCATATAGGTAGTTGTCCAATCATTTACTGTTCTAATCACTTGTTTAACATTAACACATCAACACTGTCTAATATCTTGGTATTCTTTTGCAGCATTGGTATTGGCGGTGTGTGTTCTCCCTGCTCTTTTATTCAATTGACATCTCTGTCTGTTCTACTGAAACAGCAGAGAGGTACATTGTGGAAAAGAGCCCCTCTTTGAGGAAGCCTGAGTCTTGTACTCAGGGGAGCTGGGATGGAAGGCTGAATACGGAATTCTATGCTACCAACATCTCCAAGGTCGTGTTCTCCGCATCTTTGACCTATTCGGAGTGGTGAGTAACACTACCACATTGTACGTGGACAGAATGTCCAATTGAAGGGGGTGGGTTGGTTTACACTCAATTAGCCCAGGGCAGCCCTTTTACCCTTTTTACTGTTATGTTTGTAGCACTCCCTCATTGCCTGTTTTCAAACAGTCACACCTCCATCCAACAATCACATCCATAAACTGTACATGTAACCCTGTCATCTCAGTTCAACACTTCAGATGTACACTTGAACTCCAAGAGTACATATCGCCGGTTAATCACAGCCATCTGCATCAAAAACTACTGTAAAACTCTCCAAAATGTCTGTGCAGATTCAACAACATGTGCATCTCACAAGACATAGTACAGGTATGCTTATATTTTTTGGAAGTATTTTAATCAACTCTTTTACAAATATATGCATCTACATACATACATACAGGGTTCCTGCTACTTACTCTGTAATAAGCTTCTCAATAAGCAGATTATATTTTCTAATGACTCTAGCAATTGCCATGCTTTGCAGCATGTTGCACCTCCTCACATCAAGTAGCAAATACTTACAATGCTGTGTGTTTAGAAATATTTCTTTCTAGGAGCACTTTCATGAAAGTAAAACTATACATATGTACATTTATAGCAGCACTGTGTCATTTTTTTCTAAAAAAAAAAAGAAAAAAGCAGATGCAAGATAGTTAGAATAAGTCAATGGGAACATAAGTACTTAAAGAATACCCTTCATTGCAAAACACTTGAAATATGCCATCACAATTCTTATTACTACAAAATGTCTTCTAAAGTTTAATGTAGTTAGAATACGCCAACAGGTATCAAACTACTTTAAACATTCCCTTAACTACAACACACTTCAAACAAACATACTATCACTTACACTGACATCATTGTAGCAGTTTCTTTTTAATCCTCTATGAAGGTGTTTTCTCAATAATTATTCAAGTCAATACAACAACAGTGTAGCAGGCGCTAATGTAGTACCAAACATAGTACATCGAATGTACTGTTTATGAGAGTCAAAGAAAGTAAATGTATATGTAAATCCTGCTTTACAAATGTTACTGTTTTTTTTTTCACAGAAAACAAACCAGAGATTCCAGCTTCACTACTGTATACAACTTAGTAACTGTACCAAGTGTACACAAATACATATTCCATAAGCACTATCCTCAATTTTACTACAATCAGAAATACCACATACTTTCTACTCCCCCCTACATTACCTATAATTATTATACACATATCACTATAATCGTTGTGGCCAGTGCCCTAATATTTGGGGCCATGGACTACGCACATGCCCCCAAGAAACTGGCCACTGACCTGAACCACCACAATATAATTAAACCATATAACAAGTGCATAGCAAAACTTGCCCTTAACCCGTCATTGAAATAATGGCCACGGACACCAGAATTGACCGCAGCACCTACATGCCCCTTTTCCACCTATAAAAACAGACCCATATCATCTTCATTCCACTCTCCCACCCTGTCCAGGCCCTCTTTTGGCCACCAATAACCCAAAATGTGTTTTCCAGACTTTTTTCCCAGAGCGCTATCTGCAGACAACGGCTGTCCCCAAATCCAAGATGGCGGTTGTTTCAAATGTTTTGACGCACCTTACGTTTTTCACCATCCAACTAGTGGGTGTGTCCGATGTCCACAGACATCACGTTGCCCCCTGATTGTTCCTGATGCCTGTCTGTGCAGTGAATAGTGAAGTGAGTCCGTGGACCGAAGACAGCTATCACTCATTCTTTTGGACTTACTTTTTGGCAGTTCGTAAAAGAACAAACATACACACCCACACACACATCCTCACTGGTTAGGTCCAACTAGGCCGAAACATGTCTGGGGTTTCATTCAGAATGGACTTGGCCTAGCCTGTTCGGGTTGGGTTACTGCTATTAGTGGCAGTGCCTGACTGATTTGCATATGGTTGGACCCCGTTTGCAATTGAGCAGACTGGCTAAAATGCAGTGGTGTGGAACATTAGTTCGAGGGCTCTACGTCTCTGACAGAGCTTTTGCATCAACATTTAGAGGAGCCCTGGTGTCAATCAAGTGCTCTTTGATACAGTAAGAGCACATTATGGTGAATGACCTGTTATTGTGTCAACCATTTTCTAGAACCTTGTTGAATAGTCTTAAGTGTGGTAGAGAGTTGCCGATTTGTAGAGCTTTTTTATTTTCATGCTGCATCATTCACTGTTTTTTCCACTTGTGATGCATTACATCATTTTTGCTTTGATTGGTATGTATGCCTCTTCGTAAAATAAAATTGTAAACTTGCATGTTGTCTATGGCTGGCTGCCACTGTAACTGTGAATAAGCAATACATCTCGATCAGCGGCTCCATGAGGCAGAGTGTGCGTTTCATTGGCCAATTGCATCTTAACTAAAACTGTGCTTTGACCACTGCTAAGCTTTAAATGTTAGGACACGCCTCACCATGTCATATACCATATGCTTGTCTGCCCTATGATGAAGCTATTTCTATTCTTGGGTTTTCCTTGTGTGAGACTACTTTGAGATACAGTATTTAATTTAACAGTACATTAAAATGAATTAATTTCTGCATTGTGTATTGTTGGAGAACATTTTTGTTAAGAGTTAGTGCTTATTGCTATGTAGTGTCATTCTTTTTAGGGAGCTGCTGGGGGTGGGATGGCTGTGAGTGAATACCTTGTGTTGAAGCAACTTTTGATAGTTCTTATCAGAATGGAAGCTGCAGTCTTTAATCCAAGCAGGTCCTAAAGGGCATGCAGATGTGACCTGACTGATTTGTGGAATTTGTACGATAGGTGTTGGTCATAAATAAAAATGACTGCATTAAGAATAAGACTGCAGGGCAAATAGTGAGCTTGGAAATCGGGCCAACATGGAAGCATTGGGAATTCACTTAAGTACCCCATGTATAATAGCAAGCATCGGTAAAGCCAATACACCTTGTTTTGCAAATGTAAAGGATAACCTTTTTTTGTTCTGTGGGACTTTATAAATGTAATCGGCTTCAATTCAACAATACAGCTAAGTCAATGCCTAGTCTGGGATGCTGATGGAAACCCTTATTGATGTATTTTTATGTCCAGTTTGTTTACTCTGGATGACAACCCTTATATAACACCCCTCTCTTAGAATCCCCCTGACCCCACTGAGCCAAGAAGTAGGTTTGTTTTGCAAATTAAAAGGTTTATTTGAAAATCCCACTATATATATATATATATATATATATATATATATATATATATATATATATATATATATATATATATATATATATATATATATATCACACTTTTATAAATAAATTGATAAATGATAGCACACTTGTGAATATGAGCAGTAATCAGCAATAGGTAATCCCACTGTAGCACAGTTCTTGGATACTTAGGAATAGGAACAGAGGAATAAGGTAGCAGAGAATGCTTTATATGGTTCAAGGAGATGCAAAGATGAAGAAAATGCAGTACATAAATATACTGATATGGTTTCACAAGAGATAATATGTTTACTTTTCCCCTTGTGGCAATTCACTCTCCCCCCCTATCCAATGTAAGGAGATGGAAGTAACACACACAGTCTTCAGGAATGCGATCAAAATACAATACGAATTTCAGTTCCCCCCTAGCAAGCTTATAGCACCAGGGATGATTTTAAATCAGGCAAGATCCCTTTAAATGTGGTGGCAATGAAGTAAAAATATGCTAAAACTGCTTTTAATTCCCTATAGGAGGTTCAGGGTAGGTGATAGCTACTTTGAATCAGTTCAGGTCCACACTAACAATGATTTATGAGGGATTATCAGGTTGAAAACGGATTTCGGTAATGGAAGCAAAGGACAGATCTTTCTACAAGTGGTTGAAATGAAGCAAAATGTCAAATCGCTGCACTTTTTTTCGAGTGCACCGAGCGCAATTACGGAGGCGCTATAAGGAGCAAGTCGGTTTAGAGCTTGTTGGAAAGCTGGGAATCTTAGAAGTTAAATTTCGTTCCTAGGATGCACGGTTCCAAAGAGACAGACGATTTTGTAAAGATAGTTTTTCAGAAATGAAATTACAGTTTCAGAATGACAGATGCGCTTTGAAAGGTTTGAATCAACAGGAGGAACACAATTTCTTATGATGCAGTTGTAAACAGGTTCAAATGTTTTGAATCAGATTATTTTAAGCTAAGAGATGGGTTCTGCACAGTTCTAGCTGGGTACTCACACTATAAATTTGAAAGGAATGGCCTTGTCACGGATCTGGTAAACAAGTTTAGCTGCAGTTCTCTCTGCTCGGCGGGTCAATCAGGCACTGGTTCTGTTCACAGAGGTCTGGTCTCTGGTTCTGCTGGTCTGAATCAAGTGGATTCTGGATACCGCACTGCTTTCTGGGTACTGGTTCTGTTCTGGATACACAGGACTCTTAGCAAGCAGCAAACTGCACAGCCCGGCGGTTGACTAGTTCGCAAAAGATTTTGAGGCCTGCTGAAGAGTTCAGCTCTTTGGAGTTTTTGTTCTGGAGTTAGTCTGGGTCTCTGGAGTTCGGGATCTGGAGTTCTCTGTCAGCGTGCTGCGCAGGAATTCAGTTGAAGGTTGGAAAAGGAATGTCCCTGTCTGGCTTCCAGTGGCTCTTTTTATGACTTTAGAAAATGGGTGTGTGTTGGCATAACTAAGCCTGCCCCTCACAACTTACCATTGGCCAAGTTTTCCTCTCCCCCTTGTTTGGGGAACTGAGTTGTGTGTCAGAGTGAGTCATCAGGTGTCATCTTTATGGCTTACAGAAAGAACACTCCCCTTGTCAATTTGCACACAAATCTATTTCTGATCCAAATACATATTTCCCAGATACACAATTTGTTGAAATTACATACACACATCATATATCACATAAGGTAGTCTCTGTTCCAACTCTGATGTTTCTAAGAGCTTGGATTAAGATATGACAACATTTTGCGCTTTTTGGTTGGTTTTCCAATATTGTATTTTTACCAAAAATTACACAGATGTACACCATCTCTCTACACATATTCCAGTAATTTACTGTGTCTCTAGCATAAACACAGTGTCTGTAGTATTAGTAATTAGTGGGGTTTTGCCTCAGAACATCACAGAGCGACCAGCTGAGCCTTGAACCGTGAGTGAAATTGTCATTTTAAGATTCTCAAAGTTGTACATTTCTGTCATCTGGTTACAATTAGTTATCAGTATTTTTATAAAACATATATTTGCCTTCAATTCAATTCACAAAAGTGTCTGGGTCCGCCCCCAGAAGCTTGGGGAGTCAGATGATTACATGGCCTTCTTTGCTGGCAGGGAAGCACGGTTCCAAAGATACAGACAATTTTGTAAAGGTAGTTTTTCAGAAATGAAATTACAGTTTCGGAATGACAGATGCGCTTTGAAAGGTTTGAATCAACAGGAGGAACACACTATTTCTTATGATGCAGTTCTACACAGGTTCAAATGTTTTGAATCAGATTATTTTAAGCTAAGAGATGGGTTCTGTATAGTTCTAGCTGGGTACTCACACTATAAATTTGAAAGGAATGGCCTTGTCACGGATCTGGTCAACAAGTTTAGCTGCGGTTCTCTCTGCTCGGCGGGTCAATCAGGCACTGGTTCTGTTCACAGCGGTCTGGTCTGGGTCTCTGGTTCTGCTGGTCTGAATCAAGTGGATTCTGGATACCGCACTGCTTTCTGGGTACTGGTTCTGTTCTGGATACACAGGACTCTTAGCAAGCAGCAAACCCACAGCCCGGCGGTTGAATAGTTTTATAAAAGATTTTGAGGCCTGCTGAAGAGTTCAGCTCTTTGGAGTTTTTGTTCTGGAGTTAGTCTGGGTCTCTGGAGTTCTGGATTCTGGAGTTCTCCATCAGCGTGCTGCGCAGGAATTCAGTTGAAGGTTGGAAAAGGAATGTCCCTGTCTGGCTTCCAGTGGCTCTTTTTATGTCTTTAGAAAATGGGTGTGTGTTGGCATAACTAAACCTGCCTCTCACAACTTATCATTGGCCAAGTTTTCCTCTCCCCCTTGATTGGGGAACTGAGTTGTGTGTCAGAGTGAAGGTGTCATCTTTATGGCTTACAGAAAGAACACTCCCCTTGTCAATTTGCACACAAATCTATTTCTGATCCAAATACATATTTCCCAGATACACAATTTGTTGAAATTACATACACACATCATATATCACATAAGGTAGTCTCTGTTCCAACTCTGATGTTTCTAAGAACTTGGATTAAGATATGACAACATTTTGCGCTTTTTGGTTGGTTTTCCAATTTTGGATTTTTATCAAAAATTACACAGATGTACACCATCTCTCTACACATATTCCAGTAATTTACTGTGTCTCTAGCATAAACACAGTGTCTGTAGTATTAATAATTAGCAGGGTTTTGCCTCAGAACATCACCGAGCGACCAGCTGAGCCTTGAACCATGAGTAAAATTGTCATTTTAAGAATCTCAAAGTTGTACATTTCTGTCATCTGGTTACAATTAGTTATCAGTATTTTTATAAAACATATATTTGCCTTCAATTCAATTCACAAAAGTGTCTGGGTCCGCCCCTAGAAGCTTGGGGAGTCAGATGGTCACATGGCCTTCTTTGCTTTCTGGGCACTGTTTACAGCCCACATCCGAAATCAGCATACCCCATTCGATTGAAAGGGTCTATTGTCTCTCTCCTCCAGGCTCAAGGGGAAAACCCCTCCCTCACAATCAACAGGGGCATGTGATATCCTGCCTCCTGGTGTGGGTCCCTGGGGTGTTAGGCTTCCCAGGAAAAGCACGCCTTTGAACTTTTAATTAAATAAGACTCCTTCTGATCAATGCACAGTTCTGCAAGACAGCTCTCCTGTCAGAGTTTAGACCGCTAGCACCGGTTAGTGTCCAATGCCGGTACTGCACCTATTTTTTTAGGAGTTGTCTTGAATTAATTCCATTTCAAAAGGGGATTTTACTTGATAGTATATGATCCTTGCTTAACATTGTTTTGATGGGAATCCTTACAGTAGAGTGGTGATGTGGAACACCCCACAAGAAGGTTGAATTTTTAGAGTGGTCTTGTGAGCCATGATTTTAGCAAATTTTTGGCATCAAGAAAATGAATTCCCAACAGCTCTGGGTTGTTTTTGGCAATCGGCATTGCCATTCCCAGTGGTCTCAGGCTACTGTGTGTGTAGCCCAATGGTGGTTTTAGGCAGGGCCCTCCTGTGCTCACAAACATAGGCAAAAATGGGTGGCAGCCTATTCTTCATGTTTCCCTGTGCACTTTCTGGGGAGTTCTGGCAATCATGATGTTTTCAATGCCAGTAATGCACAGTTTTATGGTAGGGCTTGGATGCATGGGTAAACCCATCCCACATAAACAAAGTACCCTCTACATTTACACAACCTAGCCAATTTGCTCTGCAAAGATCCAATGTGTACAGCAGCAATAAGCAATACAAATGAGAGCATTCATTTTTATTTTTCCCTATTAGGTGATGCTAATGGGACATTTATATGCCAAAACTATTGAATTTGAATACAGCTAGGTGGTATATGAGGAGGGACACAAAGTAGCTGTTTGTTTATTTAACCTCCCATTCATTGCACTTGGGCATGCTAATGCCTTTAGCCATTCCCACACACGTCCTGCCTCTCCTCTCCCCCAACCCTCTAAACACATCCTCCTCTGGTCTCTTTAACATCAAACCGTATGCTCCAAGTGCCTGCCAGTGTTACTTGAAACAAGTTATCTGAGAATTAATGGTTTAAATGGAGCTGTGCATGTGCTGCTGGTGTAATAAAAATGTATTTAACTTAGTGTGCCTTAAGCTCCTTGATTTATAAGCAGTGCTCTTGTCCTTTACTGTAGTCCTGTTAAAACGACGAACATTGGCAAAGCCAATTGTCTTTGCAAGTGAATAGGTAATCGATGGGCCTTTGCCAGGCACTCCTATTATATGTTGAGGTACTCCCACCATTTTGCAGCTGGTACCATTAATGGACATTTAGACATTTGCCAGGCACTGACGAAATCCTACTATTTCATGTCTACACAAAATGCAAAATTGTTGACACTGCCAATGAATGTTTGAGGTTGAATCTCCCACTCAGTTCCCAGCTCTGAAATTATTGCTGCAGCACATCTGGTCCTTGGACAAATGTAGGCAGAAAACTGTATCCTGAAGCCTTTCATGGAATAAACCCAATCAAATGTTGACTATGTGATAGGGATGTTAAAGCTTAGGTTAAATGGTCGCAGCACACATTTGCCCCTGTGTGGTGAGGTGCAAGCCCCTTTTTGATTTGGATGAAAGGAGATGACATTCCCATTCACTGGGAGCAGGAGAGGAGCACACAATGCAAAACTGAGATCAACATTCAGAAGAAGAAATGACATGAACATGACCTGCAGCTGGACAATGGCGCAGTGAAATGAATAACGAGCTGAACAATTGTTCTTCCACCTCCATAAGACATATTTGAGGCTGGTAGGTGCCCCATCATTTTCTTTTAGGAAGTGAATGGATAGCAAATACAAAGGAACCATCCACACAGATAAACATAATTTTAGTCTGAGTTTTCATAGTTCAATTAATTTATTATGAACTGGGAGGCATTGAAGTTAATGCTGAACATGTAAGCAAAAAGAATATGTCCAATTTTCTGTCAAAAACACTCCATAAATTGAAAGCAGAATGGGCAGTAAATTGAGTGAGGGGCTGTTGTGAGTTCCAGCCCATCTGATCTGTACTATGGTCAACCAGTGGCAAGTTGCCATCCTCTGTACCCTTAGTCACTTTTGATCATATGTGTGTTCACGATAATTCTCGGTAGAGCACCGTCTCCCATATGAGACGTATAGGATGACTAAAAAGTCTGAATCAATGGTACCAGAGTACTCGAGTACATATTTGTAATAGAAGTGCTCCGTCACTGGCGCTAGTGTAGCACCCAAAGTTCTTCGAAGAGACAACCAAGGAGCACCAGTGTGGCACTGCTTGCTCCTAAACACAATTCTAGCATTCATCTGTGCAAACCAACGGCAGCAAAGTTTCCCTGAATATTCCCCAATCATTCAATTGTCTCTCTGAAAATGAGGTAATCAGGTACAAAGTCCATGAAATATATTACTATCACTCCTTACTACCCGTAATGGCTAAAACATCGTTGTAGATAAAGGTCTGCTTGTTGCGCTAAGGTTGGAGTGAGACCCCTGAGAAAGGGCCATTTCTATCGCTATCATTGCCCTGAAATGTCCGTATAATTCTTCATAACTGCTATTGAGTTAGATAAAATAATGGGGTGCTATAAAATACAAAGGTGGGTTTGGCCTATAACCCGTGTCCCCCCAAGAAGTCTTTCTAAAAGTTGTTCACAAAATGTTGTCGCTGGCTTCGCATCTACGTGGAACTTTACAGAGTACTTTTCCCTCAGTATTGTTTTGGAATTGACACGACAGCTGTTGGTCAGACCTACATTGCACTGGGACAGACATCACTTTATGCAAACACATGACATCGTGATCATCACACTGGTTTATCTCTGCCCAGACATGACAGATTGGAGTTAGCATGGAAATTAGCTCACCACCAGTTCAAGTTGGACCCATCAGCCCCCACCTTTTCCCCCGAATGATAACGAGAGTTATGGTTTTCTAACAGGTAATACATTATTTTGAAGGAATCAAACTTTGCCTTACCTCAGACATCCAGTAGGGGCGGTGGCTGGGGAGTTGCTTGCAGCAGGAATTGGGCAAAGACGCTCCAAGGTGTCAGGAAACTAATGGTGACCCCTATATACTCATGCGCATTAAAAACAGATGGCAGTAGTGATTTGGTGAGAACTTTAGTAGAACCTTAAATTGCCAACGATTGTTCAGCTCGCCACCTTCTGGAGTCCAGCACACACCTGCATGGTTTCTTAAAGTCCCTTTAGAGCTTTACAGTCTCCCATTCTAAATACCTGGAACCGGAAGAGGGCAGGCTTCCACAGCCCTAGCCTCCATGGACACAGGAACCAGTCTCACTCGTGCAGCCGAATCTAAAAATAAATTAAATGCTTCAAACAGGGCACCGGAAACTGCACAGACCATTGGCATACATCGGTCAAACTATAAATGGCCCTCCCATTCAAAACCCACCAAGTGAAAGCTATCTGAGTAGACAGGTAGGAGTCGGAAAGCTGACACTATGTCCACCTTTGCCCACTCTGGAAACCAAGTCTACTGCCTGATCCAATGTTGCGTAGGACACCAAACAGCCCTCAGGATCTAGCCAGTCACTGACCGAGTCGCCTCAGGGGAATGATATGTAGTGAATCAAACCATATTTATCATGCTCTTCCTTATGTAACATGCCCAGTGGGAAAATTATGAAATTCTTCAATGGGGGTGTAGCTGTAATCCTGCCCATTTCCTTTTCTTTCAAGCTTATTCAGTTACTACTCCTGGCAGATTGTCTGCCGAGGGTACATTGTTTGGCGGTCCTCCGTAAGGGTCCTAAACCCATCTATGAAGCCGTTATGCAATACATCCATCTCATGATCTCTGGGGTAGCCTACCAATAATGTGTTAAGCCAATGCCTGTCAACTGATGATGGTTCATTCACCCACCATTCATTTCCTTGCCCCACCATATTAACTTCTACCCTGTGCCCCTCCCTGGGCACTGTGGCATATAGTTGCTGGGTGGTGCGCGCCAGCCTTTGCACACTCATGGGAGAATTTACACCTTTCACCCCAGAGGCATGCCACGATGTCGAACTAAAAGCATGAGTTGTCACCTTGTTTGCTGCTGCCTGGCACCTTCCTGACATTATTGAAAGGTACCCCTGTCCCAGTTGTGAAACCACCCTTTACTTTTCGCCCCTGCCTGGCCCTGGAGAAAGGGCTGACACCCCCCTATTCCTCATGATCTGACTCTTGTTGGACCATGCAGACTTCTTCACTCTAGTTTTGTCACTCAAGTCCGGGCTAGTCGTCTCTTTGTTACTCATCTACACTAACAATCCTTCCATGTCCTTCTGATCCCATGTCATCCCACGACCTTGTGCCATCTTGAACCTAAAATCCCTACTGTAATTGAGCCAAACTGTAGTCCCATATCTCCTCTATGCTCCTGAAATACAGGATCCCTGTATTTCCAGAGCACAGCCCCTTGCTCTGGGAACTTTTCCATAACTACTGCAGACAATAAGGTCACATTCTCTATTGTTTCCTTTGTCTTATACCTCATTGGTCGTCTCTTCTCAGACATCATGGCCAGCTGTGTCCAGAGACAACAGAGAAATCATATTAAAAATGACCCTTGCCCAGATGTGTTCCTTAACTTATTTGGGTGAGAGAGCAAGGGGGCTACCATAACTAACTTTCCTTCTTCCTCCTGAACTGACTTGCCTGTGCCGTTCTTGTCACTGACATCCCTATATCAGTGTTATTGGCCTAATCTAGTGATGCAGTTAGTGCCCCCCTCTGTACCATTGGTTCTGTGGGTGAGCTGCCCCCAGCACCTTGCACTAAATTGTGCCTCTTTTCCAACCCTGAATACACCATTAGCGGTTCCCTTGTAGTAGGCATGGCTGCATGGAGCATTGCAAACGGTGCTGTCCTCAAACCAAGGTATACTTCCTCCCATTGTGTTCTTCGGAGGTACAGGCAAACATGTGCCCCCAGCACACCCCTGGGTCTTTCCTCTGTGCTTGCACCTTCTGTCAATTTGGCAAAACCTTGCATTATCTTAAACATATCCTTCATGAGCTTACCAATGGCTTTGTTTCCTACCCCGTGTTGCAGGATTGAAACCAGCAGAGCTGCTGGCTCCCCTGAAGCACTACTGTTTAAAGGCAATATTGCCCTAGGCACCACCCCTGCTTCTACAGCAGGATTTACTTTTCCCTTTTGCTTCTGGTGCCCTCTTCCTTTTCTGTGCCAAATTTGCCACGTTTTGGATGACCGGGGAGTACCTAGGGGTGGCATGTCAATTGTTCCTTCAAGAAGTCTCTAAGCCCAGTTTGCTCCTTTTCTATGAACCCTCCCCTGGACCAGCGCCCAAAACTCAGGAGTTCCCCCTGTATCAAATTCGATGTCACTGTGCTCCTCCGCCATGGCATCCCCACTAGGGAACATACTCGGTGATCCTTCACTAGACATGATGTCCTCTTCTCCTGCGATACATGAAGAAGATTGAAGTCAATAATTGGGGCCTCCCACTACTCAAGATATGATGTAAACCAATTATTATCCCATAAAGAAAGATAGTGCGAAGCCAATCCTTTCGGATTTTACCTGAGCAGTTAACCACTGACTTGATAAACCCCTTGTTGTCATAGCAGCCATTAACTGATGGTCTTGATAAACATTCTGATCATGCCATAGAGAGCTGTTGATAAACACCTATAGCATCTGCTATTCGTGGGCGGTCTCCCATTGGAGCACTAAGCATTACATATTGTGCACAACCTATGTCCAGCTAAACATGACTTATCCTACCAGTTTGATTATTTTCAAGCTAAAGGGAAGACTTGAACCTTTGACCTGGCCCATGACAAACCCCTGCTCTGACCTCAGAGTCCCTGGGTATCAACCTTATTAAAATCCCAATGATTGTAGCGCCATGTTCAGCCTTTAAAAAAACACTTAGGGGTCGATTCATGGAGCAAACGTGCGCCGAAAATCCCAGCGCAAGCAGGCGCAAGGTAGCGCAAGCGCGAGAAACGCAGCGCACGCGCACGTGTGCGATTCAAGGAAGACGCTGCGCGTGTTTCCCGCTGTCCGTGCGCCCAATCCTGCCATGGCGCACGCAGGCACACACGGCGTGCGCTACGCGCACAGCAGAAGCGCACATAGCGCGGCGCACACAACCAAAGTGGGCGGAACAGTGGGCGTAACATGCAGAATGGGGAATCACGCATGAAAAAGAAGGCGTAACTGGGGAAGTACTGCAGGGAACTACACGGAACGCCCACACGCACGCCAACAACCCGTATTCATGGATTCGAATATGGGAAACCCGCGCACGGCAAAAGACGCACACAGGCGTCAACGCCTCCGCCACACGAAAGCAGGCGGAAGCGTCCCCGCGCACAGTATAAAAGTGCGCGCAAACAACAAACACATACATACAGCTACGATGAATGCCCCATTTGTCGCAGCACTGATCGTGGGACACAGCAGGAGGAGGAGAATAGCCAGGGCACGCATTTTCGCACCACGGACAAGCCTTTTTGGGATGCCTGACAACCAGGTCTACGGCAGGTATAGGTTTCCACCCCACATCATCCTAGACCTGGTCAGGGAGTGGGAAGATGACCTTACATCCCCCACCCTTTGCTCCCAAGCATTGAGCCCCTTGGAGAAGCTGCTCAATGTCCTGCATTTTTTGGCCACTGGGTCATTTCAGCGGACTACTGCCATAGTGGGGGGGGTCTCACAGGCCACGCAGTCACGCTGCCTACACCAGGTACTGGCAATCATGACAGCGCGCCCCTCAGTCCGCAGACACATATACATGCCCAGAACACCCGCAGAAAGGCAGGCCATTGTCCTGGATTTTTTCAGGGTGGCACACTTCCCCAAAGTGCTCGGTGCCATAGATTCCACCCATGTGGCCCTACGTCCACCTAGGGCCACTGAGCACATCTACCGAAACCGCAAGCACTGGCATTCCATCAATGTACAGGTGGTATGCGATGCAAAGGGAATCATCACCTCCGTCTATGCAAACTACCCTGGCTCCACCCATGACAGTTTCATATACAGAATGTCCGCCCTGAGCCGGGCCCTGGAAGCTGGGCAGCATGGCGACACCTGGCTCCTAGGTGAGTACAAATGCCCTTGCAAATGCATGCATGTCACACACACACACAAATAAACAAACCCCAATAATCACAACCATTTACACCTCCTCAGGGGACAGTGCCTACCCTCTGAGCAACCACATGATGACGCCAATCCGGAACCCCACCACACCACCCCAGGTAAGATACAACGCCGCACATAATGTAACCAGGGCCATAGTGGAGCCCACATTCGGAGTGCTCAAGTCACGTTTCCGCTCCCTTGACCGCTCTGGCGGGCAGCTACTCTATGCACCACCAGTAGTGTGCAGGATCATTGTGGCAGCATGTGTCCTGCACAATGTTGCAACACGGAAGGGCGTCCCGGTGGACATGGTGGTGCCCCCACATCCCCAACCACAGGCACAGGCGCTGCCCATGGGAGGGGACAGGGCACGTGGCGAGGAAGCCCGGACCCAGCTTGTGGCCACATTTTTCACCTAAACTCCCACCCCTGCGGAGTGCACACAGGCCTGGCACATACCAGGTGACAATCGATGATGACAAAGAGACAGTCAACTGTCACATCCCTACCACCCTGAGATAGTTGCCATGGAAGTGCCACATTGTCTGCATCCCTAGCTACTTAAACACAAGCTATCCTGTGTGACCAAAAGGCACACATATGACATGACATGATAGGGCCTATACACAAGTATTTCAAGGTGCGATGAGGCAGGGAGGGGGGAACGGGGGAAGACAGACAACGGTACTACTAGGCCAGGTGTCATTTAGATTGTGCAAGTGCAGGGGAAGGGGGAAGGGAAAAGTGCAAGGGGAAGGGGAGGGGGGGAGTGCAGTACAGGGTAAGTAGACCAAAAAACAAATACATAGGCCAGCTGGTGGCAAATGCAAAGGTAAGTGCAGACAAGTGCTGGGAAGGGGTGGCTGTAGGGATAGAGAGACAGTCCCGCAGTGCATGGGGTTGCCAGGGAGGCAGTGCAAGTGGAGAGTGGCTGGGCCAGGGACCGACGTCGGTGAGAGTGGCCCAGTTGCAGATCCAGTGCAGTTCCAGTGAAGAATTTAGCAAGGGAGAGGCAGAGAGAAAGCAGAAGCAAAGAAGAAGGTCTTGAGGTGCTTCCCGAACCGGAGATGGTTCTCCTCAAGTTCCAGTGAGGCAGGAAGGCTGTTCCAGAGGGAGGGCCCTGCCGCGGAGAGATATCTACCCCCAGCTAGTTGCTTTGAGAAGCGGATGACCCTGACATGCAAGTTGTGAATCACACACACCTGCAAAACAGGCCATGGCCATCACTGTTATGTCACTCAAACCCTCCCAAACCACAACATGACATGGTAAGCAATACCCATACACCAACACAGTAACAATAAGGTACACATTGCCATGTCCAAAATGTACAGTGGCATCAGACAATGATGCCTGACCTGGAATCAGATGAAATGACTGACCAACAACCTCCCACCCAAAATAAGTCATTTCTAAATGCATTACAAGAGTTGTAGACGTAACATAACAATGAATGCCTGTCTACATGCACATTGTGCATTGCAAAATCAACACTGCAGCTTCTGTGTGCTGTGTCCTACTCCTGCAACACACTGCCCAGTGCACAGCACAGTGAACAGCCATTGTGTGTGATGCACACCCTGAGCATCACATCTAAGCGACAGACCACATCAAAAAGCAAATTAGGCATGTACAGTATCCCTAATTGGTCACAGAACATGTCCTGCAGGGACACAGTGGGCACCAGAAGGCAAACAGTGTACACGTGGATATGCAAGGGTGGTTGTACATGTAGTGCATCAGAGTGCAAGTGTGTGGGTCAGCAAGGACATACACTCAACATATGCATGTGCAATCAAGTGACCATCAGTGTTCTCTACACATCACATGTGAACATTCACCATGTGTACACCCCAGCATGTCAAACCACAACTATCCCCTCGCACCTGAAAGGTAAACACAACACATGAACAGGCATTGATCAGCAGAACACAACATGTACATAGGATACCACCATTACAATGTCAGGGTTCCCATCACACTGCAGGGCAAGGCAACTATCAACAACAACCCCCCCTCCCTCACAAATGACCATGACCCACTGACCAACTGCACCTGGGTCATGGAGCCTTCAACCCTCAATTCCACCTGGCCACAGGATCACCTTTCCCCTTCGTCACCATCTCCCACCTTGTGTGTAAAAAGGTGCCTGCACCCTCAGAATCCACACTCATTTCCAAAATCACAAAATCCAAGCCAGAAAAACGAACCAGAACACCCTCCAGTAGATGACTTGACGTAGCAGTACCTCACAAAGGCCAAGTACTACCACAATGATGCAACAACCAAGGTAGCACAGTAAAACAATGTCACAGCAGGATGTGAACCATGTGTGGTAAATAACATAGAATGATGCACCATGAATGGATGTGTACTGTCACAGGTCCCGTGTATAGGCGTGTCCCGGGTGCCTGCAAGGTCAAACTCACACAGGCCCCTGAGACCCTGGTGGGGAAGGAGGGTCAGGGATATGCAGTCGGGACAGGTGTTGGCACACTGGATAACTGGAATGAGTGACAGGAGAGGGGAGGAGGAATGACACATGAAAGTAGGGAATGCACGAAAATGTACTACTTGCATGAACACATACACAATCCAAACAAACTTGGACATCATTGTCATGGCCTTCTGTAGTCCAGGCTTAGGAGTGGCACGAACCAACCACCCCCTCTAGGGTTTTGGCGCCTGCAAGTTTGGGGTACAGGGTTCAAAATTGCATAGGATTCCGGGTGATTAGGGGGAAAAAAACATACCAAATTGAATTACACATTCATCCATGCATTAGTGCACCCCCCAGCAAGCCTATGCAGAGCAGTTTGAAAGAAAAACAACAAGACACTTAGCTCTGATTTTGAGTGCTGGCCTCCTGCCTGCGCACTCTCAGGTCCGGTTACAGGAGCACTGCAATGCTGCAAAGAGAGCCACAGTCAACAACCTGTAGTTGCCAATTACACAAAAACACACCACCAAACATGCCCCATAGCAACAAACTACTCAACAAACAGACAATCTGGTGTAGGTGCTTCGTACCCATATATAACATTACCCCTGTGATGGGTCATACACAGTCAATGCAGTAAGTCAGCCGCCGGTGGGTGCGTGGCAAATGGAACACCAATGTGTCACAATTCACACAACATGCAATGTTCCCTGGGTAAGCAGACATACCCATATAGCAAGCCATGACTTCAGAGCAAGTTATGTACCACCATGACCGAAACAAAGTTGGCAGTGCATTTATCAAAATGTACATGGAAATGAAATGCACTGCACCCGAGTATGTCCCTTGCTGTATGTCCCTGTGAGCTGCCCCTTTCCATGTCTCGGAAGGCTACATGGTTGATACAAGTGCCTCAATGGACCTTGGTGTACCGGAGGGTATGTGCCACTGCCCCTGCAGGTGTCCCAGACAACCTTACAATCAACAGCCATCAGTCCACCAACACATCTGAGCTGCATTGTTTGCTTCAACACCAATATTTGTCCAAGCGCACCCTCAGTGCTGTGACTAAGCCTGCATGTGCAACTCGCCTGGTGCAAGCTTTGCTGTGTTGTGGCCCCCCTGTGCTGCTCACCTTGCCTGGAGTTCCTTGAAACACGTCAGCAGTTCTAGGATGTAGGTCTGCAATCCCTGTGCCTCTGCTTGTGCACACATGTGCATGTGGGCACCAACAAACGTGTCCAGAATTCCGACGTCCAATGGGCCATGTCTGCTGGCAAAGGTGCTCTGGAGGCTCATCCTCCTGCAGAAAGGGCATGAAACACATGATTAATGCTTCAACGTCATCTGTGTGTGTCTCTTCAGGCATCTCATTACTTGACCATGTCAGAGAGTCACATCAGAAATCACACCATCAGTCCGTCTTTCACATCCAAAGTGTGGAACACTATCTACGGCATGAATTGCAACAAGCACGTGTACAGTAAAGATAAGAAACATGCTACACAATGCATAGCAATGAATGTACACATTAATCATGAAACACCCCATCTAGCAAAAGCTGAACAGTGGACAATAACACCAAAATCATCCCCACTAGGGGTGTAAACACAAGTCACACAGCACCAGACATGCCACAGATATGACAGTCCAAAGCCCTTGTGTAAAAGGTTGTGACACCGAACCATCCTTGCGAGCCCATGGATAAGGGAGGCAGGAGTGGCATATGTGAGTCAAGGACCCCAAGCAGCAAACACATACACAAGACAAGCCTGAAGGGCCCAGCTGGAACAGACAGTGGATGCCTTCAAAAGCCACTAAGCACCGCACCGTCACATGAAAGCACAATAGACAAGCAATTTTAAACTATATTAACTAATTACACTAACTATGGAAAACCTACATTACCTAATTAACTAACTATCAAACAGAAACTAAACTAACTAAACTAAAAGAAAAATCAAAAATGGCCACATATGACCCTGGGGGGAGGGGAGGAGCCCAGGAGGGGGGAGGTACAGGGTGCTGCTCAACATCCACATGCGATGATGCTGAGCCAAAAAAAAAACCTCCATGGGCTCAACGCCTGCACAGCCCGACCTATGTGGGAGATAGATGGTCGTCCCTGTCTGGCTCATCCTGGAAAGGAGGACGTGGCACAGTAGCCTGGCCATGCCTAGCCGCAGCTTGCCCCTCATCGGCAGCAAGTCTGCCGGACGGGTGAGCCTGGTTCTGTGTGGCGATGTGACGTAGGTCTGCATGCAGAACCTCACGTGATACACGTGCTTCCTCTTGCAAGGTAGCACGTGTAACACGGAGTTCCTCCTGCAAGGCCTGGCTGGACAACCGCTGCACCTCCCGGCAAGCCTGTAGCTCAGCCGAGATGGTACGCTCAAGCTGTGCAAACCTCTCCTCTGCCTCTGGGACATCATAAGGACACCCAGAGTGGATTTGAGGGAAGCATACTCCTCCCTCAGGGCATTCATGTGCGCCTCTGCGTGAGCAGCAATTGCTTGACGCAGAGACAACATTTCAGCCTGGCGTGCCCTCTCTGAGGCCGCCATGCTCAGCCTGAGCGAGCGGGCCGTGGACCGTGCCGCCTGCTGCTGGAGAAGCACCTGCCTAGCAGGGGGGAGCACAGATCGGGCCACATGCTCCATGCTCTCAGCGACGTTCTCCATTGCTGCCCCCTGCCGTTTGGAATTGGCAGTCATTTCTTGCTCCCACTCAGTATACTGCGGTTGCGCGTGGCGACCGCGTTGCCGGGCTTGACCCCTGCGGGACCCAAGGACCGGGGGTCCTCTCTGTGTTGGCACCGCCCGCGGCTGCACGACTACATGCCCCCATCGATGTCCCAGGCACATCAGTGACTGGTGTGGAGGGTGACCCTGCGTCCTGATCCACCACGGGTGGAGGAACCAAGACTGTCTGATCCCTCATTGCAGGTGTCGCGGACAGAGGAGTGTCCACATCAGAATCACTCACCCCTGACAAATGGACTTGATGCTCATCCAACTCAACATGGACGTCAGAGTCATCATCAAGGCTGGACTCATAGGCAGCCAGAGACAAGATGGACTGTAGCACTTGGGGGTTTTCCTGGCCCACCACCCCACGACCCCAACTAGTGCCGGGTTGATGTAGTGGTAACAACCCTGTGTCTGGCATGACAACACCATCCTCCGCCTCCATTGCGTCATGACCTGAAAAATAGAGAGAAAAAAGGTCACTACACATGTCAGAAGCACACAACACACACACACACAGACAGCAAACGCATCAGGCAGACATGTAACACACAATATATAACCTGGCATGCATGCTGGGTCAACTTCGAATTGCTTCTGTGATCAGACCTGTTGAAAGGTGGCAGTTTCCATGGAAGTGGGTCTATGCAGTGCAGAAAAGGTGTACGCCACTCACTACCTACATGTACAAGGACTCCATGGTGTGTGCAGTGCAATGTCAAATTCAGACATCACGTGCATTGTGCATTCAATGTGTACCATATCTAGAAGCCAAGCACCCCTCCACCCGAGTACCAAAGCAGGGATGCCTAGCATGGTATCAAAAGGCTGAACATACACCTGTGTATTGACAGGCAGTGTTGACTGGAATCAACAGCTTAATGTGATTCAAGTGACAACACTGCAAATGATGCTGGGATAGTAAGCAGGACACATGATGAAAACTCTGGATGCCGCCCATGTGTGAAGAAGACACAACAACAGTTGGACAGAGTCATTGGCCATTGAACAGGCTGAGGCCCTAAACATGTGTGCAACGCAGGACTGAGCCACAGTTGACATGGGAAGGCTGATGAGATGCCAGGCAATGTATGTAACCATGGCTTGTATTACAGTGATCATCCAGTCAAGGACACATAGGGGCATGTGTGCAATGCACATGGAGCATGAATGGGCACTCATGTCCCTGCGGGACATCTGACCTATGCACAGTACAAGTGAGATACCCTGCATCAAGTACTAAGGCTGTACCACACGGCATATGTTTGGCAGATTCTACGCTGGAAGTTAGCATCTACACAGGACGCATGAACAAGAAAGTACACATTGGCAAGATTGAAGCAGAACGGTGCAAAGGTGGAACTGGGGTGCAGAGTGGCAGAGGAGGGGCAAAGGAGCATGCCTACATGGAGTCCCCGCATGCAGGCAGAGGAGACATGCATCACGGAAGCATTGCATTACTTACACATCAGAACCATGTACACGTCACATGTAGTGGCAATCATGCACAACACATCCCACAAGTGAAACACACACTTCCTCAACAAACACGCATCAACACTCACTGGACTGGGCATCAAAGTCCAGCATTTCTCCCACTCCTTCGACCAATTCAGGTGGTATGAACTCCGCAACGAGTGCCCCATGCGGAGTGAGCACTTCCTCCTCTGGTGCAGGCCCACCGCCAGTCACCAGAGTCAAGTAGTAATTAGAGGCGCGGTTAGCCTTAGTGCTGCGTTTGATGTCATTCCAATGCTTTTTGCACTCTTTGGCCGTGCGCACCTCATGGCCGAATGAACTGACATGTCCCGCAACATGCTTCCAGTGGGTGTCACGTTGGGCAGCCGTAGTCTGACTATTGGCACCCACTAGCATGTCACGGCTGTGGCCCCGTACGTAGTCCACGAGGAAGTCCAGTTCCTAGTTGCAGAAAGGCTTCTTCCTCGACGTGCAGGAGGTCGTGGCTGTGTGTGGGGTCCCAGCCTGTGCTGCAGGTGCAACCTTCCTCCTCTTGGACTGTGGCGTAGACCCTGGCTGGCTAATGCCACCCTGACCAGTATGGCCAGTGGGTTCGGTGGATTGAGCCGAGGGAGTGGCAGGTGGAGGGACGACCAAAGGCCTGACTTGTGTCAGTGGCAGCTGGGTGCCCTCTAATGGACCCTGCGCAGCAACATCAGCTGTGGCAGGGTCATTGACCGCAACAGTCCTGGTTGGCAGACTCACAACCGGGGTGTTGTTGGGTGCATCTGCCCCTGCACTTCCCAACACCCGGCTGTTCGGGGAAGCAGATGACATGACTGCCCCAGGGACACGTGTCTTGGTCTGAGCAGCCCGGCCTGCCCCTATGGTTTCCCTCCTGGCCTGTTGGAGATCTACCAAGGGCTCCTCAAGTGCCAACACAGCCTGCGCTGGCAGTCCCTGAGCCTGGGTGGCGGTGTCCACAGCTGCACCTGCAGCTACCACTACCCTTGGGCCCGTGGCAGTCGATGGAACAGACTGCCGGGTCACACGGGCGCCAGTGCCAGATGCAGAAGCTGCATACCCCGGAACCACAGGGGGTGGTGGCATGACTGCACCGACACATGGCACAACATTGTGCTCAAGTGGCGCACCCCTGCCTCTTCCCCCTCTGTGGCTGCCCTGGACACCCTGGAGTCCCCCTACTCTCTGGTCACCATGGCCACATCCCCGACCACGCCCGCCACGAGGAGGACGCCCAGCTGAGGCGCCCCTCACCTTTGGTGGCCTCCCAACCATGGCACAGATGTAGTAGTGCCGGCACAGATGGAGTGGTGCCAATGGGAGGTGTACACCACAATTGACCTGGGCAATTGGGGTGAAGGGGGTGGGAAGCAAGATGTTAACAGCCCCCGTGCACCTGAAAGGCTGTATGTGACCCCGGTGATGTAGTGACGGGTCACGCAACGCTCAGGCACCCCAAAACTGCAGTAAAACCGTGCACGCAACCCTGCAGCCTACGTGCGTGGATTCAACCTCCCGCAGTACGCGGTGGCACCCAGTAACACGAATAACGCGTACGCGTGGGACACGCAGGCTACTATGACATCGAAAATGGGTGCAATACACAGGGGCACCCGCAGTGGGAAAAAGAGCGTGTGCGACTCACCGTCTGACTAGCGCGATGCAGAAAAACACGCGTAGCCAATACCCCCGCCAAAAGAAGAGATACGTCCTTGATAGCTGTGAAGTTGTGATGGCGCGCGAAACTACAGGAAGCAGCAACACACGTCGGTCTCCACGAAAGGCACGTACAGCGAACTGCTGGGCCCGCTCACCTTTAACCCGTGCTGAGGGAAAAGACCGTGCGTGTCACGTCACTTAGGCGCATGGCCCCTTTCCTTGGATTACACGCGGACGTGCAGTTTTTCACGCGTGCTGAAATGCCCATGCACGCCTGCGCGCGTCACGTCACAGGGGCGCTTGCGCTTGAGGGGCCTTCTGTCCAATGAAATTGCGTATGCTTGCAGATGCGTTTACGCGCTAAGGCCCTTTCCTCGAATTACACGCTGACGTGCAGAATTTTCACGTGCCAAATCACTCCATATCAAGCTGGCCACGCGTAAGCACACGGAAGACCACGCTCCTGCCCAGAAGGCCGAATTACTGCCCCCCAGAGCCCCGAGCACGCTCCCACCTGCCATCTGCTGCTGCCTGACTGCCTGCTGCCCACGTGCCCTGCCATTTGCTGCCTGCACATCAGCCAGGGGTGCTGTTGCTGTGACCACCCCTGCTGGAACCGAAGACTCCCGACTGGGATTCCATCGCTCCACAGCCCAGCCCCAGGACCCAGTTGCCCACCCACTCCTGCCTCTGGGGTTGTCATGTCGGGCACTGCAACATCTGGCACCACTGACAATCCCCGGCCAGAGAGGCAGAGGGGCACCAGCTTCAGTGCCAGGGAAGTTGGTGTCCTGGTGGAGCAAGTCCTGGGGCAGTATGATGCCCTCTTCGGAAGTGTGCGCGCCGACAAGGAAGGACGGACTCGGATCTGGACGGACATCGTGACTGCCATCAACGCGGAGGGGGTGGCAGTCCGCGACTTCCAACATGTCAAGAAGCGCTGGGAGGACTTCAGGTCCAGGACCCTGAACAAGGCCCGGCGCCTCTTGAAGGCAGCGGATGCTAAGGGGCGCCGGGGCCACTTGTCGGAAGATCAGATGAGGGTCCTGGAACGCATATCCCCAGCGCTCCACGTCCAGTTCCTTGAGAGGCAGACCCATCTGGAGTTGAGCGGTAAGTGTACATGCATCCTGATTGTGAGCTGTGCGTGTGGTGATGTTTCAGTAGTGTGCAGGTTGCACATCTGTTTGTATGGGGTCGAGTATGGGTGGGGGTGTACAGGGCCATGAGGCTAACACATGCGAGGGCTGTAATGTGTGAGACATGGAAGGTGCTTGTGTGTTTAGGCTTGCATGCCAAATGCAGTTGTGTGGGCACACATGTTTGGATGAATGTGTATGTAAGTAGACATGTTCGTGATGTCACGCATGTATGTTGTTTTCAGCTGCATGTATCAGCACTGTGTACATGTGCATTTGTGTGTATTTGACAAGGGTGCAACAGTGATACAACATGGATGCATGTGACAGCGGGATGTGGAAGCCTGATTGGCAGATGTGACATGGATGCCCATCTGAACACTGCGACACTTGGCAGAGGTGTACACATGCATGCAAGTGTGGTGGTGTGTGTACATGTGTAGTGCACTTCCTGTGTTGCATGTGATGTCTGGCTCAGCTTTGCCTGCTCATGCTGTTGTATGTGTATGGATGGTGCTGGCAGTTGCAATATGGCTGTGGTATGGCTCATGTGTGCGAGTTGAAATGACATGTGTGTTGGGGATTGTAATGGCATGTCTGAGGTTTGCCAATGCCACTCATGTACAACTGTCATGTGTGTATGTGTCCATTGTACAGTGCCCTGATGCCTGTGTTTTATTTCTCCCTGTCTGCAGCGTCAACTGATGAAGAGGGCCGAGAAGGTGCTGTGGAGCACAGCGGCGGGGATCCCACCGCCAGCCGGAGACTCAAGGCCCGGCTCCCCTCCCAGGTTGTGATCTCGTCGGGGAGTGAGGAGTCCGGTGCTGCGTCCCAGGCCGCAGCTGCTGGGGGGAGGTCCAAGAGGCGGAGGTTGGAGTTGGACTCCTCGGCAGCAGAAGGGGCAGCTGGGACCCCACAGGGCCCAACGGGGGAAGATGGCACGGAGTCATCTAGGTTGGTGGGGGGTTTGGTGGAGGAGGAGGGATCTGGAGGTGGGGATTCCACTGGTGCTAGTGGTGCAGTGCAGGACCAGGGACAGGAGGCAGCACAGGCCGCCTCGGAGATGCCTGTGTGCAATCCTGTCCCTGATCCTGTCCCCGCATCATCTTGCACCAGCAGGGATGCCTACGTCCAGACCAGTTTTCAGGCAGGGGATGAGCTCACGACAACTGGCCTTCCTCTGCCTGCGGACGTGGCTATCCGTATCCGGGTTGAGCCTGTCCTGACTGGTGTGACGTTGCGTCAACGGGCCATGCGAGGTGACCTGCAGTCTTTTCATGAGGAGACTGCATGTCATCTCGAATGGCTCGTTGACCGCGTTGGCCTACTGGGACAGGTCACCCAGGCCGGATTCCTCCGTTTGATGGGGCTTGCTACGACCCCCTCCTCAACTGAACCCCCTATGCGCCAATCGTCCTCCGTGCCATCTTCCCACCCATCAGTCACCTGGGTGCCCTGTGGAGCTGCCTCTGACGGTGCGGCCAGGCTGGTGGAGGAGGCATCCCTGCCACAGTCGGGAGTCGGACGTCCAGCAGGGGTGGCCACATCAACGACTGCACCCCAGCCAGCGGAGGATGTGCAGGCAGCAGGAGGCTATGCACTGGCAGAGGCACAGCAGCAGCAGCAACTTGGCGGGAGCCATGAAGGCTCGGGGCCTTCGACATCGGAGGGGCAGGCATCGGCCGGAGGGCAGGAGGACCCAGGACAGAAAGTGTCTTCCGTGTGGCAGTGGTTGGGCCACCCCATAGATGCGGAGCGGCAGCGGGCGGAAGAGGCACGGCTCACGATGGTCAGGGCGGAGAACTCCATGCGGAGGGCCCTGAGGTGGGCTGAGTGCCTCGAGGCAATCCGCTGGGGGTTGGAGGTGGACACGTTGACGGCCCTGCGGACCCTCGGGCCATGGAGGAGGACTGCCTCTGGGACATTGAGCAGGAGTTCGATGATGCCCTGGCCCGGGACATCCAAAAGTGAGCCGTCGGACTAGCCCGCTGCCCTTGTACATAGTTCTGTAGTTAGTGTTAGGTTTCCTTTGGTTTTGCATTTTTTTTGGACCTTTTGGACAATGGGCCACATTTTTGTATATAGTTTTTTTTTATGAGGTAGTGTTATTAGATAGGTTTCATTTCTTCTGTTGGGATCATGGACCCTGGCTTGTTCATCTGTACATAGTTGACTGTTGGATTTTCTTTTTTTTTACAATTTAACCATGGAGCAATGGCTTTCAATTATAATTTTCCATTGGATTTTCTTTTGTGGACTGTGACTTTGGACACCATTCCTTTGGATTATGAATTTTGGTTTTGCATTTTTCACAGACATGCTTCTTTTTATTTTTTTACATTCCCATTTCTGTTTGTTTATTTTTGATTCAATTTATGTTTCCTTTAATACATATTTTTGTTCAAACTTCAATGTGTAGTATCATCTCATTGGTTTCATGCATATCATGATATGGGTTTTGAGATTCACTGACACCCATTGGGTGTATGTGAAGGACATGTGTTCGTTTCCAAACTTGCAATTGGGGTTCTATCATGTTATTGCCATTTCTAAGTGGGTGGATGCAATACTCGGGTGGGTGTTGTGTATTTGGAGGCTGACCATAGGGACCAGGGATCTAGATTGTGATGACATGTGGGCTGGGGAACATGAGTTGGGGCCTGGTGGAGGGTGCACCACAGTGCTGGGGGGTGGGGGTGAAGGGAGACATGAGTGGGGGCCTGGTGGAGGGTGCACCACAGTACTGGGGAGTGGGGGTGCAGGGGAACATGAGTTGGACATGAGTGGGGGCTTGGTGGAGGGTGCACCACAGTGCTGGGGGGTGGGGGTGCAGGGGAACATGAGTTGGACATGAGTGGGGGCCTGCTGGCATTTGCCCCACAGTGCTGGGGGGTGGGGGTGCAGGGGAACATGAGTTGGGGCCTGGTGGAGGGTGCACCACAGTGCTGGGGGGTGGGGGTGCAGGGGAACATGAGTTGGGGCCTGGTGGAGGGTGCCCCACAGTGCTGGGGGGTGGGGGTGCAGGGGAACATGAGTGGGGGCCTGGTGGAGGGTGCACCACAGTGATGGGGGGTGATGGGAGACATGAGTGGGGGCCTGGTGGAGAGTGCACCACAGTGCTGGGGGGTGGGGGTGCAGGGGGACATGAGTTGGACATGAGTGGGGGCCTGTTGGCAGGTGCCCCACAGTGCTGGGGGGTGGGGGTGCAGGGGAACATGAGTTGGACATGAGTGGGGGCCTGGTGGAGGGTGCCCCACAGTGCTGGGGGTGGGGGTGCAGGGGAACATGAGTGGGAGCCTGGTGGAGGGTCACCACAGTGCTGGGGGCTGGGGGTGCATGGGGACATGAGTTGGACATGAGTGGGGGCCTGCTGGCAGGTGCCCCACAGTGCTGGGGGGTGGGGGTGCAGGGGAACATGAGTTGGACATGAGTGGCGGCCTGGTGGAGGGTGCCCCACAGTGCTGGGGGTGGGGGTGCAGGGGAACATGAGTGGGAGCCTGGTGGAGGGTGCACCACAGTGCTGGGGGATGGGGGTGCAGGGGGACATGAGTTGGACATGAGTGGGGGCCTGCTGGCAGGTGCCCTACAGTGCTGGGGGCTGGGGGTGCAGGGGAACATGAGTTGGACATGAGTGGGGGCCTGGTGGAGGGTGCACCACAGTGCTGGGGGACATGAGTTGAACATGAGTGGGGGCCTGCTTTCAGGTGCCCCACAGTGCTGGGGGGTGGGGGTGCAGGGGAACATGAGTTGGACATGAGTGGGGGCCTGGTGGAGGGTGCACCACAGTGCTGGGGAGTGGGGGTGCAGGGGGACATGAGTTGGACATGAGTGGGGGCCTGCTGGCAGGTGCCCCACAGTGCTGGGGGGTGGGGGTGCAGGGAACATGAGTTGGGGCCTGGTGGAGGGTGCACCACAGTGCTGGGGGGTGGGGGTGATGGGAGACATGAGTGGGGGCCTGGTGGAGGGTGCACCACAGTGCTGGGGGGTGGGGGTGCAGGGGGACATGAGTTGGACATGAGTGGGGGCCTGCTGGCAGGTGCCCCACAGTGCTGGGGGGTGGGGGTGCAGGGGAACATGAGTTGGACATGAGTGGGGGCCTGGTGGAGGGTGCACCACAGTGCTGGGGGGTGGAGGTTCAGGGGGACATGAATTGGACATGAGTGGGGGCCTGCTGGCAGGTGCCCCACAGTGCTGGGGGGTGGGGGTGCAGGGGAACATGAGTTGGATATGTGTGGGGGCCTGGTGGAGGGTGCACCACAGTGCTGGGGGTGGGGGTGCAGGGGGACATGAGTTGGACATGAGTGGGGGCCTGCTGGCAGGTGCCCCACAGTGCTGCGGGGTGGGGGTGCAGGGGAACATGAGTTGGACATGAGTGGGGACCTGGTGGAGGGTGCACCACAGTGCTGGGGGTGGGGGTGCAGGGGGACATGAGTTGGACATGAGTGGGGGCCTGCTGGCAGGTGCCCCACAGTGCTGGGGGGTGGGGGTGCAGGGGAACATGAGTTGGACATGAGTGGGGGCCTGGTGGAGGGAGCACCACAGTGCTGGGGGGTGGGGGTGCAGGGGGACATGAGTTGGACATGAGTGGGGGGCCTGCTGGCAGGTGCCCCACAGTGCTGGGGGGTGGGGGTGCAGGGGAACATGAGTTGGGGCCTGGTGGAGGGTGCCCCACAGTGCTGGGGGGTGGGGGTGCAGGGGAACATGAGTTGGGGCCTGGTGGAGGGTGCACCACAGTGCTGGGGGGTGGGGGTGATGGGAGACATGAGTGGGAGCCTGGTGGAGGGTGCACCACAGTGCTGGGGGGTGGGGGTGCAGGGGGACATGAGTTGGACATGAGTGGGGGCCTGCTGGCAGGTGCCCCACAGTGCTGGGGGGTGGGGGTGCAGGGGAACATGAGTGGGAGCCTGGTGGAGGGTGCACCACAGTGCTGGTGTGTGGGGTGCAGGGGGACATGAGTGGGGGTGCAGGCTAGTCCCCCGTGGTGTGGTCTGCCTGCAGGGGCCGTGGAGGTTGCGGAGTGAACACCTGGGAGGACCCACACGGCCAATTTACGTGTAGTACTCCACAGAACACTGAAATACACGTACCCTGCTGATATCGCGTGTGAAACTTCCCGCGCACCCCAAGATACACGTACCCAGGACATTCGCGTGTGGAACTTCCAGTGCACCCCTGAAATACACATACCCTGCTGATATCGCGTGTGAAACTTCCCGCGCACCCCAAGATACAAGTACCCAGGACATTCACGTGTGGAACTACCAGCGCACCCCTGAAATACACGTACCCTGCTGATATCGCGTGTGAAACCTCCCGCGCACCCCAAGAAACACGTACCCAGGACATTCGCGTGTAGAACTTCCAGCGCACCCCTGGAATACACGTACCCTGCTGATATCGCGTGTGAAACTTCCCGCGCACCCCAAGATACACGTAGCCAGGACATTCGCGTGTGGAACTTCCAGCGCACCCCAGTAATACACGTACCCTGCTGATATTGCGTGTGAAACTTCCCGCGCACCCCGAAATACACGTACCCAGGACATTCGCGTGTGGAACTTACCGCGCACCCCTGATATACACGTACCCTGCTGAATTCACGTGTGAAACTTCCCCCGCACCCCTGATGTACACGTACCCTGATGGAATCGCGTGTGGAACTTCCAGCGCACCCCTGAAATACACGTACCCAGCTGGAATGACGTGAGGTACTTCCCACGCACCCCAGTGATACACGTAGCCCGCTTGCCGTGCTGGTACAGGATTAGCGCAGCCCTTTGCGCTGGATTGGGGATTTTGATGGCTTTTCCCTGTGCAAGGGGCGTTCTTGGGGGCGTAACTGGCGCTGCTGCAGGGTCGCTGCGCCACTGTGCGCCACGGCTGGTTTTGGTGGCTGGAATCCATGAATAGGCTGTGCACGGAAATGTATTTTGGCGCACGCGGATGGCGCAGGGATTCGCACGCGCACACTGTGCGCCAGCCGCGTGCGCCACTTGTGCGCTGAATTCTATGAATTACTCCCTTAATGCCATAGCAGCAGGCGGGAGCATATATATATATATATATCTCGGCACCCTTTAAAATATATTTAAAAACACTAAAAGTGCCTGTGCCGAGTGTACAATGGGAACACGGATCTCCCGCACAGGGTCGGCGCTAGGCAAATGCAGAAAGTGCAGCTGCACTTGGCCTCACGCTCATGGGGCCCCGCGCAGAGGCTGACCCTCGTTCTCCTTTGAAGAAAGAGGGTCAGCCTCTGCAACAGTGTTGCCTAGTGCGCTTATTATAAGCGACTTTGGGCTTGTGTTTGCCCAAACTCTCTAATTATATTTTAAGGTCGCTTGTCACGGTTTTACTCGGCTTGTTTGACCAACACGTGTAATTGACTTGTTTACATTCTCAGCTAAGCTCATTACACATCACGACCAGAGAGCTCCTGGAATGGGCTGCTGGCAGCGGTTTAATGATAGATGATTACTCATTTGTTCTTGCTGTATTGTCACTGCTCTCTTCTTTTGCATATGTTTAGGTATTTGGTGTTGATGGAATCTTTCCATCTGAAAGACCCCTCACAGGTTGCTACCTAGCCAATAGGGGTCCCATCAGTGCCAAGTGCCCAAACATATGCGAAAGAAGGGAAAGCTGACTCTCGGGAGAATAGCTCAGGAGCAACGTGCTCGCCTTGGAAACAAGATGACACGGAGCAGAGATGCCCGGGTCCGCACTTAGAACCTCTGGGTATTAAGCACGTTATAAATAACCTATCATATCCTATCCTAAACGTTTGTAATACTGTCTATGACTGACATACAAAAAAGCTATTTCTTTGTATGTATAGACACATGTTCTTAACACCATGCACCACAGCAAACTGGAAGTTTGTCACAAAGGTGGCCTGTAGCCAATTGACATTACCACATTCTAAAAGTGATTAAAGTACAGTGGTGCTAAAAGAAGCAATTTATCAGGCGTTCATTATTTTGCATTCTGAGACGTCTAGTTTCCCATTCTGTATGTGGATACTTTTTTTAAAAAATTGTGTTATAGTTCAAAGAACTTTTCACAAATCGTATAACAAATCAATTAAAAGAAATAGAATAGACATTCTGACAGCAATTCATGAATCACCAATAGTACACTATTAAAATTATTAAAAGATAATTACAAAAGGCAATGATTACAAAAATTACAACGGTATAAAGCTGAACAGAGCCACACAGATACTTAGTGTAGAGAACACTAAGTGTGTCTATTTCTCACTCAAAGACAGGAAAAAGAGTCATCGAAGTATGAATATATTACAACCACCAAAGAGGAAAGACAGGGCAATTATAGTTCAGTTAATATCTTCACATTTCCTTCAAATTCCCTAATGCCTTGATGGTAAAACCGGCAAGGGTACCTCCAAACTCGCATCCGGGTCCGGCACCCACGAATGGGCAATTACCAGGCTACTCCGGCCCAGCCAGACGCGGTAATTGCCCTTTGGCGGTTGCCGGGCCCGGTACATCCCCATTCCCATTTGAGTCCCATAGGGCTCAAAGGGAATGTGGAACGTGGTCACACTGGTACCGTCAACAATGGAACCGGTGCTACACTCCTGTTCTGCTCGCGGGTGCCAGTACGGCCACCAGGTCAGACCTGGTGGCTGCAAGGGCACACGGGAGCAGAACTCGTAGTATGGCGGTATGGTAGCAACGGTGCCGGTAGCGCTAATGGCACCGTTGTTGC
Organism: Ambystoma mexicanum; assembly: GCF_040938575.1. Classification (NCBI taxonomy): domain Eukaryota; kingdom Metazoa; phylum Chordata; class Amphibia; order Caudata; family Ambystomatidae; genus Ambystoma; species Ambystoma mexicanum. The sequence goes on along the minus strand of NC_090936.1, from coordinate 979,056,489 downwards.
CTTACCGCCATACTTGTAATGATTATTGTAGGCCTTGAAATCTAAAATGTAAATATTTGGATCTGGTGGAGTTTGAGGTATGTGTTCAGCTGTGTAAACTGTAGAGTGGTTTACAATCCCAGGTTCACTGTGAAGCCAAAGTGCGTGATCCGGGGAAAATAAGGTCCTCTCTTTTAGTATAGAGGACTGACCTCAGCAGAGCCACAAATATTGTTTCCCCTTTTGCAGCCAGTCACCAAAGTGGAATGGGCTGTGGTGAGTACTACAGCACAGGAGTATGAGTGAAACTCTTTCCTATGTCCTGTTATGCTATGTTATTGTAGTCTTGTACAGCATGCAGTATACCATTTTCACAGTTTCTTGGAATTCCAGGATCGGCCAGAGGCGGGGTATGGGACTAATTTAGGAGTAAGAAAAGGTCGCTTTGTTGCAATGTTTACGTGTACAAATCTCAAAAGGTGGGTGCTCAGTGTTGTGTACATTTGATATATTTTGTGATTTATCTGGGGCAGTGGTGAATGTGTACTCCATGCTGGTAACGTATATTAGTGTCTGCTGGAGTGGCATTTAAAGAGTGTGGACAATTCTGTTGGTTTATCTGTGGTGGGCTACCATAGTTACCAACCTGATCCATTCCATCTGTATGTGCTTATAGAGTCCTGGTTTTGGTTTTGTGCTGCATTCTGGGACTTGTATTCTGAGCTTTAAAGTGTGAAAATCAGAACGACAAATCCCAGAATGCAAATAAATAAAACAGGACTGGCTAAGCACCTAGAGATTGGAATGGATCATGTTGGCACCTATGGCTAGTGTGCTATTCAGGGAAATTTAGTGTAGACAAGTGTCTTCGGGTGGTGGTGTGCATTCCATTGTGTAACCTTTGTTTTTTCAGTGGGGGACTTGTGTGTAGAGATGTTTTCAGGTGTTTACTATTACCATAGCTTGCAGAACCATCCACCTAATCACTAGGGACAAGATATTTTTACTTTAGAAACATCACAGTAGGTCACAGTTATTTGCCTACATCAATGTAAAATAGAATGTACCCATCTGTTAGCCTTGCTATGCCATAATATGTAATGTTAGGCTAAGTGTTGCTAAATCAGGTGATACTGAACGCAAGGTTTCTGGTCCATTTTGCAGGGCCTCCTTTTATGAATGCCCACTATCTCCTCAAGGGCACATCCAGCTGTAACCCTGCATACCTGCCAGCCTGCCTTACTCCAGTCAGGAGATGCTAATCTGGCCCTAAATTTAACTATGCCTTCTGGTACTTACAGTGCCAGATTTATAACAGGGAAATCTGGGACTGGAAGTCCCAGAATACAAATTTAAAACACGGACTGAACTAGCATCTCCTGAATGGAATTGGGCATGTTGGCATGTATGGCACTGCTCAGTTTTACATGAGATTATGGTAAAATGCATATGGACTGGCACCATCAACTATCGAGTAACAGAGCCAACCCCAACCCACATCCCAAGCACTAGAGAAATGATGGATAAGAGAAGCAACTCACAACGGAGCCAATGACCAGCGGGCTGATGAACCAGATGAGCCGAGGACCAGAGGACAGTGACCCGCCACGGACCAGAAGGATGGCTGACCACAGTAGAGTGAGTCACCAGAGAGCCAACGACCAGAGCCCATCTTTCCCTACATGTCATCTACTCATTCCCCTGTGTCACTGCCCCTTCTTGACCCATGTTACCTGTCCCTTCTCCCTGTGGAACCTCCTTTCTCACCACTTTTCCTCCATGTCCCAGTTTCTACCTCTTCACACCAGCGTCACCTCGATTCCCTTCTACCATCCCTAGGCCCCTCTTCTATTATAACCTGCTTCTTCTCCCATATGTTAGCTCGCTTCTCCCCCATGTACTGTGTCATCTATTTTTTCTCTCCTTTTCCACTAGCCTTCCCCCACTCTTGCCATCAGCCCTCCTCCCCCATGGCATCTGCCCATTGTCCTGTGTCACTAGTCCCTTGTTCCCCTCTGTCCCTGGACCCTTCTTCCAGTGCCCCTTCACCCACTGATACCTGCCCCTTCTTTTTCTGTCACATGCCCCTTCAAACCATGTAATCTACCTCTTCTTCTCCATTTTATCTGTTCCTTTTCCCCTGTCACCAGCATCCCCCCAGTTCCACCAGCATATCCCCCCATGTCACCTGCCAATTCCTCTGTGCCACCATCCCTCTATTCTCCCATTTCCCTTCTTCCAGTCACCTGCCATTCTACCCTGTGCCATATGCCCCTTTTCCGCCATGTCACCAGCCTTCCCCCATTAGTTTCACCGGTCCATCTCCTCCATGTCATCTGTCCATTCACCCCCGTCACCAGCCCCTTCTTTCCAGTCACCAGCCCCTTTTTCCCCTCTGCCCCTTCTTCCTTTGTCATCAGCATCTTCGTCATGCCACCTGCCCCTTCCCCTGTGTTAAATATCTTCTCCCCCATGTTATCTGCCCATTCTCCTGTGTCACCAGCCATGTATTCCCTGTGAATCTTCTTCCATGTCATAACCTCTTCTCCCTCATGTCATCTGCCCATGCCCCTGTGTCACCAGTCCATTGTTCCCCAGTGTCACCAGACCATTCTCCTCCCATGCCCCTTCACCCACCGTCATCTGCCCTTTCTCCAACAGTGTTAACTCCCTTCTCGCCATGTAATCTGCCCCTTTTCCTCCTTTCACCCGCCAGTTTCACCTGCCCATATCCCTCATGTCATCTGCCACTGCCCCTTCTCCACTCATTTCACCCGTCCATTCTCCCAGTGTCACCTCCCTTCTCACATCTCGTCCCCATGTCACAGCCTCTCTCTCCCCACAACAATGTCCCCAGCCCCTTCCCCCCTGTGTCTCTAGCCTCTTCTTCCTCTGTCAACTGTCCTTCTCCCCAAACTACCTCGCTTCTCCCCTTGTCACCAGCCATTCCCCCACCTATCGCAGGAGCCCTTCTCCCTCATGTCTGCTCAGCAGATGGGTGTTTGTATTTTGTGAAAAAGTGAATAGAGCACCATTTACAAAACAGAGCAAACTGATCTCCTCCTTCCCTGGATATGATGCAATATTCTGTTCTCATTCTCAAAATGAGTCTACTGGTAAATCTGATTGGCAATGCTGTTTTGCCAGCCTTGTGTCTTTTGAAAAGGAGCATTGATCATTTATACAATTGTTTCTTGTTGTATGCGTTATATGGATGGTGCAACACTTCTCTGGATACATGGGGGATTTTTGTGATGAATCTTTTATGAAAGTGTTAATTATTTAAGCCAATGGTGCTCGTTTTACAGCGCTGTGAAGAGTTAAAAGTGAAGTTGCAGGGCTGTGATTAAGCCCTGTGAATTTCAGGCTGCACCCCGATTCCTGCTCATGTGTATTACCCACTTAGCTATTGCACACTTTTTTTTACTTATTGCCATGTGGCCCAAAAATGTTCAAATGAATGTAATTAGGCTGCAGAACGCTCTGGTTGTGATTCACAAAGTCGGTGTTGAGTAATCGGCAAAAGAGAAGTGACCTACATTTAATAAAATGCTGCAACAATGGGCACACAGAATATCCGACCCAGTAAAAATGAAAGATGTCAAATGTGCTGCATTGTAGTGTGAAGCGATGAAAAGTCGTTTTATTAATTTGTTAAATTAATCCAAAGGTTGTGAGAAAATGTAAAAACTGCAAATTACCATAAAAAACAGCAAGTGTTTATAAGTGTGGCTTGAGGTAAAAGGGCAGGTGAACGACACGAAAGTACCTTGATACTCACTATGTCATAAATCAATATGCATGCAGCAATGATAGCCATTGGGTTAGTGTGCCTACTGATGAGATCTATACTTAAACTGGTGGCCATGGGTTACATTCCCCTCAAGTTTCATCCTTTCGAGGTCAGGTTGGAGAAATGTCACTTCCTTTGTTGTCAAATGCAAATTAGGGGGCCCCACAATTAATTTCCTGCACTTGGCCCCACAATTCCTAGGGCAACCATGGCTATCGCCACCACATCTATTAATTATTCACCTCAAACGTGATGATTGTAGCCCTGCACTTCATTTCCATTAAACCCTTTTGTCGCCCTATCTGCAAATGGGGACTCAGGGCGCCAGGCATCTGTGTTCTCCATTCCTTCACCCCGACAATGGAGCATCCATATACTAACAGTGAAATGACCCGTGCTGAATGCACCCTTTAGCCTCCATATATAACAATGCAATTGCTCATGCTGACTGCAGTATACAACCCGGATCTCCCAGGCCATAAACCAAGCCCTAAACCCCGAGCTATTGCTGTGGCCGTGTTATCTTCAAAAATTGAATGTTGTTCCTATACACAAATTAGTATAAGCCACATTTACGTTAAAACTGGAACAGCCTGCCTCACGTCTGTTGCTCTTTTATGCTAACCGAAAACGCCTCTTTCACTTTACAAAGAAAAGTTAAACAAAACTTTAGTTCTCACATTACTTTAAGTCGCACAAACCCCTTAAGTGCTAAATTTGTCTTGGATCCCCTTAAGAAATCATTGTAGGCTCCGCCCACTCCTGCATTAAAAACGCTAACTGGACTTCACAACTGTGTCATGGTGGCATTAGATGCCCAGTGGCCGGCAAGGAATGCTGCCGAGTATTTAATGCAAAACATTCCAACATCACCTGGCAGAGAGCATGCATGCTGGCAGGCCCAGCTTTAGGCTGTAAGTGATTTCAACCCGGCACTTCACCTAAGTCAATGCCTAGCGTGTGATGCACAGCTGAAACCCTTAATTAATTATTTGTGTCTATAAGTTCTTTTATTTTGAACGATATACCACTTATATCACGCCCCTCTCTTTTAACCCCCCGGTCACACTGAACCAAGAATCAGGCTGGTTTGCAAAGTTAAAATATTTATTTTATGTATTTCACAATATATATATCACACTATTTTTAATGGGTATACAATGATCACCAATGGGGTGATGTCACGCTAAGCAATCTCTTTAATTATAAGGAGTAATGATGGGAAAAATAATGCAGCGCAGAAAATTCTATTGTGGGTTTGTAAAATCAATAGCAATGTAATTACTATTTCCCCCTGCACATGCCTCAATCCCCCCAATATGCAATATAAAGTAGGGGTGTACCGAACATCGGCTTCGAGTAAGTATTCAGAAAAACATAAAAACACTTATTCGGCTTATGCCGAATGTTTCTGGAATATTTACTCGAAGCCAAAGCTAAAAAAAAAACAACATTTTTTTAAGTCCTCTTTCTATGATAAGCTATCTTCTCTCAGTTTGAAAGACGATAGCCAATCCTAGAAAGTAAAACCGTGGGAAAGCAACAGCAGCCATTAAGCAGTTGGTTTACTGGCTGCTGCAGCGACAAATACCCGGAAGCATTGGAACAGTGCACCAAGACGGGAGAAGACGACCAGAAGAGGATCGAGGAAAGACGGTCATCGAGGCAGCATCAGGTAAGTGTCCACCTTTGAAAAATGCATGGGTGAGTGGGTGTATGATTCTTTCCCTTTCCAACCTCTGAGACTGACGTGGCCTTTTAGCACATTGTTTTGCGATGCAAAGCTGCTAAGAAAGCTCCCAGGCCTATAGAATTAAGCAGACACGCTAATTAATGAGATTTGGTGGTTGGCAGCTTTGCGTGTTTTATTCGGTTCCCGCAAACTCTTCACCTTGCCCAGTGAAATGTTAGCATTATGAGGTGATAAGGTCCATGCTGGCCTTTAATTGCCAGTGGCTGTTACACAGCAAGTGCTAACAGCATCCACGCAGCAGAGAATGACCTTAGGATGCATAACGAGTCACCACGCTGGGTGTTCCAGTACATATGTTATCCATATAAGCCCATCTACGGACCAGTACGTATTGCAAATCTTTGGATTTTTGGGGTGGTTACTTGTGTGTTCCCTGGTTGTGCTGCATTGTGGTTTGCAAAGTTGCTATTGCCACTTAAAGGAGTTGTTAGCAGTGAAATGAATGAAGTACCAGCAGCTTCATGTAATGCCGGCCCCCAGATTGTAGGTCACACGTCAGAGTTGGTGGCAGGACGTACCCTGAGAGTATTAATGCTGTTGCTGCTGTCCACGTACTCTCTTCTGTAAGCATTGCCCCTATGACACTTTTCCTGGTGACAGGTCACTCTGGACCCTCCCTGGCATGATGTTTCTCTCCCCACACTTTCCAATATGGCATTCCCTTGTTGGTTGTAGATCCACAGCCTCGATTTTTCCTTCACCCAATTGAAACATATACAATATTAAAGCAAGCAAGTTAGGCCCCCAGTCACATAAACCACCTCACAACCGGCTGAGTTATTATTATTTTTTTTACCACCCCACACCACCAACTCTTTTACTCAGGAGCACTTATCTCAGATGTAATCATAATCAAAGCACACACCACGGCCTACCCATTAGCTCCTGTACACACATACATGAACACACAATACATGGGCATGACAACACAGAAACCGCCCCAGAACAGAAACTTCTAAGAGTTAACCAACTATTCGGCTCACTATTCGGCTTCGGCGGAATATTTTGGCTAACTATTCGGTATTCGGCCGATTAGTAAATGTACTATTCGGTAAACCCCTAATATAAAGAGATAGAAGGAGAGAGAACAGGTTTCAGGAATGCAGAACTCAAGCAAATATATCAATCCCAATTTCCCCCAGCAAACACAAGCGAGAAACAGGAATGATGGCAAACTTGTCAAAAATGGTTTTAAAGTTGGCTTAAATGGAATGGGTAAAACACTGAAAATGGTTTAATACACTGAAATGGTTGAAATTCTAATGGGAGCCACTTTGTATGGTTTCGGAAACACACTAGCAATGATTTGGGAGTAATAAGCAAGTTGAAAACTTAATTTTGAGGTTGGGTGCAATGAAAAGCTATTTTACACGTTACAGATTTTAGCCGAACGAAAAATTTGCGGCAAACTTTTCTGTGCGCGGTAAGCGCGATTGCGGAAAAACTACAAGGAGTTGAGATGCGGTTTTGGGTTCTTTAGAAAGCTGAGACACTTGCCTTCTTCAGATGGAATATAACAGAGCAAAGATGATTTTAACAATATTATTACAGAAGGAATATAGGATAAGGGAGAGAGTTCAGGCAAGACAAAAAGGATTTCGAACAATATAGTTCTGGATATAGGATAGGATGGACTTGGATAGGGATGACTATTGACAGGATATAGGCTAGTGAATATCCTATACTATGGATACTCACTACCAATGTTTTGTATGGAATCATCAGGGATCTGGTTCAGGTCAAAGATTTCTGAGACAGACTGCTGGGCACACTGGACTGGACGGGTCAGCGATCAGCAAGGCCCTCTGGACACCGCACGGCACTACTGGACAGCAAGGCGCTCTGGTCTACACTGCACAGCATGACTGGACTGGATCTGCAATGGCTCTCTGGTCTGCACAGCACAGCACGGCACCAGACGGGGTTTAATCTGCCCTTCTGGTTATGAAGATAATTCTTTGGCAGGCAAGCAGTGACAGCACAGCCTGGCTGCTTCTTTGGTTTCCCCTTTAAGTTGAGGGATGGGTTCTGGAAGTTAGGCCCTGCTGAAAGTGGTTCAGTTATGCTCTGAGCCTTTCTTGCAAAGTTTCTGTAGTCTGGAACAAGGAGTATGAATGGATCTCCTGCAGAGTGTTTCACCAAATTCAGGATGGTGGGTGAATCAGTGTGTTTTTCTAGGTCCTCAGCTGTCTCTATTTATGTGTTTGATACAGGGGTGGGTATGTTGAATTATCCTAGGTGCACCCCCTAGGTATTCTATTGGCTAAAGTCTGTTCTCTCCCTTGATTAGATGGGAAAATAGAGTGTCATCATGCAAATGCGCTTTATGAGGCAGGGAAAACCTCCCCTTTGCCTTATGCACATAAAAGCTATTTTTGATATAATACATCTTTACATGTGTACAATCTTTATACCAATGACATACATAGATCACATATTTTGTGGAGCACACCCTCTTCCAATCCTCGTTGTGGTGGGATCTTGGGTCTGGATTTGACAAATTTTCGCACTTTTTGTCCGGGACACAATATCTGATTTGTGAAAAAATGTATACATATGTGCGCATTGTATATGGGCATAATCGTATTAAGTTTCATGCTTCTGACATAAATACAATTGCTGCAAAACCAGAATTCTCACTGCACCTTCTCAGAATATCTGGGTCCTTTTAAAATGTGCACAAAAAAATCACATTAACAATACTGTAATTCTACAATTTTTACAAATTTGCACAGTCCCTTATCAGTCTTTTTCAAAAATATGCTTTCTGTGCTTTGAGAATCAACAAAAAGATCTGTCTCTGCCTCCAAAGGTTTCTTTAGCTCAAGAGCAATCTCCGCCCTCTTCCTCTGGCAGAGGCCACTGTGACACTTTACAATCTGCATATCCTTTCAGCCAAGGAAGGTTCATTGTCTCTCCCCGGTGTAGTCCCAGTGCCCCTCCCCTCTTAATCAACACCTGAATGTGAGTTCCTGGTCTTTGTTGTGAAGCAGGAGAGATGCCTTTTGTTCTTTTGTTGGGGAAAGCTGGGGAAAACTGGTTTGGTGACTCTGTGTTCAGCTAAATTCACTGTCAATTTATAAGATTTTCTTAATTTAAAATAAAACTTGCAATTTGTAATCAAGCAGCTAGAACTCTGATTCCAGTCTCTAAATCATGGAGATTAAATAGATACAACCTATGCTCCTGTTAATGACAGGTCACTTAATTCCAAACATTTGATTTCAGTTGCACAAGTTTAAACTTCTGATGCAAACTAATGACAGCTGTCATACAGGCGGCTGCTGGTACTGCGCCCATATTTTGACAGATATTCACAGACAAGCACACTTTTTACTGTGAATATTTTGATGATAGATTCCACTTTTCCTGACATTGTGTGTTCATATTGATTCCTTAAATGAAGTGGCGGGTAACACCCAGCAACGATATTGGATATTTTGTGGTGTTTTGGACTGGCATCCTGTGTTTTCAGCAACCAAGAAAGAGGGATTTAAAAGCAATTTCCGGGTTTCTTGCAATAAAGCACTGCCTTTCATGCAGTTTCCATTTTTCCTTGGTAGGCAGCCCAGTGGCATGTTTCAGCAGTGTGGTCTCCTTCCACCACTGACAACAGGCAAAGTAGATTTGGCCGCCATCTTTTGTGTTTAAAAGCGCAGTTTCCATGGGTTTTGGCGCGAGTAGGGCTTTTGCGGCCATTTTGCTGATTCTGGTGCCACCAGCACACAGTGATGCCGTAGGGCGGAGCCTGGGGGGTTTAAAACATCCCACAAAGCTCAGCTCGCGATTTGACTTTTGACCGCCCATCAAGGGGAAGTCGCGAGATTGGGATGTTCAGTTTTTTTCTTTCTGGCCCGAGTGGAGAATTCATCTGCTTCTCCCATCAGTGCTGGATCGACAGGTTCTCTTCGCTGGTTCCGGATGAGAGTATGGATTGATACCCCGGGCCCCTTGGTTCTTTCCTTCTGGTCCCCGAGTGGTCCTCCTTGGTGCTTTGGATCCATGGTTTCAAATTCTAGGATGACAAAATAGAGCATATTTGTAGACATTTCCTCACCACTATTCATGTAGTGGGGCAGACACATACATTTGACATATAATGGCAATCTTTTCTGTTTGCAATGATTACTAATTTTCAACAGGTGGAATAGTTTTATAGTTGGAATTTCTAGGGAGCTGGCATGTCCCCCTCTGGGTTTCCAGATGAATCCTCTAGTTGCTGCAGAGTGTGCCTAGGATGGCAACACTTCAGTTGGTTGATGTGGATCCACTTATCTTCCCCCTCTGCCAAACTGCCTTTGGGGATACAGATTTTGTAGGCGACTGGTGAGAATTTGTCTACAATTTCAAAAGGTCTCTGCCAGGAAGGATAAAATTTGCGATGTTTGGCCTGGTTCCTTTGGAAATTGTATAAGTAGACCCGGTCTCCTACTTGGTATTCTTTTCTAGTAGTCTTTAGGTCATAGTGGGTCTTCATACTGTCTGCAGATCTTTCTAGATTCCGGGGAGCATAGGCAAAAGCATGTTGAAGGTGTTTTTTCAGATTTTCAACATACTCATGAGTTGTGGAGGCATTTATCAAGGTCTGCTCTTGGGTTCTGTAGAGCAGATGCTGGGGAAACACCATCCTTCTTCCATTCATGAGCTCAAACGGTGACATTATAGTTGCAGAAGAAGGGGTAGATCTGATGGCCATCAGGACAAGAGGTAATTGAATGTCCCAACTTGGCCCAGAATCTGCCACAAACTTTTTTAATATGCTCACAATTGTCTTGTTGTAGCTCTCCACTGCACCACTAGAGGCTACCGGTAGGCAATGTGTAGTTTCCTTTTGACCCCAAGTATTTCCCACATCTTTGTCATCACTTCGCTAGTGAAGTGGCTATCTCGGTCTGATTTGATCCTTTGGGGTAGTCCAAAATGCGAGAAGATGTGGTTGATCATCTTGGCAGCTGCTGTTTCTGCCTTGCAATTTGGGTCCTGGACACATTCCACCCATTTAGTGAACGAGCATGTCACGGTCAACATGTACTTGTTCCCCCTAGAGGAGCGAATCACGGGCCCGAGAAAATTGACTTGTAAATCTGACCAAGGAAGTATCATCCCCCTCTTTTGGAGAGGCGCACGGTGTGTGAAGGATGTTGGCTGAAATTGTGCACACACAAGACACCCCTTCAAGTATTGGTCGAGGTCCTGCCTCATGTGTGGCCAGTATGCAACCTCTCTTAAGATTTCAAGTGTTGTAGGAAACCCCCTATGAACGGCTGTGGCCGCATCATGGGCGTGACTTAACATCAGGTTTCGGAATGAGGTAGGGACCACCCACTGATCATGGCCAGCTAGGGATCTCTTTACCAACAAACCGTCTTGGATTCGGAACATTTTTGGACATTTCATCAATACTCTGAGGTCCTCTTTCCCTATGTAATCGGTATCCGTCAGGGGAAAGTTCTCAGGGTCCTCAATGTGTTGATAAAACTTACCAACTATTGGAATCCCCTTTTTGAGCCATAATCAAATCAGCATCTGGGGTCTCCTTACTCCATTGTGCAGTTAAGAGTTCATTGTGAGCATTTGTCTGGGACCTAGTGATAGCAGTGACCTGGACTTCCCCCAAGAGGGACTTGATCTCAAGTAGATCCCCTTGGATGGCTCTGGTTTTGGCCAGCTGATCAGCTAGGTCATTTCCAGTTTTGTCTGGTCCCTCTACTTTAGAATGACCCTTGATCTTTTTCCAGTAGACGGTCATCCCAATCGAGGTGACCAGATCATCAATATTTTGGGTTAATTTCCCATGTTTCAATGGCTTATTATTAGCATATAGCATGCCTCTGGTTTTCCAGTTAACCAGGTGCGCCACTAACCCGTTCCGTACCTAATCCGAATCTGGGATTATGACCGGTTTGTGGAGTTGGTGATGGACAGCCGTGAGGATGGCTTGATGCACAGCCATCAACTCTGCCACTTGACTACTTCGGAGACCGATTTTGTACTCAGCGGAGGGTTCTGGGGCATCATTCACCCATGCATTCCCAACGCCGGCCACAAGTTCTTTTTCCCTGTTGTCAACATGGTAGGAGCATCCATCCACATACACAGTGGGCATTCCCTCACACTGGCCTTCTTCAAAGATTTTGTGTGGGGAATTAAGGTATGCCTCCATGTTGTCCTTGATTTTAAGACTCTCGTCCTCGAGACAGTTTTCTCTGGCACAATCATGCAAGTCAGCCAGACTTTGCGCGAGGGACTCTTCATGTTTTGGCCATATCTGACCTCCACAGGAAAGCCTTGCATTGACAGAATCCAGAAAGTAATTCGGGAATTACTCACATTTCCGGCCCGGATTCTGTCACTTTGGAGATATTGCAGAGGCTGGTGTGGAGTTTCCACTATGATGTGCTCCCCCTGGATAAACGGGCAGTAATTCTTCAATGCCCACAACGTTGCCAGGAATGCCTTCTCACAATTTTTGAATTTTTCCTCCACAGAGGATAAAGTCTTACTCGCATAGGAGATTACTTTATTGACCTTGTCATGCTTTTGATATAATACTGCAGTCAAGCATGTATTTGAGAACCCTGTCTCCAAGAAGAACTCCTTGTTTTTGACAGGGTAAGCTAGGCAAGCCGCTTGTGAGAGGCTTCTTTTGAGTTGTCTTACTGCTTCAGCTTGTTCTGGACCCCACTCCCACTTGACCACCCCCTTCAAAAGATGGATCAGGGGTCTTGTGATCTCTGCGTAGTGCTCAATGAACTTTCTGCTGTAATTAGTTAGTCCAAGGAGGTTCCTTAGTTCCCGCAGAGTTGTGGGGTCTTTTAATTTCTGGAGTGCTTCCACTTTCTTTAATTGGGGACAGAGACCCTGAGGAGTAATCTCATGCCCCAAGAAATTGACACAGGTTCTGCACCACTGTGCCTTTTGAAAGGAGAGTTTTGCTCCGGCAGCCCTCAACTGTGTCATAACATAACAGATCTCCGCTTTGTGTTCCTCCACAGTTGAGCTCTTGACTAAAACATCATCTACATAGGCCAGGTTACCCCTTTCACCCAGTTCGGGCATCGCCTAACCTGCCACCCACCAGTGCGAGCGTGATGGGCCAGGAGTGCCATGAGTGGAATGTGTGCCAAAGGAAAAACAGCAGTGCCTGTTAGCTCAAAAACACTTTGAAATCACCTTTGTTTCTCTGAATCCAAGCTCAAAATGTCTATTTCAAACATTGCAAGATATTCAAAAATCTCACTGAACACCAGCAGACATTTGGCAGAATGAAGTCTTGTGTGCATACAAAATCTGGGAAAAGAAAGAGCCTAAAATAATGTTCATAATGAAACTGGCTGAGCTGTGGATGTCAGCAGCTTAAGTTAAATTGGACTGAAAGCCACTAAAATCTAAATGTTTAAAATAAATGAGTGACCTACTGTTGAGTGTCACATAGTTTGCAACTGCTAAATGTCATAGTTTTGAACTTAGAATCAGCATTCTAGCTGCATGTATAAAAATTGTAAGTTTGATTTGGATGTAGAAAACTGGAACAAAAGTGACATTTAGCTGAAGCCTGGCTTAAAGAGATTGAATTCTGCCTGGCAACTACCCCCGACAGGAGTTGAAACTTGCCCAGCCACTGCATTCTCAGGCCGGGCTACCTTCTGCTGTTCCCACCAAAAGGAGGTTACACCTCTCTGATTGAATCAGGAGAGGAGCACCTGGGAGCAGGGAAACAGAACAATGAGCCTTCCTTGGCTCAGGCAAATGTTAAATTAGGGGGGGTCATAAATGGCTTCCTCTTGAGAGAAAGTGGGAGGGGCAGTGCCTCTGTGAGCAACTTGAGTTGGAGGAAGTGGACAAACCAGAAATTCCACCATGTGCTTTGGGAAACCATACCCCTCTGGGCCAGAGCATAATTTTAAAAAGATGGATAATTCATAGTACGGACTTGTCAAAATTATACAATTAATATAATTATTCTTGTGATTTTTCTCTGCACATTTTAAGAGGTGTTAGGACTCTGAGGTATGTTCTGGGGGGTGGTAGCAGAAAATAAGGTATTACTCCGAATGTCTGCATGTTAAAAATCTGACACTTTATCATCTGATGCCCATATTCCTTGTGCATGTTTGTGTAAATTCTGGAAAAGTTTAGAGGTTGTGTTCTTGATGAAAAGGGCAGAATTCTGTCATAGGTGGACACGACATCTTACAAAGACAGGGATCGGATGGTTTGGTGCTACAGAAAATATGTTAACTGGACATATAATATTACAAAAATGGTACATAGATAAATATGTATTTGGATCAAAAATATATTTGTGGGCAAATTGACAAGGGGAGTGTTCTTTCTGTATGCCATAAAATTAATGCCTGATGACACTCCATTCCTTCCCCCAATCAAGGGAGAGAGGAGGACTTGGCCAATGATAAGTTGTGAGGGGCAGGCTTAGTTATGCCCACGCACACACCCACTTGCAGAACACATAAAAAGAGACTGCTTGGACAGGCAAAGGATTTATTTTTCCATTTTCTTGCAGAGCATTTTGCCGGACCACACAACATCTAGAATGAACATCAAGAACTTAGACTCCAGAAAGACTACAGAACTTAAAGCAAAGGCCTAACCCACTAGCTGAGAACGCTTCTCAGCAGGCCTTCAGAATCCAGCAATCCAACCAAACTATTCTACAGCCAGGCGAGCTGTTGGATTCTTTGCCAAGAACTTTTGCCAGAACCGGTAGCAGACCCAGCAAGCAGTGCTGTATCCAGAGAGACCAGAACAGCAGAACCAGAGACCAGACCAGAACCAGAGAACCAGTACCAGAAACTGCCCGGAGTCCAGTCCAAACCTGCTGACCAGACCCTGACGGCCTATTTCAAATTCATAGTGTGAGTACTCAGCCAGAACTGTGCAAAACCAATCTCTTAGTTTAAAATAATCTAATTCAAACCATTGCAACCTATTTAGAACTGCATCATAAGAAATCGTGTGTGCATTCTGCAAAACTGTCCTCTGTCATTCTGAGCTTTACTTTCATTTTGAGAATCTACCTCCATTAAATCGCCCGTATCTTTTGAACCGCGTGTGCTAGGAACGGATTTTGTAGGCGACTGGTGAGATTTTGTGCACAATTTCAAAAGGTCCCTGCCAGGAGGGGAAAAATGTGCGCTGTTTGGACTGGTTCCTTTGGAAATTGTATAAGTAGACCCGGTCTCCTACTTGGTATTCTTTTCTAGTAGTCTTTAGGTCATAGTGGGTCTTCATACTGTCTGCAGATCTTTTCTAGATTCCGGAGAGCATAGGCAAAAGCATGTTGAAGGTGTTTTCTCAGATTTTCAACATACTCATGAGTTGTGGAGGCATTTATCAAGGTCTGCTCTTGGGTTCTGTATAGCAGATGCGGGGGAAGCACCATCCTTCTTCCATTCATGAGCTCAAACGGTGACATTTTAGTTGCAGAAGAAGGGGTAGATCTGATGGCCATCAGGACAAGAGGTAATTGAATGTCCCAACTTGGCCCAGAATCTGCCACAAACTTTTTTAATATGCTCACAATTGTCTTGTTGTATCTCTCCACTCCACCACTAGAGGCTACCGGTAGGCAATGTGTAGTTTCCTTTTGACCCCAAGTATCTCCCACATCTTTGTCATCACTTCGCTAGTGAAGTGGCTATCTCGGTCTGACTCGATCCTTTGGGGTAGTCCAAAATGCGAGAAGATGTGGTTGATCATCAGGGCAGCTGCTGTTTCTGCCTTGCAATTTGGGTCCTGGAGACATTCCACCCATTTAGTGAACGAGCATGTCACGGTCAACATGTACTTGTTCCCCCTAGAGGAGTGAATCACGGGCCCGATAAAATCGACTTGTAAATCTGACCAAGGAATTATCATCCCCCTCTTTTGGAGAGGCGCACGGTGTGTGAAGGATGTTGGCTGAAAGTGTGCACACACAAGACACCCCTTCAAGTATTGGTCGAGGTCCTGCCTCATGTGTGGCCAGTATGCAACCTCTCTTAAGATTTCAAGTGTTGTATGAAACCCCCTATGACCGGCTGTGGCCACATCATGGGCGTGACTTAACATCAGGCTTCGGAATGAGGTAGGGACCACCCACTGATCATGGCCAGCTAGGGATCTCCTTACCAACAAACTGTCTTGGATTCGGAACATTTTTGGACATTTCATCAATACTCTGAGGTCCTCTTTCCCTAGGTAATCGGTATTTTTATTTTATTTTATTTATTTAACATTTTATAAAGCGCTCACACAGCCCGCAGGCATCGAGGCACTGTTACAGGAATTGTTTGTTTTTCTCAGTTGCGTAATTGTGTATTTTTTTTTGTTTGTCTTAGTTACGTATTTATAACGCGCTTAAACACCCAGAGGTTTCTAGGCGCGGACCCGGGGATCGAACCTGTTGTTGCTTCGTGTCGTCTTGCTTCCAAGACGCGCACGCTGCCGCTGAGCTATCCTCCCGGGACAGGGGAAAGTTCTCAGGGTCCTCAATGTGTTGATAAAACTTACCAGTTATTGGAATCCCCTTTTTGAGCCATAACCAAATCAGCATCTGGGGTCTCCTTACTCCATTGTGCAGTTAAGAGTTCATTGTGAGCATTTGTCTGGGACCTAGTGATAGCAGTTACCTGGATTTCCCCCAACAGGGACTTGATCTCAAGTAGATCCCCTTGGATGGCTCCGGTTTTGGACAGCTGTTCAGCTAGGTCAATTCCAGTTTTGTATGGTCCCTCTACTTTAGAATGACCCTTGCTGTTTTTCCAGTAGACGGTCATCCCAATTGAGGGGACCAGATCATCAATATTTTGGGTTAATTTCCCATGTTTCAATGGCTTATTATTAGCACATAGCATGCCTCTGGTTTTCCAGTTAACCAGGGTGCCACGAACCCGTTCCGTACATAATCCGAATCTGGGATTATGACCGGTTCGTGGAGTTGGTGTTGGACAGCCGTGAGGATGGCTTGATGCACAGCCATCAACTCTGCCACTTGACTACTTCGGAGACCGATTTTGTACTCAGCGGAGGATTCTGGGGCATCATTCACCCATGCATTCCCTACGCCGGCCACAAGTTCTTTTTCCCTGTGGTTGTCAACAAGGTA
This sequence comes from Ambystoma mexicanum, assembly GCF_040938575.1. Classification (NCBI taxonomy): domain Eukaryota; kingdom Metazoa; phylum Chordata; class Amphibia; order Caudata; family Ambystomatidae; genus Ambystoma; species Ambystoma mexicanum. The sequence goes on along the minus strand of NC_090936.1, from coordinate 979,039,857 downwards.
GGAGCATCCATCCACATAGACAGTGGGCATTCCCTCACACTTGTCTTCTTCAAAGACTTTGTGTGGGGAATTAAGGTATGCCTCCATGTTGTCCTTGATTTTTAGACTTTCGTCCTCGAGACAGTTTTCTCTGGCACAATCATGCAAGTCAGCCAGACTTTGCGCAAGGGGACTCTTCATGTTTTGACCATATCTGACCTCCACAGGAAAGCCTTGCATTGACAGAATCCAGGAAGTAATTCGGGAATTACTCACATTTCCAGCCCGGATTCTGTCACTTTGGAGATATTGCAGAGGCTGGTGTGGAGTCTCCACTATGATGTGCTCCCCCTGGATAAACAGGCAGTAATTCTTCAATGCCCACAACGTTGCCAGGAATGCCTTCTCACAATCGTTGAATTTTTCCTCCACAGAGGATAAAGTCTTACTCGCATAGGGCATTACTTTATTGACCTTGTCATGCTTTTGATATAATACTGCAGTCAAGCATGTATTTGAGAACCCTGTCTCCAAGAAAAACTCCTTGTTTTTGACAGGGTATGCTAGGCAAGGTGCTTGTGAGAGGCTTCTTTTGAGTTGTCTTACTGCCTCAGCTTGTTCTGGACCCCACTCCCACTTGACCACCCCCTTCAAAAGATGGATCAGGGATCTTGTGATCTCTGCATAGTGCTCAATGAACTTTCTGCTGTAATTAGTTAGTCCAAGGAGGTTCCTTAGTTCCCGCAGAGTTGTGGGGTCTTTTAATTTCTGGAGTGCTTCCACTTTCTTTAATTGGGGACAGAGACCCTGAGGAGTAATCTCATGCCCCAAGAAATTGACACAGGTTCTGCACCATTGTGCCTTTTGAAAGGAGAGTTTTGCTCCGGCAGCCCTCAACTGTGTCATAACATAACGGATCTCCGCTTTGTGTTCCTCCACAGTTGAGCTCTTGACTAAAACATCATCTACATAGGCCAGGTTACCCCTTTCACCCAGTTCGGGCATTGCCTTGTGCAGAAAAATGTTAAATTAATTGCCGGAGTTGATGTATCAGAAGGGAGTCCGGGTCCATGTGTACTGCTGCCCCCGAAGGTAAAGGCCAGCTTGTATTGGTCCTCCCTACTGACATGTACAGTCCAGTACCCATTGGTCAGGTCTATTGCACTGAATACCTGTGACCCCTGGATCTGGGCCAGCCCTTGGTCAATGTAGGGAAGAGGCCATCGGGAAGTATGGACCCGTTTGTTGAGCTCGCGTAGGTCAGCGCAGAGTCTCCACTGGCCATTGGGCTTCAAAATCCCCAGCACTGGATTATTGAAGGTGGTGTGGACTCGACGAAATATCCCACGGGACTCAAGGTTCTTAATTATTTCAGTAAGAGACTCAGTTGAAGTGAGAGGTGTCGGGTGTATTGACCCACGTTCGAGCTATTATGCTGCAACATTTGGTGCTGTGGGCTTAGAAAATCCAAGATGGCCGAAAAGCCCACATTGCGCCACAATACAGGAAAACCACGCAGTTTTTGCGCACAGCAAAATGGTCGCCTAACCTGCCACCCACCAGTGCGAGCGTGATGGGCCAGGAGTTCCATGAGTGGAATGTGTGCCAAAGGAAAAACAGCAGTGCCTGTTAGCTCAAAAACACTTTGAAATCACCTTTGTTTCTCTGAATCCAAGCTCAAAATGCCTATTTCAAACATTGCAAGATATTCAAAAATCTCACTGAACACCAGCAGACATTTGGCAGAATGAAGTCTTGTGTGCATACAAAATCTTGGAAAAGAAAGAGCCTAAAATAATGTTCATAATGAAACTGGCTAAGCTGTGGATGTCAGCAGCTTAAGTTAAATTGGACTGAAAGCCACTAAAATCTAAATGTTTAAAATCAATGAGTGACCTACTGTTGAGTGTCACATAGTTTGCAACTGTTAAATGTCATAGTTTTGAACTTAGAATCAGCATTCTAGCTGCATGTGTAAAAATTGTAAGTTTGATTTGGATGTAGAAAACTGGAACAAAAGGGACATTTAGCTGAAGCCTGGCTTAAAGAGATTGAATTCTGCCTGTCAACTACCCCCGACAGGAGTTCAAACTTTCCCAGCCACTGCATTCTCAGGCCTGGCTACCTTCTGCTGTTCCCACCAAAAGGAGGTTACACCTCTCTGATTGAACAGGGGAGGAGCACCTGGGAGCAGGGAAACAGAACAATGAGCCTTCCTTGGCTCAGGCAAATGTTAAATCAGGGGGGGTTGTAAATGGCTTCCTCTTGAGAGAAACTGGGAGTGGCAGTGCCTCTGTGAGCAACTTGAGTTGGAGGAAGTGGACAAACCAGAAATTCCACCATGTGCTTTGGGAAACCACACCCCTCTGGGCCAGAGTATAATTTTAAAAAGATGGATAATTCATAGTACGGACTTGTCAAAATTATACAATTAATATCATTATTCTTGTGATTTTTCTGTGCACATTTTAAGAGGTGTTCGGACTCTGTGGTATGTTCTGGGGGGTAGTAGCAGAAAATAAGGTATTACTCCAAATGTCTGTATGTTAAAAATCTGACACTTTATCATCTGATGCCCATATTCCTTGTGCATGTTTGTGTAAATTCTGGAAAAGTTTAGAGGTTGTGTTCTTGATGAAAAGGGCAGAATTCTGTCATAGGTGGACACAACATCTTACAAAGACAGGGATTGGATGGTTTGGTGCTACAGAAAATATGTTAACTGGACATATAATATTAGAAAAATGGTACATAGATAAATATGTATTTGGATCAAAAATAGATTTGTGGGCAAATTGACAAGGAGAGTGTTCTTTCTGTATGCCATAAAATTAATGCCTGATGACACTCCATTCCATCTCCCAATCAAGGGAGAGAGGAGGACTTGGCCAATGATAAGTTGTGAGGGGAAGGCTTAGTTATGCCCACGCACACACCCACTTGCAGAACACATAAAAAAGAGACTGCTTGGACAGGCAAAGGATTCATTATTCCATTTTCTTGCAGAGCATTTTGCCTGACCACACAACATCTAGAAGGAACATCAAGAACTTAGACTCCAGATAGACTACAGAACTTAAAGCAAAGGCCTAACCCACAAGCTGCGAACTCTTCTCAGCAGGCCTTCAGAATCCAGCAATCCAACCAAACTATTCTACAGCCGGGCGAGCTGTTGGATTCTTTGCCAAGAACTTTTGCCAGAACCGGTAGCAGACCCAGAAAGCAGTGCTGGATCCAGAGAGACCAGAACAGCAGAACCACAGACCAGACCAGAACCAGAGAACCAGTACCAGAAACCGCCCGGAGTCCAGTCCAAACCTGCTGAACAGACCCTGACGGCCTATTTCAAATTCATAGTGTGAGTACTCAGCCAGAACTGTGCAAAACCAATCTCTTAGTTTAAAATAATCTAATTCAAACCATTGTAACCTATTTAGAACTGCATCATAAGAAATCGTGTGTCCATTCTGCAAAACTGTCATCTGTCGTTCTGAGCTTTACTTTTATTTTGAGAATCTACCTCCATTAAATCATCCGTACCTTTTGAACCGCGTATGCTAGGAATGTGGTTTAACTTTCATCGTAAAGCTAAGATTCTAAGCTTTCCAACAAGCCTAAAACCGACTTGCTACTCTTTATAGTTCCTCCGTAATCGCGATCGACGCACTCGGAAAAAAGTGCCACGAATTGACATTTTGCTTCATTTCAACCATGTGTAAAAATATCTGTCTTTTGCTTCCATTACTGAATCCCGTTTTCAACCTGATAACCATCCCTGAATCATTGGTAGGGCTGACCTGAACTGATTTAAAGTATATCTCACTCACCCTGAACCTCTAGAGGGAATTAAAAGCATTTTCAGCTTATTTTTCACTTCATTGCCACCACATTTAAAAGGATCTTGCCTGCTTTAAAATCATACCTGTTTTCCTCTAAGCTCGCTGGGGGGAACTGGAAATTTGTATTGCATTTTGTATTCCTGAGAATTGTGTGCTCACCTTCCATTTCCTTATCTTGCATGGGGGGGAATTGTCAAAGAAAAAGTGATTATATTATCTTTTGTTGAAATCATATCAAGTTTATTTCTGTGCTGCATTTTTCCCTCATTGCTTTTCCTTGAAACCATGAAAGTATTTTCTGCTACCTTATCCTTCCTATACTAACTCCTCATTGATTGTAAAGAATTGTGCTAGTGTCAGATTATCTATAGTTGATCAACATTATATTCATAAGGGTGCTATCAAATATTAATTTATTATAAAAGAGTGATATATATATATATATTGTTTAATTTTTCCAATAAATCTTTTAAATTGCAAAACAAACCTACTTCTTGGCTCAGTGAGGTCAGGGGGATTCAAAGAGAGGGGCGTTATATAAGGGTTTATCATCCAGAGTATAAATTGTCATAAAAATATATAAATAAGGGCTTCCCTTGAGCAATCCCAGACAAGGCACTGACTTGGTGGGAGTGCTTGATTGGAGTCACTTAACAGATTGGGGGCTCGAGCCGGGGATTCTGGATTAGATCTATCACTTGTGCAGATTAATACAGTGTGCTAACTGACAGGATATATAAATTCTGTTGGATCACCACGCCGTGTTACACTGTAAAAACACCCCTCGAAGGAACGCTCTAAGGAAACGGTCTGTTTTGCAAAATAAAATACAAACTTCTGTAAATCAGGAAGGAAATCAAATTCCAGAATGACGACCTTGGCAGATATCAAAATAGCCAGAGAGCACTTCTTACATAAGCTATTTGTGAGAGATGAGTGGGCTCATCAGGACCAGGCGGTCTGGTTGCAGGCAATCGCACCCCAGATCACTGAAACAGGGTCAGACACATGGAGAGATCAGGGTCCATTACATGTGGCCCTGAGTGAACTATATATGGCCCTGAAAGCCAAAGAGGAGCACGACAAGAATGTCAGGATAGCAGCATATTTATATTTTTATATGGGAGCCATACAGGATAAATGTGCTGAAGGCCAAGATCTGGCAAATAGGAAACTGATGGCATTAGAGAAGGCCCAAGCTGACCTGGTCTCTTCTGAGCAGGGGCTGCAGAGGAGCCAGGAGTCAGAAAATGATAGTAGGCAGTATATTATTAAAATAAAGGAGGATATGGATATCCTGCAACAGGAAAAGTCTGACCAGGATAACAGATTTCTGGCCTTGCAGAAGGAGTACCAAGAAGGTTTGGACGCCCTACTGCAGAGCCTGAAAAAGCTGGAGCAACAACTGGACTTCAATAGGGCCTGTGCAGAGCAGGTAGTCACCCGGCAAAGACACCTAGATAGGGAGAAGACAGAGAGCAATAAACTGATTTTGAAAGACCTGGATACCCAGGCAGAGTTTGATCAAGAACGCCAGAAAGCTGGTGCCTTTCAAAGGCAGAGGGACGACCTGGTGGCACAGATGCAGGCTCTTAGTCAGGAAAGGGACACCTTAGGCCAGGAAGTCTGCCAATTAAAAGAAAAAATTGAAGGAAATCACCTGGCCCTCCAGGGGCTGGGTGACCTCCAAAAAGAGCATCAGAACTTGTTAAAGCACACCAGGAGGGTGGAAGATGCTTTGGCAAGAAATGAACAGGCCAGTAGGGATGGGACTCAGGAGGTAACCCTCCTGCAGCAAAGACTGGCCCAGTATTCCAGGACCAAACAGGAAGTGCAGAGAGAAAATGAGGCTCTCTGTCAGCACAATGATAGGCTCCAGCAACAGGTAGCCATGCACTGATAGAGTCTAGTAAGGCCTTAACTGAGGAACTGAAAGCGCAGGCTCTTGCATTGCAACAGGGAGCAGGGGCTGACAGAGATGAAGTTTGCTGGGAAAGGGAAACACCTGAGCATAACCTCAGGAGCCCTAGTACCAGAGGCCTTCATCTCTCCCAGTCCTTGGACTCTGCCACCCCCATGTCCCCTGGTGCACATGAGCACAGGGCCAAAGGGATGGCAGATTACTATCCAGCCAAAAGTATGGGGTTCATAGGCCAGTACCTCCCAGGAATGGATGGGCGGGCATCCGGGTATGGGCACCCAGGCACAGTGCAATTTAGTGGGAAACCCCAGGGAAGTAGGCCCACTAAGGTCATCCTAAAAACCTCTGCCCAGTTAGGTCAGTGTGGGGGGTACCCATCAAATCCTGGCAGTAAGGAGGGATCTGAAGACTCCTCTGAGCGGCCCAGGACACAGGAGACTAGGTCCCCACATTCTGCCAGCCATTCCCAGGCTCGCAGAATCCGGGAAAAACTGGAAGATCAGACGGGCACCTCTGGGAGCAGTGCCTCTGAGTCAGAGGATGAGTGGACCAGTGTTACCCGAACCAAAAGGGCCAATAAGGCAAAAAGAGCCTTGCTTAAGGACCCCTTAAAGCAGATCAAGGCAATAAGGAGTGTCATCACCCCTTATCACAAGAACACCAAGTATTCTGTTTGGGAACACTTGGAGCTTTATGAGCAAATGATGGAGACTTTCCATTTGAAGGACAGCAGTAGCTGCATTCAGTATGTCAAATGGACATTCTCCCCAGAATACTCCAGTTTTTTTGCCGGGCTGGAGGACCAAAATCATTCAAGATGGTCCACCTACAGGGCGGCCATCTTGAAACACTTTTCTGTTCACAGAAATCCCTAAGAGGCTCGCAAGGCAGCCTACAATTTGCAATGTTGTGAGGATCAGGCCCCACAAGAATTTGTGCAGGAGTTAAAGCGTGCTTTTGCGCAGACTACAAAAAGGGTGCGCACGGACAGTAAAGAATTTGTTAATGCGTTTTTCCATGCCTTACCCAAATACATAATGACCCAGCTCGTGAGAGACTTTCACGAGAAAAGATCTTTAGACTGGGTCATTGAGCAAGCCACCCGCATCTATTAGGTGCAGAAACCGGTGGAAAATAAGAATCAGCCCAAAAACCCCAAAACCAACAGCACCCCTGCTGCTGCCAAGGTGGCAGAGGTAAAGGTTGCCCCCGTTTTAGATTTGGAGATGGGGGGACCTAATAACCTGGCGGCACCGAATAATTCTAAGCCCAGAAGGCCCTCAGGCCAGTCACAGACAGGTAGTCAAGGAGGTAGTCCCACAAATGGGGTCCCTTGCTCCCCTGACTATGTAAGTCCCCGCTATAAGGGAAACAGTCCAATCCTGGGTTATGTGTGGACTCCTCCGGCCCAAGGGGGGGGATCCAACCAAGCGCCCAACCCAGGGAACTTTCCTCCGCACTTCCCCAGGAGGGCAGAAATTCACCAAATCCTGGGCAGAACTTGTTCCCCAGGTATCCACCCAGCTTCCAGCCCCAAAATCATCCATCCTTCTTTCCCCACTTCCCTGAGCCCAGACCACCTAATCCGGGAGAGGGGAGGCCAAGGGTGGAGGGGTACCCAAATCTTCCCAACCCGGGGTACTACCAGAGAAGGGATAGCTACCCTTCCTGGGATCAGCCCAGGGGAGAAAATAGAACCCTGTATCAGCCTGAGGCGGTTTCCCAACTTGAGCGCTAGGTCCAAAATATGGCACAGGAGCTGGGTCGCGTGCTAAGGGCTCAGCAGAACCCTCAGATGGGCATGCCCGCACAGAATGCACCAAACTCTGGGCCTGGTGCTCCAGAACAATGACGGGGGCAGCACCCCGACAACCCACCGGTTCCCTGGGAGGAGGCACAAGAGGGAGGGGGGTGTAAAGCCTTGGAGGAAGCTTCCTTCCCCACTTGTAAAAAGCCCCTGGAAACCCATGAATCAGAAACAAAATCTCCTACCCCTGGAAGTCTGCCACCCAAGGAGCAGAGAGGAGGTAGGAGAAACAAAGGACCCAAACAGACCCATTTTGTGGAGGAGGTACAGGTCTTCCAATTTGAGGGAGAGGGATCCTCAGAGGATCCTAGGAAAAGGATCTTCTCCTTCAGAGATGGGGGAACTCCACCCAAGGAAAAATGGGTCCCAATGGATTCCAACCCAGACTGGGTAGATGTGGGGATGGAGCTGTCGCCGCCCAACATTCTGTCCCAGAACCAACAATACCGAAAACCCCTGGTTCAAACCCATCCTGGTGACTGCCTCCAAAAAGGGGGGGCGGCCCAGAACCGGAACCAGGGGAACCCAAAACCGCATCCATAGACTGGGTAGATGTGGGGATTGAGCTGTCGCTGCCCATCATCCTATCCCAGAACCAACAATACCGAAAACCCCTGGTTCAAATCCATCCTGGTGACTGCCTCCAAAAAGGCAGGGCCGCCCAGAACCGGAACCAGGGGAACCTAAAACCGAATCAATAGACTGGGTAGATGTGGGGATCGAGCTGTTGCCGCCCATCATCCTATCCCAGAACCAACAATACCAAAAACCCCTGGTCCAAACCCATCCTGGTGCCTGCATCCAAAAAGGGGGGGGGCGGCCCAGAACCGGAACCAGGGGAACCCAAAACCATATCCAGTTGCCAACTTTTTCTTTCAGATTCCCAAAACTCCCTGCCGAACTCTGCCCAAATCTCTTCTCTCTCAATGTCCAAAACCAGAAAATTTGCCCACCAGTTGTCCAAAAATGTGCATTATCTTTGCCCCCTTACAGAGGAGGAGGGAAGATACTATGTTCTGGTTCAAGTACAGGGGCAGGATACAATTTTGGCACTGGTGGACACGGGATCCCAAGCTACCCTTCTGTCCGAAAGGGCCTTTGATGAACTAAATGTAGGAAGGGGGAGAATTACCGAATTCCTCTCACCTCTCTTCCTGGACAACTCCAGAACTTTGACGGGAAGGAAATTCCCGTCGAGGGGCCTGCAGATTTGGACATCAAAATTGGGCGACACAAAGTGAAACACCCGGTCATAGTAGTGACTCCAGAGGGCACCCCTTGTTTACTAGGGAATTACCTCCTGAGAAGGTTGTCACCCCTTATAGATTGCGTAAACAAGGTCCTCTGGACCCAGACCAGTCGACCAATAAAATTAAAGCAGCGTGTCAACTATGTTAGCTTAAATGGCACCTGCCACATGGTTGAACAAAAATCTGACCAAGTAGAATTTCACTTCCAGAATAACCAAATTCCAGACGTGACAGTAATAGCAGTAGGACAACAGACTGGTGATGAGGGGTCCTCTCTATTTCTGAAAATCAACCTTCCTTCCAGTTTAAGGTGGTATTCCACACTGGAAGGAAATACTCTGAAATTCTTTACTAATCCACAATCAGAAACTCCCACTCCTATAGTCCAGAAAGATGTGAAATCAGCGCAGAGTCTGGCTGATATTCAGCAAATTGGAGAGCAGTTGTTCATCCCTGCTCAGTTAAATGAAGGGAAGGGGCCTCATTACGACCCTGGCGTTGGACCATGGTGCTATTGGCACCATGGTCCATGCCGGATTCCGCCATGGTGGATGGCGGAATTACCGCCCCATTACAAGGTTGGCGGGCGGTAATTCCCCATTCACCATGGCCCCTTCCCCATTCCCATTTTTGGCCCATAGGGCATAATGGGAATGGGGAAGGCGCTAATTACGGCACCGTAAATTATGGTGCCGTAATTAGCACCAAGGTCGCTTAGCGCCTTGGACTTTAACGCCTGCAAAAATCAGGCGTTAAAGTGTGAATCTGGCGTTAAGGGTTTAACGGCGCCGCAGCCTTTTACGGCGCCCTTAATCCCTTAACGCCAGGGTTGTAATGAGGCCCAAGGACTCTGTTCTTGCCCGAGTGTGTGTGAACAACGGTAAGAGCTTCATCAGCGAAGCCATGTTTCGCCAACTCCCAAAAGATCCAGCCATTCCCACATTCAAACTGATAGACAAATGGGAAATGGGCCTGGAAGCACCCAATTCCAAACATCTCCTGCCAAGCAGGTGTATGCTCAAAATCTCCATTGGCAACAAGAGAATAGTCCATAATTGTTCGGTCGTGCGAGACGTCACTGCCGCCTTTTACTTAGGCAGTGACATTCTCAATCGCTTTGCCATTAGTTTGGACCTAATAAACTTCAAAACTTGGTCCCGATTAGCGGATAATCCCATGGGCTTTGATGATTCAGAAAAAGCATTTAGGTCAGCTCAATTGCTACCTTATCCAGTTGAAATTCAGATTAAAGAGGAAGTCACCATCCCAGAAAGGACCCGACAATTCTCCCTGGGAGTGAAAGTTAAAAGAGGACAAAAATTGAAAAACCCTGATGCTTATATTCATCTAAATGCTTCCCTCCAACAGCAAAGGTTAGGGGTAAACCCAACACCATTAGTCAACATAGAACTTGGCACCATTCCAATAGAGGTGGATAACAGCGACTTAAAGAGTATTACTCTAGTCGCAGGCACCATTATTAGAATGGCGGTTGATGACCGACATTTCGCCATTGATTTAGGAAATTAACTGTTAGGACCAATCCCCAAGGACTGTTTTGCCAGTGACAGTGATGACAATACAACACCAGACAGGATCTTTACCCGGCATGGGGGTAACTTCCTGGTGTACACTTCTTGCCCTTATAGTAAGGAAGATGTGACTTCTGACTTCAGAGGGGATGAGGTGATTTTCCAGGTCCATGAGGGCTGCCTTTCCCACCTGAAGCCTCCGGTTCAAATCAGCACTCTGACCAGGGACGTCTCCACCCAGCTGGAGGAGGCCGCTGAGATAGCAAAACCAGAAGTCTTTCCAGGCTTCAGGAAGATGGTGGAAGAGAGAGTCAACCTAGCTGATGCCTGTGTGACTCTGGAACAGAAGCAAAAGTTGAAACAAGTTTTCTTGGATTTCCAAGATCTCTTTGCGGTAGACTCATATGACTGTGGTCGCACCGACATCCACACAACAACAATTCCCACGGACCCTGGCATGACTCCAGTGTTTGTGAAGCAATATTGCTTGCCTCTCGCATCAATGGAGTCCCTTACTGAAATAATTAAGAACCTTGAGTCCCGGGGAATGATCCGTCCAGTACACAGCACCTTCAATAATCCGGTGCTGGGAATATTGAAGCCAAACGGCCAGTGGAGACTCTGCGCCGACCTTAGGGAGCTCAACAAATGGGTCCATACTTCCCGATGGCCTCTGCCCTGCATTGACCAAGGGCTGGCCCAGATTCAGGGGTCACAGGTATTCACTGCAATAGACCTGACCAATGGATACTGGACCATGCCTGTCAGTAGGGAGGACCAATACAAACTGGCTTTTACCTTTGGGGGCCAGCAGTACACATGGACCCGAACTCCGTTCGGATACCTCAACTCCGGCAATGAATTCAACATTTTCCTACATAAGGCCATGCCCGACCAGGGTGCGAGGGGTAACCTGGCTTATGTAGATGATGTCCTCATCAAAAGTTTATCTGTGGAGGAACATATAGCGGAGATCCGTTATGTTCTGACACAGTTGAGGGCCGCCGGAGCAAAACTTTCCTTTCAGAAAGCACAGTGGTGTAGTTAATTTCTTGGGGCATGAGATTACTCCTCAGGGTCTCTGTCCCCAAGAAAAGAAAGTGGAAGCACTTCAGAAACTGAAAGAACCCACAACTCTGCGGGAACTAAGGAGCCTCCTTGGACTGACTAATTAGAGCAGAAAGTTCATTGAGGGCTACGCAGAGATCATCAGACCCCTGATTCATCTCTTGAAGGGGGGGTGTAAAGTGGGAATGGGGTCCAGAACAATCCGAAGCAGTAAGACAGCTCAAAAAAGCCTCTTACAAGCGCCCTGCCTAGCTTACCCTGTCAGAAACAAGGAGTTTTTCCTGGAGACAGGGTTCTCTAATACGTACTTGATGGCAGTATTATACCAAAAGCATGACAAGGTCAATAAAGTAATCTCCTATGTGAGCAAAACTTTATCCTCTGTGTTGGAAAAATTCAATGATTGTGAGAAGGCACTCCTGGCAACGGTGTGGGCATTGAAGAATTACCGCCCGTTTATCCAGTGGGAACACATCATAGTGGAGACTCCACACCAGCCTCTGCAATATGTCCAAAGTGACTGAATCCTGGCCGGAAATGTGAGTAATTCCCGAATTACTTCCTGGATTCTGTCAATGCAAGGCTTTCCTGTGGAGGTCAGTGTAAAGACTGGTGGGGGGTGTCTGTACTTCCGCTCTCTATATGGTAGAGGAGAGGCACAGAAGACCCCAGATTCTCTATTACGGTAGCAATGGACGAGCAATCAAGGCCTAGCTTCTCAGGAGGTGATGCAGGCTGGTTCTTAAGTACAGTGTAGTCCCCGAACCCCCACAAAGGAATGTCCACACACTGTATTATTGAAAACACAGTCTTTATATAATTAATATTCAAAGGTATGTACACGATCACAATAACGCACTTTGTACTCGGAAGTCAATAATGATAAATATATACAATTCTAAAGTGGTACCACCAATGTTATCGAATCTCATTAAAGTGCATCAACTGTACGGTTAAACTGTCAGGCAGATTAATAACGAGGAAACCAGCAATAGAGATAAGATAGGCAGGAACGTGAGATGGTTGAAACAATAGGCAGAATGCTGACCCCTACCCCTAGGCACAGTTCTGTGTGGACATCCCCCCACCTGGGCAACCTGTAAATAAAAGATATATAGCACAAGCCCTGTTCATATGTTCAATAGTCTCACTTCCTCCTATTAAGGTTTTACCCCCCCAATGTACCTGGTGGAGTAGAGTTCTCCGACGATGCGTCGACCGATCCTTCTTGAGTGCCTCCCTTTCAGGCGGAAGCCACGGATCGTCGAGAGGTGTCGGGGAACTTGACGTTCGGTGTTGAGGAATCGACGGCCCTTCTTGAGTGCCCTCCCTTTAAGGTGGGAGTCACGGGTCGTCGAACGTCCGACGGTGAACAGGGTGAACTACGGCAATGAAGTGGCAGCTTCGTTCCTAGCGGTGCTCGTCGACGACAAAGTGTTGGCATCCTGCAAGGAAGAGGTGTGCGGTGCACCTCGGTGACGATAGTTCTGGACCGCAAAGAGATGATGAAGAACTGTGGCCCAGCAAGGGCATCGAGGCGTCGGCGTCTCTGTGGTCCTTAGGTGGCGGGAAACCCACCGGTGGATGCTCCTCGGCGCGTCGACGGTCAGGCCTTCTCCAGCGGGAGACAAGCGGATGACGATGCAGATGAGAGCGTCCGATGATCAATGGAAGTTCTTAGGCAAATGGGAGCACGGCGGCTCCGGTCGTCGATGGCGGTCGTCGACAGTGGCGGACAGCAGTCCGATTGCTTCTCCTTGGAGTTCCGCAGCAGTCCCTCGTATCGGGTCGGCAGCCTGTCGAAGGTCTGTCTACCAGGGAGCGTGGCAAAGACCAGCTGTGCACGATGGTCCCTCGTAGCTCGGGAAGAGGTTGCCTTAGCAGGTCCTCTCTGGGTCAGTCTTTGGAAACACAGCAGCCTTCAGATTGTGAGGGAGAGCCACAGCACTCCTTCTCGTCCAGCGGGGGTTTCAAGGTCAAGCGTCAGTTACTCCAGTTAATCGTAGTGGACTTCAGCTTCTGAACACGATTCCTAGCAGTGAGAGGTCCCCAGATATACTGTTGATCTCCCATTCATTCCTCTGGGTCACACTCAAGCATCCAATCATGACTACGGGCATTCATGCAGGCAGGCAGCCAATCAGGCACACGAGGTATTCAGGCCATTCATTTCTCTCCAGACACTCACAACAAGTTATGTGTATTGGGACAAGTACCGAGCCATTCAACACTCCAAGCTGCATTCATACCGGTTTCGGGCAGGGTTGTCTCAGTCATTGTGTCAACCACCAGATACTAGACACCCACAACACAGAATGCATATTCGTCACACACTCTATTCACCCAGGTCCCACCCACAGGAGGTACCCACAACATACATCGCTGGGAAGGCTCCAGCTAGTCTGGCCGGGCCTTCACAACAACACCATACATGGCATTTCCACCCAACAGCCAGTCAGGGGGAAGGGACAGAGTCAGGGCTTCCCAGGACTTTGGGAAAACAAGGTAATGGGTAATAGAAAGCAAGAGGCCACCGGGGCCATCTTGTTTTCCATCAGGAATCAATTGATCCCAATGGCAGGGCCGGGGTATCCCAAAATGGAGGATACTCCGAGCACCTGTCAATTTCAGCACAGAGCTGCCACCACCCCATACCCTGCTCTGCGGGCCACCCACAGGTGCCCAAAAACATACACTAGGGGCACAGGGTTGTACCCCCACCCATGGGTGCCATAAGGGTATCCCACGGGTCCGTTCACCAATTCAAAAGAAAGAGTGCTGCACCGCCAGGAGTCCCACATGAACTCCTGCGTGGAAAACATGACAGAACACACGATAAAAAGCAGTAAAGGACAAGGATACGGAGGCCCTGACCCTCTGATGCATTTCCAGCATCACAGTCAGATATGGCCAAAACAAGAAGAGTCCCCTCGCGCAAGGTCTGGCTGACTTGCATGATTGTGCCAGAGAAAACTGTCTCGAGGACGAAAGTCTAAAAATCAAGGACAACATGGAGGCATACCTTAATTCCCCACACAAAGTCTTTGAAGAATACAAGTGTGAAGGAATGCCCACTGTCTATGTGGATGGATGCTCTTACCATGTTGACAACAACTGGGAAAAAGAACTGGTGGCCGGCGTAGGGAATGCATGGGTGAACTAGTCCCCAGAACCCTCCGCTGGATACAAAATTGGTCCCCGAAGTAGTGAGGTGGCAGAATTGATGGCTGTGTATCAAGCCATCCTCACTGCTATCCAACATCAACTCCACAAACTGGTCATAGTCACAGATTCAGATTATGTACGGAACTGGTTCGTGGAGCACCTGGTTAATTGGAAAACCAGAGGCATGTTATGTGCTAATAACAAACCCTTGAAACCTGGGAAGTTAATTCAAAACATTGATAATCTGGTCACCTCGAATGGGATGACCATCTACTGGAAAAAGATCAAAGGTCATTCCAAAGTAGAGGGACCAGACAAAACTGGAAATGACTTAGCTGATCAGCTGGCCAAAACCGGGGCCATCCAAGGGAATCTAATAGAGATTGAGTCCCTGTTGGGGGAAATCTAGGTCACTGCTATCACTAGGTCCCAGACAAATGCTCACATTGATCTTTCAACTGCACAATGGAGTAAGGAGACCCCAGATGCTGATTTGATCACGGCTCAGAAGGGGGATCCAATAATTGATAAGTTTTACCAACACATTGAGGACCCTGAGAACTTTCCCCTGACGGATACCGATTACATTGGGAAAGAGGACCTTAGAGTGTTGATGAAATGTCCAAAGATGTTCCGAATCCAAGACGGTTTGTTGGTAAGGAAATCCCAAGCTGGCCATGATCAGTGGGTGGTTCCTACCTCATTCCGTAACCTGATGTTAAGTCACACCCATGATGCAGACACCGCCGGTCATAGGGGGTTTCATACAACACTTGAAATCTTAGGAGAGGTTGCATACTGGCCACACATGGGGCAGGACCTCGACCAATACTTGAAGGGGTGTCTTGTGTGTGCACAATTTCAGCCAACATCCCTCACACACCGTGCGCCTCTCCAGAAGAGGGGGATGACACTGCCATGGTCAGATTTACAAGTCGACTTTATAAGCCCCGTGATTCGCTCCGCTAGGGGGAATAAGTACATGTTGACGGTGACATGCTTGTTTACCAAGTGGGTGGAATGTCTCCCGGCCCCAAACTGCAAGGCAGAAACAGCAGCTGCCCTGATGATTAACCACATCTTTTCCCGTTTTGGTCTACCTCAAAGGATTGAGTCAGACGGAGGTAGCCATTTCACCAGCGAGGTAATGACAAAGATGTGGGAGATAATGGGGGTCAAAAGGAAGCTACATATTGCTTACCGGCCAGCTTCTTCTGGGGCAGTAGAACGCTACAACCGGACCATTGTGAGCATATTAAAAAAGTTTGTGGCAGATTCTGGGCCAAGTTGGGATATCCGATTACCTCTGGTCCTAATGGCCATCAGATCTACCCCTTCATCTGCAACTAAAATGTCACCATTTGAGCTGATGACTGGACGCAAGATGGTGCTTCCCCAGCATTTGCTCTACAGAACCAAGAGCAAAAGTTGATAAATGCCTCCACAAATCACGAGTATGTGGAGAATTTAAGGAAACACCTCCAACATGCGTTTGCCTATGCTCAGCGAAATGACCGGGTCTATCTATACAATTTCCAAAGGAACCAGGCCAAACAGCGAAAAATGTTGCCTACCTGGAAGGTACAGTTTGAAATTGTAGACAAGATCTCCCCAGTCGCTTACAAGATCAGCATCCCCAAAGGTAGTTTGGCGGAAGGGGAAGAGAAGTGGGTCCATATTAATCAGCTAAAGTGTTGCCATCCCAGGCACACTCTGCAGCAACTGGAGGAGTCCTCTGCAATACCAGAGGGGGCTGCTCCAGAGTAATTTAGTTCCAACCCTAAAATATTCCACATATAGCCTATAAAATTCTATGATTCTTGAATGCAAATTGTCTCCTGATTAAAAGAAATGTATATGTTCTTGTCTCCTGATTTAAAAAAAAATGTATATGTTCATGTCTTTTGATTTATAAAATGTATATGCCGCCCCACTATATCAATAGTGGGTGAGAAATGTCTACGAATAGGTATTGCCGCTTTGCTTTGTCATTCTAGGAGAGATGAAACCATGGAGACTGACCAAGGAGGACGACCCGAGGACCGGGAGCAAAGATCCGAGGGGCCCGGGGTGCCGCTGAATACTCCCATCAGGACCGGAAAGGAGAACTGATCGATCCACCCTGATGAAGGAAAAGATGCTGAACTGTGCCATCTGCGGAATCGGAAAAGATGCTGAACATTGCCATTTGCGGAATCGGAAGAAGATGATGTGGACATCCCAGCGCGTGGATCAAAACATCTTTTGCACCCGACTCCCCCTCGACTCGAAATCAAAGTGCAGTCGGGCGGGGGGCTTTGTTGGGTGTATTGACCCACGTTCGAGCTATTATGCTGCAACATTTGGTGCTGTGGGCTTAGAAAATCCAAGATGGCCGAAAAGCCCACATTGTGCCACAATACAGGAAAACTGCGCAGTTTTTGAGCACACCAAAATGGTCGCCTAAACTGCCACCCACCAGTGCGAGCGTGATGGGCCAGGAGTGCCATGAGTGGAATGTGTGCCAAAGGAAAAACAGCAGTGCCTGTTAGCTCAAAAACACTTTGAAATCACCTTTGTTTCTCTGAATCCAAGCTCAAAATGCCTATTTCAAACATTGCAAGATATTCAAAAATCTCACTGAACACCAGCAGACATTTGGCAGAATGAAGTCTTGTGTGCATACAAAATCTGGGAAAAGAAAGAGCCTAAAATAATGTTCATAATGAAACTGGCTGAGCTGTGGATGTCAGCAGCTTAAGTTAAATTGGACTGAAAGCCACTAAAATCTAAATGTTTAAAATAAATGAGTGACCTACTGTTGAGTGTCACATAGTTTGCAACTGTTAAATGTCATAGTTTTGAACTTAGAATCAGCATTCTAGCTGCATGTGTAAAAATTGTAAGTTTGATTTGGATGTAGAAAACTGGAACAAAAGTGACATTAAGCTGAAGCCTGGCTTAAAGAGATTGAATTCTGCCTGGCAACTACCCCCGTCAGGAGTTGAAACTTGCCCAGCCACTGCATTCTCAGGCCTGGCTACCTTCTGCTGTTCCCACCAAAAGGAGGTTACACCTCTCTGATTGAATCAGGGGAGGAGCACCTGCGAGCAGGGAAACAGAAAAAGGAGCCTTCCTTGGCTCAGGCAAATGTTAAATCAGGGGGGGTCGTAAATGGCTTCCTCTTGAGAGAAACTGGGAGGGGCAGTGCCTCTGTGAGCAACTTGAGTTGGAGGAAGTGGACAAACCAGAAATTCCACCATGTGCTTTGGGAAACCATACCCCTCTGGGCCAGAGCATAATTTAAAAAAGATGGATAATTCATAGTACGGACTTGTCAAAATTATACAATTAATATCATTATTCTTGTGATTTTTCTGTGCACATTTTAAGAGGTGTTAGGACTCTGTGGTATGTTCTGGGGGGTAGTAGCA
This sequence comes from Ambystoma mexicanum, assembly GCF_040938575.1. Taxonomy (NCBI): domain Eukaryota; kingdom Metazoa; phylum Chordata; class Amphibia; order Caudata; family Ambystomatidae; genus Ambystoma; species Ambystoma mexicanum. The sequence goes on along the minus strand of NC_090936.1, from coordinate 979,021,883 downwards.
GAAAATAAGGTATTACTCCGAATGTCTGTATGTTAAAAATCTGACACTTTATCATCTGATGCCCATATTCCTTGTGCATGTTTGTGTAAATTCTGGAAAAGTTTAGAGGTTGTGTTCTTGATGAAAAGGGCAGAATTCTGTCATAGGTGGACACGGCATCTTACAAAAACAGGGATCGGATGGTTTGGTGCTACAGAAAATATGTTAACTGGACATATAATATTAGAAAAATGGTACATAGATAAATATGTATTTGGATCAAAAATAGATTTGTGGGCAAATTGACGAGGGGAGTGTTCTTTCTGTATGCCATAAAATTAATGTCTGATGACACTCCATTCCTTCCCCCAATCAAAGGAGAGAGGAGGACTTGGCCAATGATAAGTTGTGAGGGGCAGGCTTAGTTATGCCCATGCACACACCCACTTGCAGAACACATAAAAAGAGACTGCTTGGACAGGCAAAGGATTAATTTTCCCATTTTCTTGCGGAGCATTTTGCCGGACCACACAACATCTAGAAGGAACATCCAGAACTTAGACTCCAGATAGACTACAGAACTTAAAGCAAAGGCCTAACCCACAAGCTGAGAACTCTTCTCAGCAGGCCTTCAGAATCCAGCAATCCAACCAAACTATTCTACAGCAGGGCGAGCTGTTGGATTCTTTGCCAAGATCTTTTGCCAGACCGGTAGCAGACCCAGAAAGTAGTGCTGTATCCAGAGAGACCAGAACAGCAGAACCACAACCAGACCAGAACCAGAGAACCAGTACCAGAAACCGGCCGGAGTCCAGTCCAAACCTGCTGACCAGACCCTGACGGCCTATTTCAAATTCATAGTGTGAGTACTCAGCCAGAACTGTGCAAAACCAATCTCTTAGTTTAAAATAATCTAATTCAAACCATTGTAACCTATTTAGAACTGCATCATAAGAAATCGTGTGTCCAATCTGCAAAACTGTCATCTGTCGTTCTGAGCTTTACTTTTATTTTGAGAATCTACCTCCATTAAATCGTCCGTACCTTTTGAACACGCGTGTGTTAGGAACGTGGTCTAACTTTCATCTTAAAGCTAAGATTCTAAGCTTTCCAACAAGCCTAAAACCGACTTGCTACTCCTTATATTTCCTCCGTAATCGCGATCGACGCACTCGGAAAAAAGTGCAGCGAATTCACAGTTTGCTTCATTTCAACCACGTGTAAAAATATCTGTCTTTTGCTTCCATTACTGAATCCCGTTTTCAACCTGATAACCATCCCTGAATCATTGGTAGGGCTGACCTGAACTGATTTAAAGTATATCTCACTCACCCTGAACCTCTAGAGGGAATTAAAAGCATTTTCAGCATATTTTTCACTTCATTGCCACCACATTTAAAAGGATCTTGCCTGCTTTAAAATCATACCTGTTTTCCTCTAAGCTCGCTGGGGGGAACTGGAAATTTGTAATGCATTTTGTATTCCTGAGAATTGTGTGCTCCCCTTCCATCTCTTTATCCTGCATAGGGGGGGAGGGAATTGTCAAAGAAAAAGTGATTATATTATCTTTTGTTGAAATCATATCAAGTTTATTTCTGTGCTGCATTTTTCCCTCATTGCTTTTCCTTGAAACCATAAAAGTATTTTCTGCTACCTTATCCTTCCTATACTAACTCCTCATTGATTGTAAAGAAGTGTGCTAGTGTCAGATTATCTATAGTTGATCAACATTATATTCATAAGGGTGCTATCAAATATTAATTTATTATAAAAGTGTGATATATATATATTGTTTAATTTTTCCAATAAATCTTTTAAATTGCAAAACAAACCTACTTCTTGGCTCAGTGAGGTCAGGGGGATTCAAAGAGAGGGGCGTTATATAAGGGTTTATCATCCAGAGTATAACTTGTCATAAAAATATATAAATAAGGGCTTCCCTTGAGCAATCCCAGACAAGGCACTGACTTAGTGGGAGTGCTTCATTGGAGTCACTTAACAGATTGGGGGCTCGAGCCGGGGATTCTGGATTAGATCTATCACTTGTGGAGATTAATACAGTGTGCTAACTGACAGGATATATACATTTTGTTGGATCACCACGCCGTGTTACACTGTAAAAACACCCCTCGAAGGAACGCTCTAAGGAAACGGTCTGTTTTGCAAAATAAAATACAAACTTCTGTAAGTCAGGAAGGAAATCAAATTCCAGAATGACGACCTTGGTAGATATCAAAATAGCCAGAGAGCACTTCTTACATAAGCTATTTGTGAGAGATGAGTGGGCTCATCAGGACCAGGCGGTCTGGTTGCAGGCAATCGCACCCCAGATCACTGAAACAGGGTCAGACATATGGAGAGATCAGGTCCATTACATGTGGCCCTGAGTGAACTATATATCTCAGGTTCATGCTGTTTAGTGTCTACAATTCTACCCGTATCACTCTCCCACTCCTCACCTGGGGTTTCTGAGTTGGCTTCCGAAGGCTCGTCTGAAGAAGTCTCCACAGGTTTCTCTCTCCAGGCTCTTGGGTTCTTCTTTTTTACCGTCTTGCCCTTTTGTTTGAAGAGATAGGGCCGAGCTCCCCCGGAGGCCACTTTGCCAGTAAGGCTATTTGCCCGGCAGCGGGGACTCCGGGGAGCCCACCCCAAATCAGGGAAAAGCCGCAGCAGAAAAACCCTGGGTAGTTTCAGGTGAGTTGGTCTGTTCAAATAAGTATTCGCAATCCTTCTTGGAATACAGCTTAAGTTCAAATAAGTATTCACAATCCTTCTTGGAATCCCACTTCTTTAGAGTACTACATTTACCAGAATGCACTTGGGTGCAATGTCTAAGCTTTGGAAAAGATTCCAAGAACTCCGTGAGCAAGGTTGAGTAAAATAAACAGAAGGAGAGGTTACACAGGTCAGAGGAAGCACACAACTCAGGGGGCATGAGTTGAAGTGACAGCTGCTTGGAAAAGCGTGTGTTGAAAAGAACTGCAGATAGCAAGTCCACGCTCGCTGAGTAAAAAGCCCCAGAGCGAACGCAGGTGTCTGCTGACTCCCGCAAAATAACAAACACACACGCTGGGAAATTAGCAAGAAAGTGCGAGCAGGGAAAGGTCCAAAATAAAGAAGAAATATTCCCCACAGGAAGCGTGGTGGCAAAAATGCATGATAAAAGGCAGGCAGACAAACAATGAAAAGGTAAATGGGTAGAAAAACAAGGAGTAGCACGAGACAGGAGCACTGTCAACTAGCGTTGGGAAAGAAATCAGTTGCAACGCACCGGTTGCCACACCTGACAGTTAATTATAGCCTCTGTACCAGCGAGGCTAGAACGTAACGACCAGGTAAAGGAGGAACTCAGTCCTTCTTCCATTGTTTCCATCTCTTCCACAGGCTCCATGGGTGTTTCATGACAATATATGGCCCCGAAAGGCAAAGAGGACCACGACAAGATTGTCAGGATAGCAGCATATTTATATTTATATATGGGAGCCATACAGGATAAATGTGCTGAAGGCCAAAATCTGGCATATAAGCAACTGATGGCATTAGAGAAGGCCCAATCTGACCTGGTCTCTTCTGAGCAGAGGCTGCAGAGGAGCCAGGAGTCAGAAAATTATAGTAGGCAGTATATTATTAAAATAAATGAGGATATGGATATCCTGCAACAGGAAAAGTCTGACCAGGATAACAGATTTCTGTCCTTGCAGAAGGAGTACCAGGAAGGTTTGGACGCCCTACTGCAGAGCCAGAAAAAGCTGGAGCAACAACTGGAGTTCAATAGGGCCTGCGCAGAGCAGGTAGTCACCCTGCAAAGCCACCTAGATAGGGAGAAGACAGAGAGCAATAAACTGATTTTGAAAGACCTGGATACCCAGGCAGAGTTTGATCAAGAACGCCAGAAAGCTGGTGCCTTTCAAAGGCAGAGGGGCAACCTGGCGGCACAGATGCAGGCTCTTAGTCAGGAAAGGGACACCTTAGGCCAGGAAGTCTGCCAATTAAAAGAAAAAAATGAAGGAAATCACCTGGCCCTCTAGGGGCTGGGTGATCTCCAAAAAGAGCATCAGAACTTGTTAAAGCACACGAGGAGGGTGGAAGATGCTCTGGCAAGAAAGGAACAGGCCAGTAGGGATGGGACTCAGGAGGTAACCCTCCTGCAGCAAAGACTGGCCCAGTATTCCAGGACCAACCAGGAAGCACAGAGAGAAAATGAGGCTCTCTGCCAGCACAATGATAGGCTCCAGCAACAGGTAGCCATGCAGGAGAGACTGATAGAGTCTAGTAAGGCCTTAACTGAGGAACTGAAAGCGCAGGCTCTTGCATTGCAACAGGGAGCAGGGGCTGACAGAGATGAAGTTTGCTGGGAAAGGGAAACACCTGAGCATAACCTCAGGAGCCCTAGTACCAGAGGCCTTCATCTCTCCCAGTCCTTGGACTCTGCCACCCCCATGTCCCCTGGCGCACATGAGCACAGGGCCACAAGGATGGCAGATTACTATCCAGCCAAAAGTATGGGGTTCCTAGGCCAGTACCTCCCAGGAATGGATGGGCGGGCATCCGGGTATGGGCACCCAAGCACAGTGCAATTTAGTGGGGAACCCCAGGAAAGTAGGCCCACTAAGGGCATCCTAAAAACCTCTGCCCAGTTAGGTCAGTGTGGGGGGTACCCATCAAATCCTGGCAGCAAGGAGGGATCTGAAGACTCCTCTGAGCAGCCCAGGACACAGGAGACTAGGTCCCCACATTCTGCCAGCCATTCCCAGGCTTGCAGAATCTGGGAAAACCTGGAAGATCAGACGGGCACCTCTGGGAGCAGTGCCTCTGAGTCGGAGGATGAGTGGACCAGGGTTACCCGAACCAAATGGGCCAATAAGGCAAAAAGGGCCTTGCTTAAGGACCCCTTAAAGCAGATCAAGGCAATAAGGAGTGTCATCACCCCTTATCACAAGAACGCCAAGTATTCTGTTTGGGAACACTTGGAGCTTTATGAGCAAATGATGGAGACTTTCCATTTGAAGGACAGCAGTAGCTGCATTCAGTATGTCAAATGGACATTCTCACCAGAATACTCCAGTTTCTTTGCGGGGCTGGAGGACCAAAATCATTCAAGATGGTCCACCTACAGGGCGGCCATCTTGAAACACTTTTCTGTTCACAGAAATCCCCAAGAGGCTCGCAAGGCAGCCTACAATTTGCAATGTGGGGAGGATCAGGCCCCACAAGAATTTGTGCAGGAGTTAAAGCATGCTTTTGCGCAGACTACAAAAAGGGTGCGCACGGACAGTAAAGAATTTGTTAATGCGTTTTTCCATGCCTTACCCAAATACATAATGACCCAGCTCGTGAGAGACTTTCACGAGAAAAGAACTTTAGACTGGGTCATTGAGCAAGCCACCCGCATCTTTGAGGTGCAGAAACCGGTGGAAAATAAGAATCAGCCCAAAAACCCCAAAACCAACAGCACCCCTGCTGCTGCCAAGGTGGCAGAGGTAAAGGTTGCCCCCGTTTTAGATTTGGAGATGGGGGGACCTAAAAACCTTCCAGCACCGAATAATTCTAAGCCCAGAAGGCCCTCGGGCCAGTCACAGACAGGTAGTCAAGGAGGTAGTCCCACAAATGCGGTCCCTCCCCTGACTATGTAAGTCCCCGATATAAGGGAAACAGTCCAATCCTGGGTTATGTGTGGACTCTTCTGGCCCAAGGGGGGGGGATCCAACCAAGCACCCAACCCAGGGAACTTCCCTCCGCACTTCCCCCAGGAGGGCAGAAATTCACCAAATCCTGGGCAGAACTTGTTCCCCGGTATCCACCCAGCTTCCAGCCCCAAAATCATCCATCCTTCTTTCCCCACTTCCCTGAGCCCAGACCACCTAATCCGGGAGAGGGGAGGCCAAGGGTGGAGGGGTACCCAAATCTTCCCAACCCGGGGTACTACCAGAGAAGGGATAGCTACCCTTCCCGGGATCAGCCCAGGGGAGAAAATAGAACCCCGTATAAGCCTGAGCGGGTTTCCCAACTTGAGCGCCAGGTCCAAAATATGGCACAGGAGCTGGGTCGCGTGCTAAGGGCTCAGCAGAACCCTCAGATGGGCATGCCGGCACAGAATGCACCAAACTCTGGGCCTGGTGCTCCAGAACAACGACGGGGGGAGCACCCCGACAGCCCACCGGTTCCCAGGGAGGAGGCACAAGGGGAAGGGGGGTGTAAAGCCTTGGAGGAAGCTTCCTTCCCCACTTGTAAACAGCCCCGGGAAACCCAGGAACCAGAAACTAAATCTCCTACTCCTGGAAGTCTGCCACCCAAGGAGCAGAGAGGAGGTAGGAGAAACAAAGGACCCAAACAGACCCATTTTGTGGAGGAGGTACAGGTCTTCCAATTTGAGGGAGAGGGATCCTCAGAGGATCCTAGGAAAAGGATCTTCTCCTTCAGAGATGGGGGAACTCCGCCCAAGGAAAAATGGATCCCAATGGATTCCAACCCAGACTGGGTAGATGTGGGGATTGAGCTGTCGCCGCCCATCATTCTGTCCCAGAACCAACAATACCGAAAACCCCTGGTTCAAACCCATCCTGGTGACTGCCTCCAAAAAGGGGGGGGGGCGGCCCAGAACCGGAACCAGGGGAACCCAAAACCGCATCCACAGACTGGGTAGATGTGGGGATTGAGCTGTCGCCGCCCATCATCCTATCCCAGAACCAACAATACCGAAAACCCCTGGTTCAAACCCATCCTGGTGACTGCCTCCAAAAAGGGGGGGGGGTGGCAGCCCAGATCCGGAACCAGGGGAACCTAAAACCGAATCAATAGACTGGGTAGATGTGGGGATCGAGCTGTCGCCGCCCATCATCCTATCCCAGGACCAACAATACCAAAAACCCCTGGTCCAAATCCATCCTGGTGACTGCCTCCAAAAATGGGGGGGGCGGCCCAGAACGGGAACCAGGGGAACCCAAAACCATATCCAGTTGCCAACTTTTTCTTTCAGATTCCCAAAACTCCCTGCCGAACTCTGCCCAAATCTCTTCTCTCTCAATGTCCGAATACAGAAAATGAGCCCACCAGTTGTCCAAAAATGTGCATTATCTGTGCCCCCTTACAGAGGAGGAGGGAGGATACTATGCCCCGGGTCAAGTACAGGGGCAGGATACAATTTTGGCAATGGTGGACACGGGATCCCAAGCTACCCTTCTGTCCAAAAGGGCCTTTGATGAACTAAATGCAGGAAGGGGGGAGAATTACCGAATTCCTCTCACCTCTCTTCCTGGACAACTCCAGAACTTTGACGGGAAAGAAATTCCCGTCGAGGGGACTGCAGATTTGGACATCAAAATTGGGCGACACAAAGTGAAACACCTGGTCATAGTAGTGACTCCAGAGGGCACCCCTTGTTTACTAGGGAATGACCTCCTGAGAAGGTTGTCACCCCTAATAGATTGCGTAAACAAGGTCCTCTGGACCCAGACCAGCCGACCAATAAAATTAAAGCAGAGTGTCAACTATGTTAGCTTAAACGGCACCTGCCACATGGTTGAACAAAAATCTGACCAAGTAGAATTTCACTTCCAGAATAACCAAATTCCAGACGTGACAGTAATAGCAGTAGGACAACAGACTGGTGAGGAGGGGTCCTCTCTATTTCTGAAAATCAACCTTCCTTCCAATTTAAGGTGGTATTCCACACTGGAAGGAAATACTCTGAAATTCTTTACTAATCCACAATCAGAAACTCCCACTCCTATAGTCCAGAAAGATGTGAAATCAGCTCAGAGCCTGGCTGATATTCAGCAAATTGGAGAGCAGTTGTTCATCCCCGTTCAGTTAAATGAAGGGAAGGACTCTGTTCTCGCCCGAGTGTGTGTGAACAACGGTAAGAGCTTCATCAGCGAAGCCATGTTCCGCCAACTCCCAAAAGATCCAGCCATTCCCACATTCAAATTGATAGACAAATGGGAAATGGACCTGGAAGCACCCAATTCCAAACATCTCCTGATAAGCAGGTGTATGCTCAAAATCTCCATTGGCAACAAGAGCATAGTCCATAATTGTTGGGTTGTGCGAGACGTCACTGCCGCCTTTTACTTAGGCAGTGACATTCTCAATCGCTTTGCCATTAGTTTGGACCTAATAAACTTCAAAGCTTGGTCCCGATTAGCGGATAATCCCATGGGCTTTGATGATCCAGAAAAAGCATTTAGGTCAGCTCAATTGCTACCTTATGCAGTTGAAATTCAGATTAAAGAGGAAGTCACCATCCCAGAAAGGACCCGACAATTCTCCCTGGGAGTGAAAGTTAAAAGAGGACAAAAATTGAAAAACCCTGATGCTTATATTCATCTAAATGCTTCCCTCCAACATCAAGGGTTAGGGGTAAACCCAACACCATTAGTCAACATAGAACATGACACCATTCCAATAGAGGTGGATAACAGCGACTTAAAGAGTATTACTCTAGCCGCAGGCACCATTATTGGAACGGCGGTTGATGACCGACATTTCTCCATTGATTTAGGAAATGAACTGTTAGGACCAATCCCCAAGGACTGTTTTGACAGTGACAGTGATGACAATACAACACCAGACAGGATCTTTACCCGGCATGGGGGGAACTTCCTGGTGTACACTTCTTGCCCTTATGGTAAGGAAGATGTGACTTGTGACTTCAGGGGGGATGAGGTGATTTTCCAGGTCCATGAGGGCTGCCTTTCCCACCTGAAGCCTCCGGTCCAAATCAGCACTCTGACCAGGGACTTCTCCACCCAGCTGGAGGAGGCCGCTGAGATAGCAAAACCAGAAGTCTTTCCAGGCTTCAGGCAGATGGTGGAAGAGAGAGTCAACCTAGCTGATGCCTGTGTGACTCTGGAACAGAAGCAAAAGTTTAAACAAGTTTTCTTGGATTTCCAAGATCTCTTTGCGGTAGACTCATATGACTGTGGTCGCACCGACATCCACACAACAACAATTCCCACGGACCCTGGCATGACTCCAGTGTTTGTGAAGCAATATCGCTTGCTTCTCGCATCAATGGAGTCCCTTACTGAAATAATTAAGAACCTTGAGTCCCGGGGAATAATCCGTCCAGTACACAGCACCTTCAATAATCCGGTGCTGGGAATATTGAAGCCAAATGGCCAGTGGAGACTCTGCGCCGACCTTAGGGAGCTCAACAAACGGGTCCATACTTCTCGATGGCCTCTGCCCTACATTAACCAAGGGCTGGCCCAGATTCAGGGGTCACAGGTATTCACTGCAATAGACCTGATCAATGGATACTGGACCGTGCCTGTCAGTAGGGAGGACCAATACAAACTGGCTTTTACCTTTGGGGGCCAGCAGTACACATGGACCCGAACTCCCTTCGGATCCCTCAACTCCGGCAATGAATTCAACATTTTCCTACATAAGGCCATGCTCGACCTGGGTGCGAGGGGTAACCTGGCTTATGTAGATGATGTCCTCATCAAAGGTTCATCTGTGGAGGAACATATAGCAGAGATCCGTTATGTTCTGACACAGTTGAGGGCCACCGGAGCAAAACTTTCCTTTCAGAAAGCACAGTTGTGTAGAACCCGTGTTAATTTCTTGGGGCATGAGATTACTCCTCAGGGTCTCTGTCCCCAAGAAAAGAAAGTGGAAGCACTTCAGAAACTGAAAGACCCCACAACTCTGCGGGAACTAAGGAGTCTCCTTGGACTGACTAATTACAGCAGAAAGTTCATTGAGGGCTACGCAGAGATCACCAGACCCCTGATTCATCTCTTGAAGGGGGGGTAAAGTGGGAATGGGGTCCAGAACAATCCGAGGCAGTAAGACAGCTCAAAAGAAGCCTCTCACAAGCGCCCTGCCTAGCTTACCCTGTCAGAAACAAGGAGTTTTTCCTGGAGACAGGGTTCTCTAATACATGCTTGATGGCAGTATTATACCAAAAGCATGACAAGGTCAATAAAGTAATCTCCTATGCGAGCAAAACTTTATCCTCTGTGGCGGAAAAATTCAACGATTGTGAAAAGGCACTCCTGGCAACGGTGTGGGCACTGAAGAATTACCGCCCGTTTATCCAGTGGGAACACATCATAGTGGAGACTCCACACTAGCCTCTGCAATATCTCCAAAGTGACCGAATCCGGGCCGGAAATGTGAGTAATTCCAGAATTACTTCCTGGATTCTGTCAATGCAAGGCTTTCCTGTGGAGGTCAGTGTAAAGACTGGTGGGGGGTGTCTGTATTTCTGCTCTCTATATGGTAGAGGAGAGGCACAGAAGACCCCAGCCAAGATTCTCTATTACGGTAGCAATGGACGAGCAATCAAGGCCTAGCTTCTCAGGAGGTGATGCAGGCTGGTTCTTAAGTACAGTGTAGTCCCCGAACCCCCACAAAGGAATGTCCACACACTGTATTACTGAAAACACAGTCTTTATATAATTAATATTCAAAGGTATGTACACGATCACAATAACGCACTTTGTACTCGGAAGTCAATAATGATAAATATATACAATTCTAAAGTGGTACCACCAATGTTATCGAATCTCATTAAAGTGCATCAACTGTACGGTTAAAATGTCACGCAGATTAATAACGAGGAAACCAGCAATAGAGATAGGCAGGAACGTAAGATGGTTGAAACAATAGGCAGAATGCTGAACCCTACCCCTAGGCACAGTTCTGTGTGGAGATCCCCCACCTGGGCAACCTGTAAATAAAAGACATATAGCACAAGCCAAGTCCATATGTTCAATAGTCTCACTTCCTCCTATTAAGGTTTTGCCCCCCCAATGTACCTGGTGGAGTAGAGTTTTCCAACAATGCGTCGACTGATCCTTCTTAAGTGCCTCCCTTTCAGGCAGGAGCCACGGATCGTCGAGAGGAGTCGGGGAACTTGACGTTCGGTGTCGGGGAATCGACGGCCCTTCTTGAGTGCCCTCCCTTTAAGGCGGGAGTCACGGGTCGTCGAACGTCCGACAGTGAACAGGGTGAACTACGGCAATGAAGTGGCAGCTTCGTTCCTAGCGGTGCTCGTCGACGACAGAGCGTTGGCATCCAGCAAGGAAGAGGCGTGCGGGGCACCTCGGTGACGATAGTTCTGGACCTCAAAGAGATGATGAAGAACTGTGGCCCAGCAAGGGCGTCGAGTCGTCGACGTCTCTGTGGTCCTTAGGTGGCGGGAAACCCACCGGTGGATGCTCCTCTGCGCGTCGACGGTCTGGCCTTCTCCAGCGGGAGACAATCGGATGACGATGCAGACGAGAGCGTCCGATGATCAATGGAAGTTCTTAGGCAAACGGGAGCACAGCGGCTCCGGTCGGCGACGGCGGTCTTCGACAGTGGTGGACAACAGTCCGAGTGCTTCTCCTTGGAGTTTCGCAGCAGTCCCCGTATCGGGTCGGCAGCCTGTCGAAGGTCTGTCTACCAGGGAGCGTTGGCAAAGATCAGCTGTGCACGATGGTCCCTAGTAGCTCGGGAAGAGGTCGCCTCACCAGGTCCTCTCTGGGTCAGTCCTTGGAAACACAGAAGCCTTCAGATTGCGAGGGAGAGCCACAGCACTCCTTCTCGTCCAGTGGGGGTTTCAAGGTCAAGCGTCAGTTACTCCAGTTACTCGTCGTAGTGGACTTCAGCTTCTGAACACGATTCCTAGCAGTGAGAGGTCCCCAGATATACTGTTGATCTCCCATTCATTCCGCTGGGTCACACTCAAGCATCCAATCACGACTACGGGCATTCATGAAGGCAGGCAGCCAATCAGGCACACAAGGTATACAGGCCATTCACTTCTCTCCAGACACTCACAACAAGTTATGTGTATTGGGACAAGTACCGAGCCATTCAACACTCCAAGCTGCATTCATACCGGTTTCGGGCAGGGTTGTCTCAGTCATTGTGTCAACCACCAGATACTAGACACCCACAACACAGAATGCATATTCGTCACACACTCTATTCGCCCAGGTCCCACCCACAGGAGGTACCCACAACATACATCACCGGGAAGGCTCCAGCTAGTCTGGCCGGGCCTTCACAACAACACCATACATGGCATTTCCACCCAACAGCCAGTCAGGGGGAAGGGACAGAGTCAGGGCTTCCCAGGACTTTGGGAAAACAAGGTAATGGGTAATAAAAAGCAAGAGGCCACCGGGGCCATCTTGTTTTCCATCAGGAATCAACTGATCCCAATGGCAGGGCCGGGGTATCCCAAAATGGAGGATACTCCGCGCACCTGTCAATTTCAGCATGGAGCTGCCACCAGCCCATACCCTGCTCTGCGGGCCACCCACAGGTGCCCAAAAACATACACTAGGGGCACAGGGTTGTACCCCCACCCATGGGTGCCATAAGGGTATCCCACGGGTCCGTTCACCAAACCAAAAGAAAGAGAGCTGCACCACCAGGAGTCCCATATGAACTCCTGCGCGGAAAACACGACAGAACACACAATAAAAAGCAGTAAAGGACAAGGATAGAGAGGCCCTGTCCCTCCGATGCATTTCCAGCATCACAGTCGCCCCCCCCCAAACTGAGGTGGAGGGTGCCTAATCTCCCACGGGATAGACACCCTCATCCAGACGGTCAACATACCTTCTGGAAAGGCCATCTGCATTATCGTGACTCTTCCCTGGGCTGTGCTCTATGGTGAAGTCTAGCCCTTGCAGGCTAATGGACCACCTGAGCAGTTTCGGGTTCTCACCCTTCATCTGCATAAGCCACTTCAGGGGCTTATGATCTGTTTGGACCTTGAAGGTTGACCCCGTAAGGTAGGGCCTAAAACGCCTAAGGCTCCAAACTATTCTAAAACATTCATTTCAACAGTAACCCACCTAAGTTCTCTACCCTTGAGTTGTCTACTGATGAATATGATAGGATGTTCTCTCCCTTTGTCATCTAACTGGGACAAGACAGCTCCAATTCCGGTGTCGCAGGCATCCGTCTGGACGATGAAGGGTCGGCTGTAGTCAGGCGCACACAACACGGGTGCCCGACACAGACTTTCTTTCAAGCCATCAAAGGCCCTCTGACAGTCTTCAGTCCAATTAACCTTCCTAGGCTCTTTGGGTGAAGTCAGAGCTGTCAGTGGTGCAGCTATGGTTCCATAGTCCGCCATGAAATTGCGATAGTACCCGGTGAGGCCCAAAAAGGCTCTCACCTGGGTTTGAGTAGTGGGAGTCTCCCAGTCCTGTACATCCTGTACCTTACTGGGGAGAGGTTGGATTTGACCCCCTCCTACCTCATGACCAAGATACGTGACTTTCCCCTGAGCTATCTGGCACTTGGTGGCCTTGATAGTGAGGTTAGCCCTTTTTAAGGCCTGCAACACTCTACCCAGATGTGTCAAGTGCTCTTCCCAAGTGGAACTGTAGACGGCAATGTCATCTAAATAAGCCACACAAAAGGCTTCCAGCCCACTGAGAGCATGATTGACGAATCTCTGGAAGGTGGCAGGGGCATTCTTCAACCCGAAAGGCATGACCCTAAACTGGTAGAGTCCCTCTGGTGTTGAGAACACCATCTTTTCCTTGGCATGGTCCGTCAGAGCTATTTGCCAATAGCCTGAGGTGAGGTCAAAGGTGCTCACAAATTTGGCAGCACCTATGGTGTCCATGAGCTCATCAGCCCTGGGCAATGGGTGTGTGTCAGTTTTGGTGACGGCATTGACTCCTCGGTAGTCCACACAGAACCTCCAATCCTTGGTTCCTGCCTGGGAACTTGCCTTGGGGACAAGGACCACAGGACTGGACCAGGGACTGGTTGAGGGTTCAATTACACCCAGATCCAACATCTTGGCGACCTCAGCCTGGATGTGGTTCTTAACCGTATCTGACATTCGGTAGCTCCTGCTCTTGACAGGCACGCTGTCACCAGTGTCAATCTCGTGCTTACACCACGGTGTAAGGCCTGGCGTCAGCAAAAACAGAGAGGCATACTGCTGGAGCAAAGTCCTGCAGGCCCTCTGCTGCTCGGTTGTCAAATCTGGAGAGAGCTGCACTCCCTCCACTGAGCCATCCTGAGGGTTGCTATGCAGCAAATCAGGAAGGGGCTCACTCTCATCCTCTTCTTGCTCTGAGGCTAGCAAGAGACATGAGACTTCTGCTCGCCGGTGGAAAGGCTTGAGACTATTGACATGGAATACCTGAGGGGCTACCCCTGGGACTCCCATGTCAACCAGATAGTTGACCTGGCCCATCTTGGAGATTATCCGGAAGGGTCCAGTCCATTTATCTGCCAATGCCCGAGGCTTGGTAGGCTCCATCACGAGGACCTCCTGTCCCGTAGTCCAATCCACTTGCGATGCTTTAAGGTCATGCCAGTATTTGTTCAATTCCTGGCTGGCCTTGCGATTCGCTGTTTCTTGACCCATCATCTGTGTCATCCTCCGCCTGAGGCCTAACACATAGTCCCCCACTTAATAAATAAAATAATAATAATTTGGCACTTATATAGCGCTACGAACCCTCAGGTATCTGAGCGCTTCTTATTATTACCCACGGTGTGTGGTGCTCATTTATCGACCTCGGAAGGATGGGAGGCTGAGTTTGGCCCCGTCGGGATTCATACCTGCGTTAGCAGGCTCTGCACGGATGTCAAAGCGAGCGTTCTACTCGCTGTGCCACTTGACCGGCTTGGCGGGACCGGGAGGGGTGGCTTCCAAACCTTCTCTGATCAAGGCAAGGGGCCCCCTCACGGGATGTCCAAAGAGTAACACAAAGGGGCTGAAACCAACACCCTCTTGAGGTACCTCTCTGTAAGCAAACAGCAGGCATGGCAGGAGGAGATCCCATTTCCTCCTTAGGGGCTCTTCCAAAGCACCTAGCATGCCCTTGAGAGTTTTGTTAAATCCCTCAACCAGACCATTGGTCTGGGGCTGGTAAGAAGTGGAGAACTTGTAGGTTACCCCGCACTCTTTCCACATGGTTTTCATGTAACTAGACATGAAGTTGGATCCTCGGTCAGAGACAACCTCCTTGGGGAATCCAACACGGGTGAAAATGCCCAGGAGGGCCCGGGCAACCACCTTGGCAGTAACAGTCCAAAGGGGTATAGCCTCAGGGTACCTGGTGGCATGATCTACCAAAACCAGGATGAACCGATGTCCACCTGACGTGGGAGGGTCAAGGGGACCGACGATGTCGATGCCCACCCTCTCAAACGGTGTGCCAACCACTGGCAATGGCTGCCGTGGGGCAATGACTCTGCCTCCAGTCTTGCCAGACAACTGACAAGTTGGGCTGGTCCTGCAGTGGGACTCCACTTCTACTCCCATCCGAGGCCAGTAGAAATGGGCAGAGAGCCTCTGCTTAGTCTTCTTGGTACCAAGATGACCAGCCAAGGGCACCTCATGCGCCAACTGCAGTAGGAAGGGCCGGTAAACCTGGGGTACCACCAACGTCTTGAGGGCACCAGGTTCAGGCTTAGTGGGCTCACTAACAAGGGGCTCACCCTCCATATAAATCTGGAACGTCCTAGGCACCTCTCCTTGTGCCTGGGACAGGGCCTGTTTCCTCAGACCCTCGAGAGAGGGACACTCTCTCTGTCCTTTACAGAAGACTCCCCGGGAGGGTCCCCCTTCAGCTAACAAGCATTGAAGATCGGGATGATCCTCCGGGTTGAGAACCTCTCCCACAGGAGAATCTTCTGGCTCTTCTCCCACAGGAGTTGAGACGGGGTTTACCACTGGACCCAGCCCATCCGGAGCATGGATCCCAATGGGTGCTGTAGGAACAGCAGGAAGAGAAGGAGCTCCCTCCACAGAGGTGGCCTTCTTGCTCTTCCTTGGTCGTGCCTTAGGCCACGCCTTCGGCTCGGGTACCTGACTCACAGCCAGACCCGGTGTCACCTGTGATCTAGTGACCGCAGCAGCAGTCATGGGAAGACCATCCGCGATGAATCCCAACTCGACTAGATCGTTACCTAACAGAATGTTAGCAGGGACATTGTTCTGAACCAGGACAGGAAGCTTTGCTGTCTTGTCTCCAATTACGAGTGTGACTCGGGCTACAGGCGATAATTTGGGAGGCCCACCAGCTAACCTGGTGGTTCTCAGAGGAGCATCTACATAGTCCTCTGGCTTGAGCAGGTTCCTGTCCACCACTGTCATGCTTGCCCCAGTGTCTCTCAAACCAGTACAAGGCTGGCCATTCAGGAGGACACTTCTCAAAATCTACGGGTGTTCTGTGGGATAGTCGCCAGTACTTTCGCGTACTTGTCCCAGGCCCCAAGGGACACTAAGGAAATCTCTATGGGAGCACCAAAGGTGATCCCTGTAGAGGAGGGGAGGACATTGGCCTCCACCTCAGACATGGGGTAAGGGTAGGTCAGGCTGACAGCCTGTACTCCGAGTGCCTTACCTTTACACTTGGAGTCACCCCTTTTGTGATCCAGAGCCCCACAGTCCCAACAAGTGCTGGGTGTGCGGGGTACGGTACTGGAACCACCGGGAGCCTGCTTTGCAGCAGGTGGACCACTACTCTTATTCCCACCCACAGATGACTTATCCCCACTAGATTTTTGGGTCTTAGGAGAGGAGGGTTTAGGTTTATTCGACTGTGACTGCTTTTGGGACTCCTCAGCTTTCTGAGAGGCCCCTTTTTCTTTGTCCTTGTCCTTTTCACTGGAGTCCTTAGGGGACACCCGGTGGGAGACCCACTTGTCAGCCAACCTAGCCAGCTTAAAGGGATCCAAAATGTTCTGGTCAGCCACATACTGACGAAGCTCCGGTGAACAGGCTTCAGAAAAATGCTCAAAAAACAACAGGTGGGACAATTCAACAAAAGTTTTCACCTTGTAACCATCAATCCACCCCATCATATTCATGTGCGCAGTACTCACCCAGTCAACCCAAGACACATTCTCTCTTTTCTTAAAATCCCTGAACCTTTTAAGGTATTGGGTAGGCGTCTTGCCAAACTTGGCAATCAAAGCAGATTTCATACACTCATACTGACCCCTTTCTTCCACACTCAGCTTCTGAATACAGTCATATCCAGTCTGAGGCACTCTGCTTAGCAAACACTTAGCCCAATCTCTTTTGTCAACATCATGAATTGCACACGCCATTTCAAACGCTTCAATCCATTGGAGGATATCAGAACCCTCCGAAAACACACCAACCAAATCCTTCATAAATTTAGTTGCTGGGGACCTGACACTCTCACTGGGTTTCGCTGAAGTCTCCACTCGAGCTTTCACTAGCTGGATTCTCTGACATTCAGTGTCCTTGTCTTTGAGTTCAAGATCCCTATTCTTGCGTTCAACTTGTTGAGCCAGCTCCTCTTTCTTAAGCTCAGCATCTATTTCCAACTTGCGATATTCAAAGGCCAATTTCATCCTTAATAACTCAAGTTCCAAGGAATTGCTGGGGTTCAGAACAGGGGCAGCAGGAATGGTGGCATTCCCAGAAACAGATTCAGTAGAAACCCCAGGGGCAGAGTCCTCATTGGTTGCATTCCCCCCCTCATCAAGAGTTTCACCATCGGTCTGGTAGTCCACCAGGGCAGCTATCAGCTCAGCCCTAGACTTATCCACAAAGTCTAACTCCCTGGCTTCACAAGCACTCTGGAGAGCCTCTAAGCTCATCCGAGTCAATTTACCATTCGCAATAGACTCCATTGCTTGTAATGCAGTTATCTTGTACACACCCAAACCTTAATCTAATAAAGTGCAGATATTTTGTAAGTGGCACGGTTATACACTGATTCTAAAAACCATAAGCATCCCACCGCTGCCACCAGTGTAAAGACTGGTGGGGGGTGTCTGTACTTCCGCTCTCTATATGGTAGAGGAGAGGCACAGAAGACCCCAGCCAAGATTCTCTATTACGGTAGCAATGGACGAGCAATCAAGGCCTAGCTTCTCAGGAGGTGATGTAGGCTGGTTCTTAAGTACAGTGTAGTCCCCAAACCCCCACAAAGGAATGTCCACACACTGTATTACTGAAAACACAGTCTTTATATAATTAATATTCAAAGGTATGTACACGATCACAATAACGCACTTTGTACTCGGAAGTCAATAATGATAAATATATACAATTCTAAAGTGGTACCACCAATGTTATCGAATCTCATTAAAGTGCATCAACTGTACGGTTAAAATGTCACGCAGATTAATAACGAGGAAACCAGCAATAGAGATAGGCAGGAACGTAAGATGGTTGAAACAATAGGCAGAATGCTGAACCCTACCCCTAGGCACAGTTCTGTGTGGAGATCCCCCCACCTGGGCAACCTGTAAATAAAAGATATATAGCACAAGCCCAGTCCATATGTTCAATAGTCTCACTTCCTCCTATTAAGGTTTTGCCCCCCCAATGTACCTGGTGGAGTAGAGTTCTCCAACAATGCGTCGACTGATCCTTCTTAAGTGCCTCCCTTTCAGGCAGGAGCCACGGATCGTCGAGAGGAGTCGGGGAACTTGACGTTCGGTGTCGGGGAATCGACGGCCCTTCTTGAGTGCCCTCCCTTTAAGGCGGGAGTCACGGGTCGTCGAACGTCCGACAGTGAACAGGGTGAACTACGGCAATGAAGTGGCAGCTTCGTTCCTAGCGGTGCTCGTCGACGACAGAGCGTTGGCGTCCAGCAAGGAAGAGGCGTGCGGGGCACCTCGGTGACGATAGTTCTGGACCTCAAAGAGATGATGAAGAACTGTGGCCCAGCAAGGGCGTCGAGTCGTCGACGTCTCTGTGGTCCTTAGGTGGCGGGAAACCCACCGGTGGATGCTCCTCTGCGAGTCGACGGTCGGGCCTTCTCCAGCGGGAGACAATCGGATGACGATGCAGACGAGAGCGTCCGATGATCAATGGAAGTTCTTAGGCAAACGGGAGCACGGCGGCTCCGGTCGGCGACGGCGGTCGTCGACAGTGCTGGACAACAGTCCGAGTGCTTCTCCTTGGAGTTTCGCAGCAGTCCCCGTATCGGGTCGGCAGCCTGTCGAAGGTCTGTCTACCAGGGAGCGTTGGCAAAGATCAGCTGTGCACGATGGTCCCTAGTAGCTCGGAAAGAGGTCGCCTTACCAGGTCCTCTCTGGGTCAGTCCTTGGAAACACAGAAGCCTTCAGATTGCGAGGGAGAGCCACAGCACTCCTTCTCGTCCAGCGGGGGTTTCAAGGTCAAGCGTCAGTTACTCCAGTTACTCGTCGTAGTGGACTTCAGCTTCTGAACACGATTCCTAGCAGTGAGAGGTCCCCAGATATACTGTTGATCTCCCATTCATTCCGCTGGGTCACACTCAAGCATCCAATCACGACTACGGGCATTCATGAAGGCAGGCAGCCAATCAGGCACACAAGGTATACAGGCCATTCACTTCTCTCCAGACACTCACAACAAGTTATGTGTATTGGGACAAGTACCGAGCCATTCAACACTCCAAGCTGCATTCATACCGGTTTCGGGCAGGGTTGTCTCAGTCATTGTGTCAACCACCAGATACTAGAGACCCACAACTCAGCATGCATATTCGTCACACACTCTATTCGCCCAGGTCCCACCCACAGGAGGTACCCACAACATACATCACCGGGAAGGCTCCAGCTAGTCTGGAGCCTTCACAACAACACCATACATGGCATTTCCACCCAACAGCCAGTCAGGGGGAAGGGACAGAGTCAGGGCTTCCCAGGACTTTGGGAAAACAAGGTAATGGGTAATAAAAAGCAAGAGGCCACCGGGGCCATCTTGTTTTCCATCAGGAATCAACTGATCCCAATGGCAGGGCCGGGGTATCCCAAAATGGAGGATACTCCGCGCACCTGTCAATTTCAGCATGGAGCTGCCACCAGCCCATACCCTGCTCTGCGGGCCACCCACAGGTGCCCAAAAACATACACTAGGGGCACAGGGTTGTACCCCCACCCATGGGTGCCATAAGGGTATCCCACGGGTCCGTTCACCAAACCAAAAGAAAGAGAGCTGCACCACCAGGAGTCCCATATGAACTCCTGCGCGGAAAACACGACAGAACACACAATAAAAAGCAGTAAAGGGCAAGGATAGAGAGGCCCTGTCCCTCCGATGCATTTCCAGCATCACAGTCGCCCCCCCAGACTGAGGTGGAGGGTGCCTTATCTCCCACGGGATAGACACCCTCATCCAGACGGTCAACATACCTTCTGGAAAGGCCATCTGCATTATCGTGACTCTTTCCTGGGCTGTGCTCTATGGTGAAGTCTAGCCCTTGCAGGCTAATGGGCCACCTGAGCAGTTTCGGGTTCTCACCCTTCATCTGCATAAGCCACTTCAGGGGCTTATGATCTGTTTGGACCTTGAAGGTTGACCCCGTAAGGTAGGGCCTAAAACGCCTAAGGCTCCAAACTATTCTAAAACATTCCTTTCAACAGTAACCCACCTAAGTTCTCTACCCTTGAGTTGTCTACTGATGAATATGATAGGATGTTCTCTCCCTTTGTCATCTAACTGGGACAAGACAGCTCCAATTCCGGTGTCGCAGGCATCCGTCTGGACGATGAAGGGTCGGCTGTAGTCAGGCGCACACAACACGGGTGCCCGACACAGACTTTCTTTCAAGCCATCAAAGGCCCTCTGACAGTCTTCAGTCCAATTAACCTTCCTAGGCTCTTTGGGTGAAGTCAGAGCTGTCAGTGGTGCAGCTATGGTTCCATAGTCCGCCATAAAATTGCGATAGTACCCGGTGAGGCCCAAAAAGGCTCTCACCTGGGTTTGAGTAGTGGGAGTCTCCCAGTCCTGTACATCCTGTACCTTACTGGGGAGAGGTTGGATTTGACCCCCTCCTACCTCATGACCAAGATACGTGACTTTCCCCTGAGCTATCTGGCACTTGGTGGCCTTGATAGTGAGGTTAGCCCTTTTTAAAGCCTGCAACACTTTACCCAGATGTGTCAAGTGCTCTTCCCAAGTGGAACTGTAGACGGCAATGTCGTCTAAATAAGCCACACAAAAGGCTTCCAGCCCACTGAGAGCATGATTGACGAATCTCTGGAAGGTGGCAGGGGCATTCTTCAACCCAAAAGGCATGACCCTAAACTGGTAGAGTCCCTCTGGTGTTGAGAACACCATCTTTTCCTTGGCATGGTCCGTCAGAGCTATTTGCCAATAGCCTGAGGTGAGGTCAAAGGTGCTCACAAATTTGGCAGCACCTATGGTGTCCATGAGCTCATCAGCCCTGGGCAATGGGTGTGTGTCAGTTTTGGTGACGGCACTGACTCCTCGGTAGTCCACACAGAACCTCCAATCCCTGGTTCCTGCCTGGGAACTTGCCTTGGGGACAAGGACCACAGGACTGGACCAGGGACTGGTTGAGGGTTCAATTACACCCAGATCCAACATCTTGGCGACCTCAGCCTGGATGTGGTTCTTAACCGTATCTGACATTCGGTAGCTCCTGCTCTTGACAGGCACGCTGTCACCAGTGTCAATCTCGTGCTTACACCACGGTGTAAGGCCTGGCGTCAGCAAAAACAGAGAGGCATACTGCTGGAGCAAAGTCCTGCAGGCCCTCTGCTGCTCGGTTGTCAAATCTGGAGAGAGCTGCACTCCCTCCACTGAGCCATCCTGAGGGTTGCTATGCAGCAAATCAGGAAGGGGCTCACTCTCATCCTCTTCTTGCTCTGAGGCTAGCAAGAGACATGAGACTTCTGCTCGCCGGTGGAAAGGCTTGAGACTATTGACATGGAATACCTGAGGGGCTACCCCTGGGACTCCCATGTCAACCAGATAGTTGACCTGGCCCATCTTGGAGATTATCCGGAAGGGTCCAGTCCATTTATCTGCCAATGCCCGAGGCTTGATAGGCTCCATCACGAGGACCTCCTGTCCCGTAGTCCAATCCACTTGCGATGCTTTAAGGTCATGCCAGTATTTGTTCAATTCCTGGCTGGCCTTGCGATTCGCTGTTTCTTGACCCATCATCTGTGTCATCCTCCGCCTGAGGCCTAACACATAGTCCCCCACTTAATAAATAAAATAATAATAATTTGGCACTTATATAGCGCTACGAACCCTCAGGTATCTGAGCGCTTCTTATTATTACCCACGGTGTGTGGTGCTCATTTATCGACCTCGGAAGGATGGGAGGCTGAGTTTGGCCCCGTCGGGATTCATACCTGCGTTAGCAGGCTCTGCACGGATGTCAAAGCGAGCGTTCTACTCGCTGTGCCACTTGACCGGCTTTGCGGGACCGGGAGGGGTGGCTTCCAAACCTTCTCTGATCAAGGCAAGGGGCCCCCTCACGGGATGTCCAAAGAGTAACACAAAGGGGCTGAAACCAACACCCTCTTGAGGTACCTCTCTGTAAGCAAACAGCAGGCATGGCAGGAGGAGATCTCATTTCCTCCTTAGGGGCTCTTCCAAAGCACCTAGCATGCCCTTGAGAGTTTTGTTAAATCCCTCAACCAGACCATTGGTCTGGGGGTGGTAAGAAGTGGAGAACTTGTAGGTTACCCCGCACTCTTTCCACATGGTTTTCATGTAACTAGACATGAAGTTGGATCCTCGGTCAGAGACAACCTCCTTGGGGAATCCAACACGGGTGAAAATGCCCAGGAGGGCCCGGGCAACCACCTTGGCAGTAACATTCCAAAGGGGTATAGCCTCAGGGTACCTGGTGGCATGATCTACCAAAACCAGGATGAACCGATGTCCACCTGACGTGGGAGGGTCAAGGGGACCGACGATGTCGATGCCCACCCTCTCAAACGGTGTGCCAACCACTGGCAATGGCTTCCGTGGGGCAATGACTCTGCCTCCAGTCTTGCCAGACAACTGACAAGTTGGGCTGGTCCTGCAGTGGGACTCCACTTCTACTCCCATCCGAGGCCAGTAGAAATGGGCAGAGAGCCTCTGCTTAGTCTTCTTGGTACCAAGATGACCAGCCAAGGGCACCTCATGCGCCAACTGCAGTAGGAAGGGCCGGTAAACCTGGGGTACACCAACGTCTTGAGGGCACCAGGTTCAGGCTTAGTGGGCTCACTAACAAGGGGCTCACCCTCCATATAAATCTGGAACGTCCTAGGCACCTCTCCTTGTGCCTGGGACAGGGCCTGTTTCCTCAGACCCTCGAGAGAGGGACACTCTCTCTGTCCTTTACAGAAGACTCCCCGGGAGGGTCCCCCTTCAGGTAACAAGCATTGAAGATCGGGATGATCCTCCGGGTTGAGAACCTCTCCCACAGGAGAATCTTCTGGCTCTTCTCCCACAGGAGTTGAGACGGGGTTTACCACTGGACCCAGCCCATCCGGAGCATGGATCCCAATGGGTGCTGTAGGAACAGCAGGAAGAGAAGGAGCTCCCTCCACAGAGGTGGCCTTCTTGCTCTTCCTTCGTCGTGCCTTAGGCCACGCCTTCGGCTCGGGTACCTGACTCACAGCCAGACCCGGTGTCACCTGTGATCTAGTGACCACAGCAGCAGTCATGGGAAGACCATCCGCGATCAATCCCAACTCGACTAGATCGTTACCTAACAGAATGTTAGCAGGGACATTGTCTTGAACCAGGACAGGAAGCTTTGCCTGTCTTGTCTCCAATTACGAGTGTGACTCGGGCTACAGGCGATAATTTGGGAGGCCCACCAGCTAACCTGGTGGTTCTCAGAGGAGCATCTACATAGTCCTCTGGCTTGAGCAGGGTCCTGTCCACCACTGTCATGCTTGCCCCAGTGTCTCTCAAACCAGCACAAGGCTGGCCATTCAGGAGGACACTTCTCAAAATCTACGGGTGTTCTGTGGGATAGTCGCCAGTACTTTCGCGTACTTGTCCCAGGCCCCAAGGGACACTAAGGAAATCTCTATGGGAGCACCAAAGGTGATCCCTGTAGAGGAGGGGAGGACAGTGGCCTCCACCTCAGACATGGGGTAAGGGTAGGTCAGGCTGACAACCTGTACTCCGAGTGCCTTACCTTTACACTTGGAGTCACCCCTTTTGTGATCCAGAGCCCCACAGTCCCAACAAGTGCCGGGTGTGCGGGGTACGGTACTGGAACCACCGGGAGCCTGCTTTGCAGCAGGTGGACCACTACTCTTATTCCCACCCACAGATGACTTATCCCCACTAGATTTTTGGGTCTTAGGAGAGGAGGGTTTAGGTTTATTCGACTGTGACTGCTTTTGGGACTCCTCAGCTTTCTGAGAGGCCCCTTTTTCTTTGTCCTTGTCCTTTTCACTGGAGTCCTTAGGGGACACCCGGTGGGAGACCCACTTGTCAGCCAACCTAGCCAGCTTAAAGGGATCCAAAATGTTCTGGTCAGCCACATACTGACGCAGCTCCGGTGAACAGGCTTCAGAAAAATGCTCAAAAAACAACAGGTGGGACAATTCAACAAAAGTTTTCACCTTGTAACCATCAATCCACCCCATCATATTCATGTGCGCAGTACTCACCCAGTCAACCCAAGACACATTCTCTCTTTTCTTAAAATCCCTGAACCTTTTAAGGTATTGGGTAGGCGTCTTGCCAAACTTGGCAATCAAAGCAGATTTCATACACTCATACTGACCCCTTTCTTCCACACTCAGCTTCTGAATACAGTCATATCCAGTCTGAGGCACTCTGCTTAGCAAACACTTAGCCCAATCTCTTTTGTCAACATCATGAATTGCACACGCCATTTCAAACGCTTCAATCCATTGGAGGATATCAGAACCCTCCGAAAACACACCAACCAAATCCTTCATAAATTTAGTTGCTGGGGACCTGACACTCTCACTGGGTTTCGCTGAAGTCTCCACTCGAGCTTTCACTAGCTGGATTCTCTGACATTCAGTGTCCTTGTCTTTGAGTTCAAGATCCCTATTCTTGTGTTCAACTTGTTGAGCCAGCTCCTCTTTCTTAAGCTCAGCATCTATTTCCAACTTGCGATATTCAAAGGCCAATTTCATCCTTAATAACTCAAGTTCCAAGGAATTGCTGGGGTTCAGAACAGAGGCAGCAGGAATGGTGGCATTCCCAGAAACAGATTCAGTAGAAACCCCAGGGGCAGAGTCCTCATTGGTTGCATTCCCCCCCTCATCAAGAGTTTCACCATCGGTCTGGTAGTCCACCAGGGCAGCTATCAGCTCAGCCCTAGACTTATCCACAAAGTCTAACTCCCTGGCTTCACAAGCACTCTGGTGAGCCTCTAAGCTCATCCGAGTCAATTTACCATTCGCAATAGACTCCATTGCTTGTAATGCAGTTATCTTGTACACACCCAAACCTTAATCTAATAAAGTGCAGATATTTTGTAAGTGGCACGGTTATACACTGATTCTTAAAACCATAAGCATCCCACCGCTGCCACCAGTGTAAAGACTGGTGGGGGGTGTCTGTACTTCCGCTCTCTATATGGTAGAGGAGAGGCACAGAAGACCCCAGCCAAGATTCTCTATTACGGTAGCAATGGACGAGCAATCAAGGCATAGCTTCTCAGGAGGTGATGCAGGCTGGTTCTTAAGTACAGTGTAGTCCCCGAACCCCCACAAAGGAATGTCCACACACTGTATTACTGAAAAAACAGTCTTTATATAATTAATATTCAAAGGTATGTACACGATCACAATAACGCACTTTGTACTCAGAAGTCAATAATGATAAATATATACAATTCTAAAGTGGTACCACCAATGTTATCGAATCTCATTAAAGTGCATCAACTGTACGGTTAAAATGTCACGCAGATTAATAACGAGGAAACCAGCAATAGAGATAGGCAGGAACGTAAAATGGTTGAAACAATAGGCAGAATGCTGACCCCTACCCCTAGGCACAGTTCTCTGTGGAGATCCCCCCACCTGGGCAACCTGTAAATAAAAGATATATAGCACAAGCCCAGTCCATATGTTCAATAGTCTCACTTCCTCCTATTAGGGTTTTACCCCCCAATGTACCTGGTGGAGTAGAGTTCTCCGATGATGCGTCGACCGATCCTTCTTGAGTGCCTCCCTTTCAGGCGGGAGCCACGGATCGTCGAGAGGTGTCGGGGAACTTGACGTTCGGTGTCGGGGAATCGACGGCCCTTCTTAAGTGCCCTCCCTTTAAGGCGGGAGTCAGGGGTCGTCAAATGTCCGACGGTGACCAGGGTGAACTACGGCAATGAAGAAGCAGCTTCGTTCCTAGCGGTGCTCGTCGACGACAGAGCGTTGGCGTCCTACAAGGAAGAGGCGTGCGGGGCACCTCGGTGACAATAGTTCTGGACCGCAAAGAGATGATGAAGAACTGTGGCCCAGCAAGGGCGTCGAGGCGTCTCTGTGGTCCTTAGGTGGCGGGAAACCCACCGGTGGATGCTCCTCGGCGTGTCGACGGTCAGGCCTTCTCCAGCGGGAGACAAGCAGATGACGATGCAGACGAGAGCATCCGATGATCAATTGAAGTTCTTAGGCAAACGGGAGCACGGCGGCTCCGGTCGGCTACGGCGGTCGTCGACAGTGGCGGACAACAGTCTCCGAGTGCTTCTCCTTGGAGTTCCGCAGCAGTCCCCGTATCGGGTTGGCAGCCTGTCGAAGGTCTGTCTACCAGGGAGCGTTGGCAAAGATCAGCTGTGCACGATGGTCCCTCGTAGCTCGGGAAGAGGTCGCCTTACCAGTTCTTCTCTGGGTCAGTCTTTGGAAACACAGCAGCCTTCAGATTGCGAGGGAGAGCCACAGCACTCCTTCTCGTCCAGCGGGGGTTTCAAGGTCAAGCGTCAGTTACTCCAGTTACTCGTCGTAGTGGACTTCAGCTTCTGAACACGATTCCTAGCAGTGAGAGGTCCCCAGATATACTGTTGATCTCCCATTAATTCCGCTGGGTCACACTCAAGCATCCAATCACGACTACGGGCATTCATGCATGCAGGCAGCCAATCAGGCACATGAGTTATTCAGGCCATTCACTTCTCTCCAGACACTCACAACAGGTTATGTGTATTGGGACAAGTACCGAGCCATTCAACACTCAATGCTGCATTCATACCGGTTTCGGGCAGGGTTGTCTCAGTCATTGTGTCAACCACCAGATACTAGAGACCCACAACTCAGCATGCATATTCGTCACACACTCTATTCACCCAGGTCCCACCCACAGGAGGTACCCACAACATACATCACCGGGAAGGCTCCAGCTAGTCTGGAGCCTTCACAACAACACCATACATGGCATTTCCACCCAACAGCCAGTCAGGGGGAAGGGACAGAGTCAGGGCTTCCCAGGACTTTGGGAAAACAAGGTAATGGGTAATAGAAAGCAAGAGGCCCCCGGGGCCATCTTGTTTTCCATCAGGAATCAAATGATCCCAATGGCAGGGCCGGGGTATCCCAAAATGGAGGATACTCCGCGCACCTGTCAATTTCAGCATGGAGCTGCCACCAGCCCATACCCTGCTCTGCGAGCCACCCACAGGTGCCCAAAAACATACAATAGGGGCACAGGGTTGTACCCCCACCCATGGGTGCCATAAGGGTATCCCACGGGTCCGTTCACCAACCCAAAAGAAAGAGAGCTGACTGCCAGGAGTCCGACATGAACTCCTGTGCGGAAAACACGACAGAACACACAATAAAAAGCAGTAAAGGACAAGGATACGGAGGCCCTGTCCCTCCGATGCATTTCCAGCATCACAGTCAGATATGGCCAAAACAAGAAGAGTCCCCTCGCGCAAGGTCTGGCTGACTTGCATGATTGTGCCAGAGAAAACTGTCTCGAGGACGAAAGTCTAAAAATCAAGGACAACATGGAGGCATACGTTAATTCCCCACACAAAGTCTTTGAAGAAGACAAGTGTGAAGGAATGCCCACTGTCTATGTGAATGGATGCTCTTACCATGTTGACAACAATGGGGAAAAAGAACTGGTGGCCGGCGTAGGGAATGCATGGGTGAACGAGTCCCCAGAACCCTCCGCTGGATACAAAATTGGTCCCCAAAGTAGTCAGGTGGCAGAATTGATGGCTGTTTATCAAGCCATCCTCACTGCTGTCCAACATCAACTCCACGAACTGGTCATAATCACAGATTCAGATTATGTACGGAACGGGTTCGTGGAGCACCTGGTTAACTGGAAAACCAGAGGCATGTTATGTGCTAATAACAAACCCTTGAAACATGGGAAGTTAATTCAAAACATTGATAATCTGGTCACCTCGAATGGGATGACCATCTACTGGAAAAAGATCAAGGGTCATTCCAAAGTAGAGGGACCAGGCAAAACTGGAAATTACTTAGCTGATCAGCTGGCCAAAACCTCTAATAGAGATTGAGTACCTGTTGGGGGAAATCCAGGTCACTGCTATCACTAGGTCCCAGACAAATGCTCACAATGATCTTTCAACTGCACAATGGAGTAAGGAGACCCCAGATGCTGATTTGATCACGGCTCAGAAGGGGGATCCAATAGTTGGTAAGTTTTACCAACACATTGAGGACCCTGAGAACTTTCCCCTGACGGATACCGATTACATTGGGAAAGAGGACCTTAGAGTGTTGATGAAATGTCCAAAGATGTTCCGAATCCAAGACAGTTTGTTGGTAAGGAAATCCCAAGCTGGCCATGATCAGTGGGTGGTTCCTACCTCATTCCGAAGCCTGATGTTAAGTCACGCCCATGATGCGGCCACCGCCGGTCATAGGGGGTTTCATACAACACTTGAAATCTTAAGAGAGGTTGCATACTGGCCACACATGGGGCAGGACCCCGACCAATACTTGAAGGGGTGTCTTGTGTGTGCACAATTTCAGCCAACATCCCTCACACACTGTGCGCCTCTCCAGAAGAGGGGGATTCTAAGCTTTCCAACAAGCCTAAAACCGACTTGCTACTCCTTATAGTTCCTCCGTAATCGCGATCGACGCACTCGGAAAAAAGTGCCGCGATTTGACAGTTTGCTTCATTTCAACCACGTGTAAAAATATCTGTCTTTTGCTTCCATTACTGAATCCCGTTTTCAACCTGATAACCATCCCTGAATCATTGGTAGGGCTGACCTGAACTGATTTAAAGTATATCTCACTCACCCTGAACCTCTAGAGGGAATTAAAAGCATTTTCAGCATATTTTTCACCTCATTGCCACCACATTTAAAAGGATCTTGCCTGCTTTAAAATCATACCTGTTTTCCTCTAAGCTCGCTGGGGGGAACTGGAAATTTGTAATGCATTTTGTATTCCTGAGAATTGTGTGCTCCCCTTCCATCTCTTTATCCTGCATAGGGGGGGAGGGAATTGTCAAAGAAAAAGTGATTATATTATCTTTTGTTGAAATCATATCAAGTTTATTTCTGTGCTGCATTTTTCCCTCATTGCTTTTCCTTGAAACCATAAAAGTATTTTCTGCTACCTTATCCTTCCTATACTAACTCCTCATTGATTGTAAAGAAGTGTGCTAGTGTCAGATTATCTATTTTTGATCAACATTATATTCATAAGGGTGCTATCAAATATTAATTTATTATAAAAGTGTGATATATATATATATATTGGTTAATTTTTCCAATAAATCTTTTAAATTGCAAAACAAACCTACTTCTTGGCTCAGTGAGGTCAGGGGGATTCAAAGAGAGGGGCGTTATATAAGGGTTTATCATCCAGAGTATAACTTGTCATGAAAATATATAAATAAGGGCTTCCCTTGAGCAATCCCAGACAAGGCACTGACTTAGTGGGAGTGCTTGATTGGAGTCACTTAACAGAGGCAAGCAATATTGCTTTACAAACACTGGAGTCTTGCCAGGGTCCGTGGGAATTGTTGTTGTGTGGATGTCGGTGCAAGCACAGTCATATGAGTCCACCGCAAAGAGATCTTGAAAATCTAAGAAAACGTGTTTCAATTGTTGCTTCTGCTCCAGAGTCTCACAGGCATCAGCTAGGTTGACTCTCTCTTCAACCATCTGCCTGAAGCCTGGAAAGACTTCCCGTTTTGCTATCTCAGCGGCCTCCTCCAGCTGGGTGGAGAAGTCCCTGGTCAAAGTGCTGATATGGACTGGTGGCTTCAGATGGGGAAGGCAGCCCTCATGGACCTGGAATATCACCTCATCCCTCCTGAAGTCACAGGTCACATCTTCCTTACCATAAGGGCAGGAAGTGTAGACCAGGAAATTCGCCCCATGCCGGGTGAAGATCCTGTCTGGTGTTGTGTCATCGTCACTATCACTGTCAAGACAGTCCTTGGGGATGAGTCCTATCAGTTCATTACCTAAATCTATGGAAAAATGTCAGTCATCAACCGCTATTCCAATAATGGTGCCTGCGGCTATAGTGATACTCTTTAAGTCACTGTTATCCACCTCTATTGGAATGGTGTCATGTTCTATATTGACTAGTGGTGTTGGGTTCACCCCCAACCCTTGCTGTTGGAAATAAGCATTCAGATGAACATAGGCGTCAGGGTTTTTCAGTTTCTGTCCTCTTTTAACTTTCACTTCCAGGGAGAATTGTCAGTCCTTTCTCGCACGACCCAACAATTATGGCGTATGCTCTTGTTGCCTATGGAAATTTTTAGCATACACCTGGTATGCAGGAGATGTTTGGAATTGGGTGTTTCCAGGTCCATTTCTCATTTATCTATCAGTTTAAATGTGGGAATGGCTGGATCTTTTGGGAGTTTGCGGAACATGGCTTCGCTGATGAAACTCTTACCATTGTTCACACACATTCGAGCGAGAACAGAGTCCTTCCTTTCTTTAACTGAATAGGAATGAACAACTGCTCTCCAATTTTCTGAATATCAGCCAGGCTTTGAGCTGATTTTTCATGTTTCTGGGCTATAGGAGTGGGATTTTCTGATTGTGAATTTGTAAAGAATTTCAGAGTGTTTCCTTCCAGTGTGGAATGCCACCTTAGACTGGAAGGAAGGTTGATTTTCAGAAATAGAGAGGACTCACCATCACCAGTTTGTTGTCCTACTGCAATTACTGTCACGTCTGGGATTTGATTATTCTGGAAGTGAAATTCTACTTGGTCAGATTTTTGTTCAACCATGTGGCATGTGCCATTTAAACTAACATGGTTGACACTCTGTTTCAATTTTATTGGTCGGTTAGTCTGGGTCCAGAGGACCTTGTTTACACAATATATGAGGGGTGACAATCTACACAGGATGTCATTCCCTAGTAAACAAGGTGTGAGCTCTGGAGTCACAACTATGACCGGGTGCTTCACCTTGTGTCGCCCAATTTTAATGTCCAAATCCGCAGTCCCCTCGACGGGAATTTCCTTCCCGTCGAAGTTCTGCAGTTTCCAGGAAGAGGGATGAGAGGAATTTGGTAGTTCTCTCCCCTTCCCGAATTCAGTTGATCAAATGCCCTTTTTGACAGAAGGGTAGCTTGGGATCCAGTGTCCACCAGTGCCAAAATTGGACATTGTCCCTGTATTTGGACCGGGGCATAGAGTCTTCCCTCCTTCTCCTCAAGAGGGCAAAGATAATGTACATTTTTGGACAACTGGTGGGTTAGTTTCTTGGTTTTGGACATTGACAGGAAGATGATTTGGGCAGGATTCTGTTTGGAGTCTTGGGAATCTGAACGAAAAAGGTGGCAGCTAGATATGGGGGACGTTTTGGATTCCCCTGGTTCTAGTTCTGTAGCACAGTGTGATAGCCCAACAGGGTTTATGTTCCCGTTAGCACGCTGTATTAAGCTGTCACAAGTGGTATGTCTAATTCAGAAATCCCGGCATCAAGCCCCCAATCTTGTAAATGATTTCAACCCGGCACTTCACCTAAGTCAATGCCTAGCGTGTGATGCACAGCTGACACCCTTAATTAATTATTTGTGTCTATAAGTTCTTTTATTCTGAACGATGTACCACTTATATCACGCCCCTCTCTTTTAACCCCCCTGGTCACACTGAACCAGGAATCAGGCTGGTTTGCAAAGTTAAAATATTTATTTGATGTATTTCACAATATATATAACACACTATTTTTAATGGGTATACAATGATCTCCAATGGGGTGATGTCACGCTAAGCAATCTCTTTAATCATAAGGAGTAATGATGGGAAAAATAATGCAGCACAGAAAATACTTTTGTGGGTTTGTTCAAATCAATAGCAATGTGATTACTATTTCCCCCTGCACACCTCTCAATCCCCCCAATATGCAACATAAAGAGATGGAAGGGGAGAGAACAGGTTTCAAGAATGCAGAACTCAAGCAAATATATCAATCCCAATTTCCCCCAGCAAACACAAGAGAGAAACAGGAATGATTGCAAACTTGTCAAAAATGGTTTTAAAGTTGGCTTGAATGGAATGGGTAAAACACTGAAAATTATTTAATTCACTGAAATGGTTGAAATTCTAATGGGAGCCACTTTGTATGGTTTCAGACACACACTAGCAATGATTTGGGAGTAATAAACAAGTTGAAAACTTAATTTTGAGGTCGGGTGCAATGAAAAGCTATTTTACACGTTATAGATTATAGCCAAACTAAAAATGAGTGGCAAATATTCTGCACGGGGTAAGCGCGATTGCGGAAAAACTATAAGGAGTTGAGATGCAGTGTTAGAAAGCCTAGGATGTTAGCTACAAGCAGACACTTAAATCATGTTTCTAGAATAAAAGATGAAGAAGTTATGGACGTTTTCGTGGAGGTCGTTTGTTTCAGATAGAGGCAAAATTGTAAAACAAGGATGCGCTTTTAAAATACAAACAAGGTTTCTTTACACTAGGGATGGACTATGAAGAAACAAACTACACGACAGCACAGCCACTATACCAGGACGTTCTCTGAATGGTTTTTGCCCGCCGAGACGCTTGCCTTCTTCAGATGGAATATATCAGCGCAAAGATGATTTTAACAATATTATTACAGAAGGACTATAGGATAAGAGAGAGAGTTCAGGCAAGACAAAAAGGATTTCTAACAAAACAGTTCTGGATATAAGATAGGATGGACTTGGATAGGGATGACTATGGACAGTACATAGGCTAGTGACAATCCTATACTATGGAAACTCACTACCAATGTTTTGTATGGAATTGTCAGGGATCTGGTTCTGGTCAAAGATTTCTGGGTCAGACTGCTGGGCACACTGGACTGGACGGGTCAGCGATCAGCAAGGCTCTCTGGACACCGCATGGCAGGACTGGACAGCAAGGCGCTCTGGTCTACACTGCACAGCACGACTGGACTGGATCTGCAATGGCTCTCTGGTCTGCACAGCACAGCACCAGACAGGGTTTAATCTGCCCTACTGGTTATGAAGATATTTTTTTGGCAGGCAAGCAGTGACAGCACAGCCTGGCTGCTTCTTTGGTTTCCACTTTAAGTTGAGGGATGGGTTCTGGAAGTTAGGCCCAGATGAAAGTGGTTCAGCTATGCTCTGAGCCTTTCTGCTTGCAAAGTTTCTGTAGTCTGGAACAAGGAGTATGAATGGATCTCCTGCAGAGTGCTTTGCGAAATTCGGGATGGTGGGTGGATCAGTGTGTTTTTCTAGGTCCTCAGCTGTCTCTATTTATGTGTTTGATAAAGCGGTGGGTATGCTGAATTATCCTAGGCGCACCCGCTAGGTAGTCTATTGGCTAAAGTCTGCTCTCTCCCTTGATTGGATGGGAAAGACGAGTATCATCATGATGATGCGGTTTATGATTTTATGAGGCAGGGAAAACCTTAACTTTGCCTTATGCACATAAAATCTATTTTTGATACAATACATCTTTACATGTGTACAATCTTTATACCAATGACATACATAGATCAAATATTTTGTGGAGCACACTCTCTTCCAATCCTCATTGCGGTGGGCTCTTGGGTCTTCTCAGAACAACACACAGAGTTCTGGGTCCTTTTAAAATGTGCACAATACTGTAATTCTACAATTGTTGCAAATTTGCACAGTCCCTTATCAGTCTTTTTCAAAAATATGCTTTCTGTGCTTTGAGAAGCAACAAAAAGGTCTGTCTCCGCCTCCAAAGGTTTCTTTAGCTCAAGAGCAATCCCAGCCCTGTTCCTCTGGCAGAGGCCACTTTGACACTTTACAATCTGCATATCCTTTCAGCAAAGGAAAGTTCATTGTCTCTCCCCGGAGCAGCCCCAGTGCTCCTCCCCTCTTAATCAACACCTGAATGTGAGTTCCTGGTCTTTGGTGGGAAGCAGGAGAGATGCCTTTTGTTGGGGAAAGCTGGGGAAAACTGGTTTGGTGACTCCGAGTTCAGCTAAATTCACTGTCAATTTATAACATTTTCTTAATTTAAAATAAAACTTGCAATTTTTAATCAAGCAGCTAGAACTCTGATTCCAGTCTCTAAATCATGGAGATTAAATAGTTACAACCTATGTTCCTCTTAATGACAGGTCAATTAATTCCAAACATTTGATTTCAATTGCACAAGTTTAAACTTCTGATGCAAACTAATGACAGCTGTCATACAGGCGGCCGCTGGTACTGCGCCTATATTTTGACAGATTTTCCCAGGCAAGCACACTTTTTAATGTGGATATTTTGATGATAGATTCCACTTTTCCTGACATTGTGTGTTCATATTGATTCCTTAAATGAAGTGGTGGGTAACAACCAGCAACGATATTGGATGTTTTCTGGTGTTTTGGACTGGCATCCTGTATTTTCAGCAACCAAGAAAAATGGATTTAAAAGCAATTTCCGTGTTTCTTGCAATAAAGCACTGCCTTTCATGCAGTTTCCATTTTTCCTTGGTAGGCAGCCCAGTAGCATCTTTCAGCAGTGTGGTCTCCTTCCACCACTGACAACAGGCAAACATTAGATTTGGCCGCCATCTTTTCGTGTTTCGAAGCGCAGTTTCCATGGGTTTTGGCGCGCATAGGGCTTTTGCGGCCATTTTGCTGATTCTGGTGCCACCAGCACACAGTGATGCCGCAAGGCAGAGCCCAGTGGGTTAAAACATCCCACAAGGCCCGGGCCATCGGGGTGACCACCAGAGCACCACATTAGCCCGCCTGCCACGCCAGCTCAGGGGAGTCTTTCAAGAGCTGTGTGCAGGGTGAAGGCACGGTAGGTGCCCTATTGTTCACCGCTGCGCTCTATTGAAGTGATTAACTCCACGCTGCTGGAGCGGGAGTTAAGCACCTAATTAAATAGAGCGCCACTACTGGTTTTTGTGGTAGCGCTCTATTTAGCAGAGCAACAAAAATGGTGATGGCAATTTGTGCGCACCTTATATATTAACAATAGAGAATGTTTTTATTTTGGTGTACATCGGTTTGCGATCCACCTGTTGACTATTGCTAATGTTCAAGAGGATGTATGCATGTAAGTGCTGTTTAAGAGGTTACCTACATACAGGAACTTCATATTCATTGGCCCACTGCTGACAGAGATACCCCATATCTGCAGAAACTGGCTTTACATTTTTAAGCATTGTCATTGCCATTCCCATGGCTCCAATTGAATGAGGCGCCTTTGGAGGTATTTATCATGGTCACCTTGTAGAGAGGCAGATGTACACATCATTTATAGAGCCCACCACCTCACCCCCTCACCTCTGTCACACTGAAAGAACAAGAGAGCCCTGTGTTTGACACCTGGTATCATCCCAATACCATATCGAAGGTATGAGAGATGTTATGCGCCCAGACAACCGTATCAAATGTACCCGCGAACTGATGCAGTAGACATGAACCTGCAGACACCACTGGACATAGAAGAACTATAAGTAAAGTCTTGCAGAGGCAAAGTGACTCCACAAAAGAGAGAAGATACGTGGACGCACTAAACTCAATGTATGGATATCTAAAGAATGAAGATGTGATTAAAGTGAAGAAGTAAACATATATGCGAATATGAAGAAAATTGACATTGGCATCATATAATCGTAAGCAAGAAGCCTCCACAATGCTGACAAGCACTGGAATACAAATTAATGCAAGAACAAAGGATTTCTGCTTGGCTCAGAGTCAAGGATGCGCAGCAAGAACAACTACATGGCTCGAAAGGAGTCGTAGAGGATAAGCTATGTACACAGGTCATATTTCTCTTAGATTAAGTAAAGGAGTGATATTGTTCAATTAAAGATGCAGAAAGCACATGCGGAACTGATCAACCAAGTCTCCAGAGGCTAAGGAGAGTAATAGCACCCAATATAATTGTATCAAATAACATTAAATAGAAGGGCAAAAGGGACGAAATCAATGTACCTTCACTCCCTTTAAAGTTCTGAGGAAGAGAACAGTCAGCAAGGTCAACTACAAAGAAGAAGCCTTGGCTTAGGGCCTAATTGATGAAAGATAGTAGGCAAATTAGCTAAGAAAGACAGTTGTCTGGCGTGGTTCCCTTGCACATGGGTCTTGTTGCTTACGTGCTGCTAACAAGCTGAATGTTCAAGGTTGGTAAGAGGGTGCAAACCAATCATGCAGGTTTATGTAATGGTTGGCCATATATTGTTGCACAGGCGTTTCCACTGCTGGTTCTATGTTATTATTTGTATTTTAAATAGTTAGAGGTGGTTCAAGGCGTACCTACTGTCAAAAGAGAAATTATATCGTGCCTCCTATCGCAATAAATATATGTATATTGGCCTACACCAAGCTGCTTATAAGTCGCTTGCGAAGAAATCCGTGTTGCAAGGTCTGACCTTAGAATCAATGTAAGCCGCCATTTTAGGTCAATCCGCCATTTTAGGTTCACTTTTTAAAGTCACCCTGTGAGTTAAAATGGTGGACGATGTCATTCCAAAATACAACATGGCTATCTTGACCTCTGTATGTAGCTAATATGTAACTTGCCTGCAGGCCACTTGTTGAGGTCGTGAACTGAGACCTTGTCCTTCGTTGACCTGTGTGTAAAAGATTACTCGTACAATGAAACTAATCCGCGAGCATATGTTAAGAACAATGTATTCAAATACAGAACGTGGAACACTTGTTTAACTACATTGTATTAATGTTTGAGAAGACCTGCATGGGAAATCCCAGAATGCAGAGTTGCTGTATAGGCTTGCTGATATATGTATTAAAAGCAAACCAGTTATATGCGGATGTGCGAGACTTGGCAAGAACCCTAGATCGGTGATGTATTAGCAGAATATTAACCCGAAGTGGGGCTGGACATCGTGCTCACAAAGAGTATACAAAACCAATGCATTCTAATGTACAGCGTCTCTCACTGAACACACTGAACCACGCTGGAGTTCGTTGTGTTGCACTGAGGGCCGATAGCTATCTGATTTTTGCTTTGTTCTTCGTAACTGGATTCAGTATAAAATAAAGTACTTTGTATGTTCCTTTGTAACCCGTGTTCGGTGTATTTCCTTTTGGGGTACTCGGCCTCGATATTTTGATTTTGTTTTCACAATTGGTGCCCGAATAGGGACCCTCAAGATTGATGCCGGATTGTTGAAGGTTGACACAGGCTATCGGACCGGGATCGGACGGTGTGACAAAAAGGGGCCCCACTGAGCGAGACGCGACACCTCAGCAGCGCTGCACGACCCGATCCATGGAAGATTAGCTTGTGGTCCAAGACGGCATCGTGACGAGGGTCCACTTATCGAGGCGGGCAGATTTGCCGAAATCACCATACACGAGGTAAGAATAGTTAGGTAAGATTCTTTGAAATCCGATCGGACCTCCTAAGGTTTGTTCAGGTGAGTCGTGACCTGACTCTTAATTTAACCCTGAAAATTTGAATTTGGCGCATTGTATCTGCAGACACAATTATTGACCAGGTAACACCAATAATTTGATATGCCTGGCAAATTACTACCTGCTTCAGGGCGTTGTTCCGCAGCGATAGACAATCTTTGGAATTTAGCTGTACCGCAGCACAGGAGGGGTCGCCGGCATGTACTATGTACTGTAAGCATGCCTTGGAAGTATAGTATTTAATGACATTTGGCACAGACAAACCAGACATGCCTCCGAACTTCAGTGGCCAATCAATGGTAGTTTTGAAATTCCTCATATTGAGTACTTAGAGTCAATTCTATTAAAGAAAAAGGCTAGACCTGCAGCATTTGATGTTTTGCAGAATTGGAAAAAAGAAGCGTTGCAGCAACTTAAAAGTAGAGAAAAACATGCGCGCCGTCATAAGACGAACACCGAAAACGCATTATTGTATGACCAAGATAAACATTCTGAATCGACTAGGAATATGGATAGGGCTTTCTCACTTAGAATTCAGAAAATCTATCCTTCTAAAGACCTCCATGCTTCCGACAAATTCATAGACAAATTGTTAAATGAACGAAGGCCTGGTGCCTCGGCGCCACCTCCGTATGTTCCTCTTCCTGCTGCTTTGCCTCTTCCTCCTGCTATTCCTGCTCTACCTGCTGTTGTTCCCGTTGTTCCTGCTCCTCCTAATGTTCCCCTTCCTCCAGCTCCTCCACCTCTTCTTATCGCACCAGTTACATTACTGTTATGGTAATATGTGCACGGGTCTCCTTAGAATCTCGTGCACGTATGGTTCTTTTTCCGAGTGCCTCAACAGTTCGTCCTTGACTGCGACAACCCCGGGGGCCTCGAATAAAGCTCTTGTGTTTTCCATACGTTGTGCCTCTTTATTTCATATGGCGACGAGGCACCGTACCCCGAGGCCCCGGGAGCGTATCCTGCCACCTGACTGTGAGCTCTGCACCCCCCTTCCGCTGCCGCCGACTTCTGCTGCCAGCGCCCGCAGTAGCCTGCCTGTCAGCTGTGGACACGCAAGAGAGGCCTCGCCATCCTTCCTCCCACCTTTCAGTACTCCACTGTGAAGGGTGCCGCTCCTCTCCGCTGGGAGTTTAGAGCGGCGCACAATCCACACCTGCCCTGCTCCAACAGTGCTCCAGACAGCAGGAGCTGTCCATCTACCAGGTCAGAGGAGGGGGGAGGACGAATTGCAAGCCGTTTCAACGCTTCATTAGCGAAACGTACACTTTCCTTTTCATTGGTATTTTGTGGGCCTCCCTTCCCAGCTCATAAAAACGCTCACCGCCGCCCTGATTAGAACCCTGCATCACTTCAAAAGCTGCCACCTGTTGCCCAGCAACGCGCATACGGCTAAGAGCAACTTTAATTCTCTCAATGGCCACCCTGACCTTCCGGGACTAATTACTTAGTATCTTGGTCCATTGTGACATCACAATTGAACATTCCATCAGGTCTTCCCAGGACCAGCCACCCTGCGTTTCCAGCCCATTGTGAGGCCACAATCTGTACTGAAGGCCATCCA
This sequence comes from Ambystoma mexicanum, assembly GCF_040938575.1. NCBI lineage: Eukaryota > Metazoa > Chordata > Amphibia > Caudata > Ambystomatidae > Ambystoma > Ambystoma mexicanum. Next base: position 978,982,878 of record NC_090936.1, on the reverse strand, counting down.
TACACTGATGCTTAAAGACTCTGCAGTACAGGTCCATCTGGGCACTCTCTGAGTCGGGTTCTAGACTACCCCTTCAGGCACTTCAATAAAGGCTGAATCCCAGCGCCTCCTTGCCAACTCACCTTATTGACTGCCAACAATGCTGCAAACCTCTGCCTATCACCACAGCAACAGGCGCCACTGAACAGCTGCCCTACACCATTTGACACACAGTCCCCACTATAATAACTGCTGATCCCCTTCAGCGTTGCACCCAGACTGTGCCAAGTCAGTCCACCGCAGCAGACGAGTTACCTTCCCATAGGTGCTCGTTGTCCCCTTACCAAACACAACTAAGAACCAGGCACACCCACCATGCAGGGCGTTCCGCCTCCCACCAAGTTTCTTCCATGCCCTGGGAGCCCAACCTGCCCATGGGAACAATGGATCGATGGCTTTCACGTCTACCTCAGAGCCATTGGGGGCAGCAAGTTCAATGATGACCTTAAGGAGGCGACCCTCTTGAACTGCATAGGGGCAGAAGCACTGAGACTCTTCAGAACTTTTCCCGAACCTGGCAACATGGGAGGAGATGGCAACCGCAAGTTTGACATAGCATTGGACAAACTCACCAGTCATTTTGGCAACAAGACCAACGTAGTCCTGGAAAGATACAGGTTTTTTTTCCAGAAAGCAGCTCAAAGGCGAGTCTATTGATTCATACATAGAGTCCCTCAGGGCGCTTATGTCAACCTGCAGCTTCACAGGTGTCTGTGATGAGTATTTGAGAGACCAACTTGTGCTGAATGTGGCTGATCCACGCATCCAACAGAAACTGTGGCAAACCAAAAATCCCACCCTGGACCAAGCCACGGAGATAGCAAGGAGCATGGAATTGGGAGATCGGTGTATGAAGGAAAGACTTGACCACACGACCAGTGTGGAGATAAAATCTGTCAGCCCTGAGTTCGAGCCTTACGAGCCTCTGGTAGCAGCAGTGAGAAAGGCTCCGCCATCAAGAGGTTCAAAATTTGGCTCAAACAGAGCGAGGCCGTACAACTCCCAGAATCCAACGCGCTGCCAGAGGTGCGGATGGTATAAGCATGCGAATCCTGACAAAGAATGCCCCGCAATCGCTGTCGAGTGTTATAAGTGCAGCCAGATTGGACATTTTGCCAAAGTCTGCAAGAACTCACGCGGAAGGTCAACCAGATATGGCAATTTCACCAGGCGACCTTTCATCAGATCATCCTCTGTGAGAGTCATCGAAAGCGACCAAGGGCACAATGACATGTTATCAATCAATCAAGTGCAACCAATGGTACAAATACTCACTGTAACATCCCAACAACAGAGCAACGGTCCCTGGGTCAACATGCAAATCAACGGCATATCATTACCCGTAATGGTAGACACTGGCTCCCCCTACACCATGGTGGATCTCAAAACCTTCTTGAGTGTACTCTCTGGCAAGGTACACGACTTGCGGAACACTTGTGTAAGAGCTACCGGTTATGGAAAAACACCCCTCGATATAATGGGATACGTGTGGGTGAGCCTCAAGTTCCATGACAGAGAATCATATTGCAAACTCTTTGTAGCCAAAGATGGCTCCTCTGTTGTGGGATGGGAAGAACAAGCCGCCCTTCGAGTGAGGATACACCCTGGAGAAGAAATCCCCGTGCTGAGTGTGCTCAATACCGATGCGGACATCAAGTCTAATCTAGCAAAACAATTCCCCAAGGTGTTCTGCAACAAGATCGGACTCCTAAAAGGTTTCCAACACAGAATCATCCTCAAAAGAGGTGCCGTCCCAGTGGCCCACCGAGTCCGCGGAATTCCCTTTGGAACAAAAGAGGCGTTGAAGAAAGAACTTAAGCGCCTCTGCGATGAAAATATCATACAGCCCATCGAGAGTTCAGAATGGCTTGCCCCAATTGTTTTAGTAAAAAAACCTGATGACTCCATAAGAATGTGCGTCGACCTGAGAGACCTAAACAAAAACATATGGGTTGACAGACACCCACTTCCCAACATATCTGAACTCCTATCTACCATGAAACCTGCAAAGTACTTTACAACTCTGGACCTCTCCTCAGCCTATCACCAGATTGCTTTAGAAGAGGGCTCAAAGAACCTAACATCTTTTGTCACACCTCTGGGTGCATTCATGTTCAACAGAATGCCATTCGGACTCGCTTCAGCTGCAGCAGTTTTTCAGAGACTCATGTCACATCTATTTGGAGGACTTGATGGCATACATTGCTTCCAAGATGATATCCTCATCTCAGCCAGTACGGAAGAAGAGCACAACGCAAAACTTGTGGGTGTCTTACAGGTCATACAAAAAAGTGGTCTCACACTTAAATTAGAGAAGTGCAACATAAAATGCGACCGAGTTTCATACCTGGGTCATTCCATTGACGCCAACGGCATCAGCCCCAAGAGGAAACTCATGGACACCATATTGAATATTGCCGAGCCTCAAAATAAAGACCAATTAAGGAGTTTCCTCGGGATGACAGAATACTTCTCCAAGTTTATAAGCAACTATGCTGATAAGACCAAAAGCATGAGGAACCTCTTGAAGAAGGCAGCCAAATTCATATGGTCCACTGAATGCAAGAACGAATTCGAAGAAGTCAAATCCCAAATTAACCAAGCCCCAGCTTTAGGAATGTTCAACTGTAAAGCCAAAACCATCATATCCGTAGATGCAAGTAAAACCGGGCTAGGTGGTGTCCTAGAACAGCAACAAAATAAGAACACTGTGACGATCGCATTTGCATCGAGAGTACTGAGGGGAGCTGAACTAAACTATTCCACCATCGAGAGAGAAGCTCTGGGTGTGAGGTGGATTCTTCAGCATTTCAGGAACCTAATTTGGGGTTTACCCATCCTACTGAAAACAGATCATAAACCTCTAGTAAATCTCCTTCAGTCCAAAACCCCTCACCTTATATCACCGAGAATCAGACGTTGGTTCCTCGACATCATGCAATACAACCTCCAACTATGCTATACTCCTGGTCCACTAAACCAAGTAGCAGATTGCCTTTCCAGATTGTCGACCAACCTCGACGCTGAGATTGCATCTTCAGATGGGGACATCATAGCTGTCGTAAACCCTGCTATCTCGAGAGATCAATGGAAAATTTGTGCCAGTTCTGATCCAGAACAGCGAGAAATCAGGGAGGCAATAGCCAATGACTGGGTGGAAACGGGAGAGGCTTTAACAAGTTTCATTCCTTTCAAGGAAGAAATATCCATAGACGATGAGCATATCTTTAGAGGCGACCGAGTGATCCCACCCACCCAACTCAGGAAAAAACTACTCCAACTGGCACATGAAGGTCACCTAGGAAGGAGCTTGACGAAAAACAAGTTGAGGAACAACTATTGGGGGCCAGGAATGTGGAAAGAAGCAGAAGAACTGGTCAGAAATTGCTCCCTGTGTGCCATGAGTGACAAGTCCAAGATCTTAAGAAAGACCCCTCTACAGCCTATTCAACCTCCCAAACATGTGTGGTCTAAACTGGCAATAGACATCATGGGTCCATTCGAGAACCTCGAAACAGTCAAAATATATATCATAGTGCTTGTCGGTTACACCTCAAAATGGACAGAATGGGGAATGGCTGAGGACAATGTGACCTCAAAGAAAGTTGCGGACTTCCTGACAGAGATCTTCAACAGGGAGGGAGACCCCAAGGAATTGGTCTCGGACAACGGGTCTCAATTTATGTCTATGGAATTTGGTGATTTCCTCAAGAAAAGGTCCATCAGCCACATAACAACATCTTTATACCATCCGATTTCCAACGGACTTGTGGAACGCATGAACAGGCTCGTGAAGAGCGTGGTTCAACTAGCCACGGCCAACAACCTCCCGTGGAGAGAAACCCTCAAAGAGGCTTTGCATGCGTATAGAACAACCCCACACACCACCACAAACATAGAGCCCTTCACCCTTATGCGAGGTAGAGTTGCAACTAGCCGATTTAGGCCGGCGTGGATGTTCTTATACACGGGAGAAGCAAAGGTGAACATGGATCTACTTCAGAAGACAGTAAGAGAAAAACAAGCAAAATACAAAAAACAATATGACTCCAGACATGGAGTAAAAGAGATGCTGGTTCGTGAAGGAGACTGGGTATGTGTCAAAGAACCTAAGAAAACTCTCAAGGGTGAATCCATCTTCAGACCTCCACAGAGAGTTGTGAGTCGCCATGGGAAGTCTGTCATCCTGGATGATGGAAAGAGATGGTCTGGAGATGATCTCATAAAAGTAACAAAAGACATCCACAAACCCAGCATATCTAAGGACAACAGTCTTGACAGACCATCACAACACACCTCACATTCCCTAGGAGAATCCCTCCGTGAATATGTGGACAATGATAGACTTCACCCCATTCATCAAGGAGCCCCCACTGGAAGAATGTCCAGAAGAAACCGCAAAATCATCCAAAATTTCAACAACGACTATGTCTATTACTAACTTACCCCGGTTTACCTACCTTCCTTCTGTAATCCCCTATTTGTCCTTTTCCTTTCCCAACCTAGCACTTTCCTTCTCCCCCCCCTTCCCTTCCTTGTCTTTCCCCCCCTTTTCTTTTTTTTGCCTCATGTAAGGGAGATGTTATGGTAATACGTGCACGGGTCTCCTTAGAATCTCGTGCACGTATGGTTCTTTTTCCGAGTGCCTCAACAGTTCGTCCTTGACTGCGACAACCCCGGGGGCCTGAATAAAGCTCTTGTGTTTTCCATACGGTGTGCCTCTTTATTTCAATTACCTCCATTGAATTTGCCTGCTCCCTCTCTTCCAAGTGGTACTGAGCCGCTTGTAGTCGATCGAGGTGCAGGGTCAAAGGTTGTCACTCGCAATACTGTACCACCAGAAAAGAAACGTGATTTGATTGCATGGGCTAAGCATTGTATGGAGAGGGACGATCAAGCTAATGGTTTTGCTACACTTTGTAATATGGATAATTTTCCAGAGAAAAATGTTTTTATTGAAGGTTTAGGGATTAATTTATGTGTAATGTGGGGAAAATTAAATAACACAGATCTCCCGCAAGGGTTAAGGGATCTAAACACTTTAGCGTTTTCTAGAGACACTGTGGAGAAAGTAAATGAGCATGTCGAGAGGTTATTTGGGTATAGTAAGGAGTTAGAAAAGTTGCAGAATGAGGATGACGAGGGGGAAAGTATGTAAGTGCAGAAACGGTTCCTTCCTTGTCGTAAATCGATATCTGAGGAAGCACAAATTTGTACGAAGGACGCGCTTAGATGGATTTTAGATATGTCGATAACTCCAGTTGAAGTATATGACACATATAGTCAGTATACGCCAGAAATGCAGAGGAAAGTGATACAGGAAATGATAGAGTACCTGCAGGATGATTGTGTAAAAAGAAAGATTAGTTGTCCCACAGAGTTATTGAGTATTTGTAAGAGAGCTTTTTCACTTAACACTTCTTCGACTACTTTAGCGCTCCACTTAGCTCTATTGCTTAGTAAGCGTTCGGAGTCACCTACTTCTCAGTTGCCTATGAGAGAGGTTCCTCCGACATTTGTCCCAAAGGTTGAGATTGCGGCCGATGCTGCACAGGGTATATTCGCTGTGGACATTCCTGCACATTATGTATCACAGTTCGTTCACGTCCCGTTCTCAAGACAGGAAGTGAATACTATTAGGCAATCTATTCCTGATATTAGGAAAAATCTGACAGGATTCTATAAAGAAATAGAGTCCGTCTTGCAATCCTCAGTGTTCACCTTAGGTGATATTGATTTGTTATTCCCTGTACTCCTGCCCGTAGATTTGTGGAAACAAGTTAGAACTATAGACGACGTACCAGGGTTGGGAGATACATGGGTGAATATAACTAGACTCGATGGAGAAAGGCCAGCTGGTGAAAGACCACCTCAGGTGATATTGACTTTGCCTGATAGAATTATTGCAAAATTGAAAACTATAATTCCAGAGAAAAGAATTATTTGGGACAAACTTACGGCCTGTGTCCAAAGAAAGTCTGAGGGTGCTACCGAGTTCTTTAATCGGTTCGAACAGGTATTCTCGGATTTCAGTGGACAAGACCTAGGCACAGAGTCTGGGAAAAGGTTATTTGTGGACAAATTTGTGCGTGGATTACTGCCTGACATCCAGTCACAAATTATGTCTTCTGAGAGCGCTTGGCAGGCGAAATCGCAATCAGAAGTACTGCACATGGCTCAGTACTAAGAGAACTGTGTCAATAATGAAAAAGATAGAGTTGAAAAACGAAAAGGTGATTTGAAGACTAAAGTGCTGTTACAGCAAATTGTTAGAGGCCCCAGAGGGGGTAGTTCTCAGATTAGAGGTCAGTATGTCCCGCAAGGGAATGTGCCCTTGGGTCCTGTGAACATTAACCAGTGCGCCTATTGTCGTCAAGAGGGTCATTGGCGTGCACAATGCCCCGGCCTTCGACAAAGGTCGAATAACACGTTTGGGAATATGGGTAGGCGATCCAGAGGTCGCCCGGGTGTAGGGGGCCCTGGTAGAGGTCAGTTTACACAGGATCCTCAGCAACCTTTTTCACAGGATAATCAGATTTCGAGTGTGGACACCAGGAACATATTTGATCATCCATCCGCTGCATATTTATCTGAAGAGCTTCCTTTTGATGACATTCTGTTTCGCTAGGATTGCCCGAAGCAGGGTTTGGAACCTACACCAATTCCCGTCAATCAGAAAGGTCCCTACGTTGAAATGGTGGTGGGAAATAGGAAACATCAGTTTTTGATAGATACTGGAGCACAGAAGTGTTCCATTGATCATTCACGGGTTCCAAACATTCCACTGTCAGGGCAAACCAATGTTTCTGTAGGGTTTTCTGGCACACCAGTTCATTTGTCCGGTTTCTTCGCCGGTACCCATTTCTTTGGGTCCCTTTACGGACCACTGTCCATTTCTGTTGACTTCGAATTGTGGAGAGAACTTGCTGGGGTTGAATCTGTTAAAATAATTAAATGCAGTGATTTATTGTTCTTCTGATGGAGTGCGCTTGACGATTTCACCACAGCAATTTTCTGTCTCGCAATTCTTGACTAGACCTTTGCCGCCAGAATTCATTAATGTACCAGAGAGCTTATGGGCTGTTGACAACAATGATGTCAGTGTTTTACAGATTGAACCTGTTAAGATAGTTTGAAACATGGAATTGAGCTGCCATGCATTCCCCAGTATAAGATTTCAGTTGAGGGCGAGCAAGCTTTGAAATGCATTGTTTCCGATTTTGTGCATCGTGGGGTGATTGAAGAAATTTCAGGAAGTTTGTGCAATAGTCCGATTTTACCTGTGTACAAGAAAGGTGATAATGCAATTCCATTCCGTTTCATAATTGATTTACGTGCCATTAATAAAGACGCCACTCCACAATTTCCAATTGTGCCTGATGTAACGACAACCTTAACCATGATTCCAGCTACAGCTACTTACTTTAGTTTTGTGGATCTAAAGAATGCTTTCTTTAGTATTCCTATACACAAGGATAGTAGATACTTGTTTGCGTTTACCTTAGGGGGATGCTCTTTCACATTTACTCGTGCACCTCAACGGTACACAGAGAGCCCTAGCATCTATAGTAGGGCTTTGAAAGAACAGCTTGATACCCTTGAATTGCCCTCTAGTTGTACATTGCTTCAATATGTTGATGACTTGCTTTTAGCTGCTGACTCTGAGAGCACCTGTAAGGAGGGCACTGTGTTATTGCTTATCCATCTAGCTAAGCATGGTCACAAAGCTTTGCTTAAAAAGTTTCAATATTGTTGCCAGGAGGTCGCCTATTTAGGCTATCTCCTGTTAAAGGAGGGAAGAAGATTGACACCTGAAAGAATAAAACACATTTCTGGCATGTCTGTCCCAAATACACAGAAGGAAGTTAGAGCCTTGATAGGTATGGCTTCTTACTGTAGGTTGTGGATCCCAAATTTTTCACTAGTTATCAAACCGATGTTGGCTTTGACAAAGAAGGGCATTTCTTCGCCATTGCTGTGGAACGCGGAACACCAGCAATCGTTTGACTTGCTTAAGACTGCATTATGCTCTGCACCAGTTTTGGGCACAGCAAACTATGAAAAGGCCTTTGTGTTGTTTGTGCATGAATGTGATGGATGTGCTTTGGCTGTATTAACGCAGGAACATGGAGGGAATAATAGGCCGTGCGGTTACTTTTCTTCCGCCCTTGATCCTGTAGCATGCGCTTTGCCAAAATGTTTGCGAGCTGTCGCTGCTGCTGCGTCTGTAAAACAGAGTGAGGGAATGGTCCTAGGCCATGATCTAACCCTGATGGTGCCTCACTCTGTAGATGTTCTATTGAACCGAACCCAAACGCAACACCTCACTTATGCACGGTTGACGAGATATGAATTGATCTTGTTTGCTCCTCACATTCAAATTAAGAGGTGTTGTGTTCTTAATCCGGCTGAACTTCTATCTTTCCCACAAGATACTACTTGCGGCGATGAAGAGTCACATGATTGTTTGTATACTACCGAACAAGAAACAAAGGGTAGAATTGATTTGAAAGACACTCCTTTGGATAATCCGCAAGGAGAGATGTTTTGTGATGGCTCCTGTTTCAAACATCCGGATGGTACATCTACAGCTGCTTATGCAATCACCACATTAAGCACGGTCATGGAAACCAAGAAATTCGCGCATAACTCTGCGCAGGCCGCAGAGATTATAGCATTGACCCGAGCTTGTGAACTTTCCGAAGGGCTTGCAGTAAATATATATACTGATAGTCAGTATGCCTTTGGGGTGGTTCACAACTTTGGGAGACTTTGGTCAGAGAGAGGGTTCCTAACTTCACATGGCACTAAAATCCAACATGGCTCCTTAATAGTAGAACTACTCTCAGCGCTTGCGCTCCCTACTCAGTTAGCAGTTATGAAATGTGCTGCACAATGAAAGGTTACAGATGACATAGGGAAAGGGAATGCTTTCGCTGATCAGATAGCTAGACAAACTGCTACCGATCCCCTTACGGAGATGTATGTTTCAAGGGAGACTGTAAATGCTTATGAAATGGATGAGGGTGTTGGGTCTGTACGAGATATCCAAGCCGATGCCACGTTAGAAGAATCCAAGAGGTGGGCTGAAGGCTTGGGGAAACTTGATGATGACGGGTGTTGGGTGGACATAGCTGAAGGGAAATGGCTACTCCCTGACGCGTATATAATGATGATGGTCATCCTGGCCCATGGTCCTACGCATGTATGTGCCCAGAAAATGACAAAATGTTAGAGAAAGTTTGGGCAAATGACCAAATTTCTAAAATTGCCCAGCGCTACGTCCAGGATTGCATGATTTGCCTACAACACAATGTGGGAAAGGGGACAGTAACTCCAAGGGGAAGTTTTGGGCCACCCTCTGTCCCCTTTGAAGTTATCCACTTTGACTTTATTGAAATGGAACGATGTGACAATAAAAAATATGTGCTGGTGGTCATCTGTGCTTTTAGTAAATGGGTTGAGGCTTTCCCTGTTAAAGATTCTACAGCCATGACTACTGCGAAATCCATGTTAAAGGAGTACTTCCTGCGGTTCGGGCTACCAAGAGTTATCTGGTCGGACAATGGTCCACATTTTGTCACTGCTGTAATTCTGCAGATATGTGCAGCATTACAGATTGACAAACGGTTCCATTCGGCCAGACATGCTCAGAGCGCCGGACTAGTAGAAAGACACAACGGTATCATCAAGAACAAGCTCGCTAAAACGTGTGTCGGCACCAAACTAAAATGGGCGGACGCCTTACCGATTGTGTTATTATCCATGCATACAACCCCTCAAACTAAGACTGGGCTCTCTCCATTTGAGGTGGTAATGGGGAGACCTGCCAATATCTGGAACCTTCCTAAATGCAATTCATTGAGAAATGTTGAAAATGTATCACTTTCAGATTATTGCAGCCAGTTGACCAAAAACCTGTATTTGATTTATCACCAGGTACGAGAAGCTTTACCTGTGCGATATGAGGGCCCGGGCCACAGTATACGGCCTGGAGGTTGGGTGCTCATCAAGGCATTTGAGTGCTCTTCCTGCCTTGCGCCTCGCTGGCGTGGCCCGTTCCAGGTCCTGTTGGTCACCCAAACAGCGGTGCGGGTGTCTGGAAGAAAGAACTGGATCTATGCGTCCCACGTCAAGAAACTTCCTCACCCGGTGCCATACGTTACAGAAGAAACAGAACCCCTCGCTAATGCTGCAACCAACTATCCCAAACAGTAAATAGCATAGAGAGTGTGTCAGAGAATCTTTCTGAGCCCGTGTGGCTTGAGGAAGCCGCCATTTTGTCTCCACACTCTCCAAAAGTTTTGCATCCGGAAACTGCTGTTCCGAATTCGGCATCTTCTCTTGACTCTGATACGTTGCTTCCAACGGGAAGTGATGACACATTGTTTCTGGATCAATCAGTACCGGGAAAAGCAAGGTACAATCTGCGTCCAAGAAAATAGACTTACGGCACGGTTTTGCTCTGCATCTGATAGACTTAGGGCACGGTTTTGCTGTGCATCTGATAGACTTACGGCACTGTTCGGCTGTGCATTCGAAGAAGAAAAGGATCACCGAGGGCTTGTTTTTGCCCAAATTTGAGAAAGGGGATTCTGTTGGCTAGGGTTGTGGAAGGACTAAGAAGTCGCTGGGCCGGGATGTCACCAGCAACGAACATTGGGGGTATCCGTGTGAAGACTACAATGCCTGCTATCGCTACCGCTCGTATGGGACTTGTAAATGAGGGGGTGACAAACCGGGACAATGGACAATATGCCTGGGCCCCGAAAACATATTGCTGTGTTTTTATAATGATATTTGGGTTTATAATAGTCACTGTTTTAGGATTGTGGTACCTTGAGGAAATGCATCCTTTAGAATCTTTGTTGCCCACTGAAAATGTACCTGCTGTTCCTACTCCCTTGTGAATTTGCATTCTCTGTCCCCTAGGGACTCTCAGCATAGACAAAGGTACCACAATAATACTCTACTACTTATCATGAATGCTACGCATGCAATTTTTAATAAGTCTAACTGTTGGGTCTGCTCACATTTACCGCAACATAGGGATAAGGGGCTAGGTTGGTATATTCATCCTTTACCTTTGACAACTGCTTGCTATGATTCTCTTAGAGCACTGTTCTTTGGCCGTTGGAATGATAGCATCTCAGGGAACTTTGATGGCACCAATTTGAATAGTTTTGAGAAACGTGTTTTGACTCCCCTGGGATGCTCGCTTTTTGCAAACAGGAGTAAACCTAACGTTGCTTCTATTAGGCCTTCTGATAGACTGTCTCGTCCTTTCCAATCTTTGATTTCCTTTAAAATGGCTCAGATAGGCAATAAGGATGTCATGCCTCCTTCTTACACTGTCGATCATAGCCCCGATTCAGTTTCTTTTTGCATACAGAGGAATGGAACTCAGTCAATGAGAGATTTTCTAGGTTGTGCCAACGTTGCAAATTTGACTGGGGAAAACAGACCTCTGTATGTAGGTCGAACCTGTCTACTTTGTCTGCGGTAATGTAGCATTCCCATGGTTGCCCAGGGATTGGCAGGGAACCTGTTATTTAGGGATCCTGTTACCTGGGGTGTTTATAGCTAGTACAAAAGAAGTTTCAAAGGCTCATCCATGAGAATGGTGACACGCCAGCGCAAATCTTGGGAGATATAGCAAAATCAGTTGTGCCTTTTTGGGGGCAGATAGCGAATTCCGAAGATATCAGAAGACTAGCGAGAGTACTGGAGAGAACCATCACCCGGACCGCGGAAACACTCTATAATATGACATTAGAACAGAAGGCGATAAGACTAGTAGCACTTCAGAAACGGATGGCATTAGATGTCATTCTGGCTGAACGCGGTGGTGTGTGTAAATTAGTGGGGTCCGCTTGCTGTGTTTTCGTACCAGATTCCTCCCTAACCATCTTCAATGCAATACAGAATCTGCATGTCCTTAGTTCAGAAGTGCATGTTCCCGAGGGAAACTGGAATCTTAGCGGTTGGTTCTGGGACTTCTTGCGATCTTAGGGTTGGAAGGTACTTTCGGTCTTGCTGATTATTTTGGGAATCCTGTTGTTTCTTTGTTGCTGTATTCAGTGTCTACCTAGTATATGTTCGATGCTAGGGGGATGTTGCGCACAAGCGATAGGTACGATAGGACATAAAGTGTATGCCCCAGATAAAACTTCCAAAGAATATGTGTTGAAAGAAATTTTAGCGAATGACCTAATGGCAATAGATATTTCCGACAGCGATTCAGGGTGCGTGGACAATGATGCATGGAGTTATTTGCAAGGAGATCCAAAGTAGTTTTAGCACTTGGCATAGGCCAAAAGGAGGGTTTGTCAAAAGAGAAATTATATCGTGCCCTCTATCGGAATAAATATATATATATATTGGCCTATTCCAAGCTGCTTATAAATCGCTTGCGAAGAAATCCGTGTTGCAAGGTCCTGACCTTAGAATCAATGTAAGCCGCCATTTTAGGTCAATCCGCCATTTTAGGTTCGCTTTGTAAAGTCACCCTGTGAGTTAAAATGGTGGACGATGTCAGTCCAAAATACAACATGGCTGTATTGACCTCTGTATGTAGCTAATATGTAACTTGCCTGCAGGCCACTTGTTGAGGTTGTGAACTGAGACCTTGTCCTTCGTTGACCTGTGTGTAAAGGATTACTCGTGCAATGAAACTAATCTGCGAGCATATGTTAAGAACAATATATTCAAATACTGAATGTGGAACACTTGTTTAACTACATTGTATTAATGTTTGAGAAGACCTGCATGGGAAATCCCAGAATACACAGTTGCCATATAGGCTTGTTGATATATGTATTAAAAGCAAACCAGTTATAAGCGGATGTGCGAGACTTGGCATGAACCCTAGATCGGTGATGTATTAGCGGAATGTTAACCCGAAGTGGGGCTGGACATCGTGATCACAAAGAGTATAAAAAACCAATGCATTCTAATGTACAGCGTCTCTCACTGAACACACTGAACCACGCTGGAGTTCGTTGTGTTGCACTGAGGGCCGATAGCTATCTGATTTTTGCTCTGTTCTTCATAACTGGATTCAGTATAAAATAAAGTACTTTGTATGTTCCTTTGTAACCCGTGTTCGGTGTATTTCCTTTTGGGGTACTCAGCCTCGACATTTTGATTTTGTTTTCACACTACCAGATAAGAGGCATCCAATGATGATACTAACACTTACACAAAATACATGTGTATGTTTCCTTTAACCAATCCCTCCACCCAGTAGGTTCTTACTGTTAGCCATATAGGATGACATCCATCACAGCTGACTTATGTTGAGGTATAAAACCTTTTTGTGTAACTGAAATACATTGAGAGTGTGTGAGCTACAATCTGTTTGTTCAACAGGTTTCCCTACTTTATTGAACTGATAATAAAGTAGTATTTTTCCATATGCTTTGAGTCTGCCCGGTTATTTGAGCCTGCAATCATTTATTGTGGTAATCTCCTTTGGCACTTGGAATGCTCCAGGTACTTTTGCACATGTGGTAGCGATGCAGATGGTTCAGATTCACCATCAGTCGGAAGATCGCAGAGTTTCCTGTGGAGAGATGAAGAATCACGTGTGTAAGTGAAGATGGTCGGTAGGTGCCTCTTTGAAGAAATTCCTGTCCGGTCCCCACGGGCGCCCTGCTGACTGAAGGCAAAGTGGTTGATTGGGGAAGAGTCAATATGGAAGGGCATTAACTAAGCAACAAATGTAAGTAGAACATCAAAAGTGGCAAATAAAAGGAGAGGTATTGTATTGCATGTTTAGACATATATACTGGGGAAACGTAGCAGGATTTATTTAAGAAGAGATAACTCAATACTGATTCACAAGGTGATAGAAAAAAACAAATCACACTCCAAGATGGAGCATTAAGATAAGGATTCCAGTGGCAAGGCCAAAGAAGGACGTGTTTTACACTCCAAAATGGGGTAAAATGGAGATGAGGTACTTTTACTAGGGGAAGTAAGAAAGACAATTGTAGAATTAGTTGTGCGCATTTGTTTGGGGTTATGAATATGTTAGTGTAACAAGTTGAATTGTTTGAAAAATGATACATGGTTTTTATTAGTTGTGAAAAATTAGGTTGTAGACTGGAAATATTGTATGATAGCAATAATGTGGATGTTTATTAGACCCTAAAAACAAGTGATTGGCACCAATCATAAGAGGATAATGGTTAAGAAAGAAATATAGTAAGATAAGATTGTTAGATTGTCAATAATAAAACAACAGGATAGTGAGAATTGATAGACCTGTAACAAAGAAGCAAAGAGACTATTATTCGGTAGGCTTGGAAAGGTTTTATGAACATTTTTTTTTAGGAATATGTGGTGATTGATGGTGCTTGCCTAAATTGATTGTTGTGATATATGAAGTTTTGTGAAAGGAGGAAAGAATAACGTTTATATAATACTAATTGATTAAAAGTAGTAGCAGAATAAAAATCGGATAAGTATTGACAGTTAAAAATGACTTGTCATTATGCTGGACACTCCCCTTTTATACTTGTGCAAAACATTACCAAGGTACACACCAAAGATTATGAAATATCATGCTGAATAAGTAAAAGGCACAGCTGACAAAATGTTCATGCCATGGCCTCAAGACGGTTCCCTATCAAGAACAGTATTGCAAAACATGACAAAGTACTTACAAATGCTACGTACATAGCAAACAAGTTACAAAAATGTTTTGCTATTTTAGAGCTTTGGAAAATTTATCAGAGCGAGGAAGAAGACCTATCCGAGAAGGAGTGCATGCTTAATCAGCATGAAAGGGATGGCACAACGCCCTCAGCTCCTCTTTCTCCTCCTGAAGACAATAGTACAACCACAGAGAAACTGTAAAGGAGCTAAAAGCAGCAGCAGGGTATATTAATCCGATATATGCACCCCCCTCTTATAGTAGTGAATATAGTTCAGAAGAAAGTAAGATTAAAGAATGCAAATATATGTCTGGACATAGTCAATATGAGGACCGTAATGAGAGAAGAGACACATTGATAGAGATAGAAGAAGAGACCAAGAGACAGAAAAGGAGAGAAAGATAAAGTCTGCAAAGTGACAATTGTACAGAATGAGTGGATGGGAGGACATATATTCCTCAAATTAGACAGAAAGGGTATTGCTGATGTTAAAGAAAGAGAAGAAAGAGAGGAGCGGAAGACAAGTAAAAAAGGAAGGAGGAAGGAAATATAAATATGAGAAGAAAAAGAGAGGAAACAAAAGGAAGAATGAAGAAGGTATGAAGAGCAGGTAAAGGAAAGAGAGAAAGAATGTGGGGAGAAAAAGAAGCCTGAGGAAATAGAAACACAATTGAAATAAAGAAGGTTACAGAGAAGAAGGGAAGAGGAAGAGAAGATGTAGATGAGAAGACGGGAAGAGGAAGGAAAAAAGGAAATGAGAAGGAGTAGAGAACAAAGGGATGACAAAGTAGACCATATCATTAATACATGTGTAATACCAGTTGAAGAAAGAGAACGATGGGAAGAAGAGAGAAGGTCACAACAGCTTCACATAGAGCTACACAAGATACCTAGAGTACATACATAGGCTGATGAGCATGTGGCAGAAGGCATAAGGAAAAGGATTGGAGAACTATACGGGCAATTGAGGGAAAAAGATGGTTATGAGACCAGAGGGAGTATCAAAGGATCTCCACCAAGAGAAACAAGAGGTAGATTGGATGACGTAATGATGAACATGCATAGAACGCTGTCCCTACGCAGACTAGATCTTGATGACGAGGATAGGGATAACAGCCATACTAGTTGGGGTTTAATGATGCCAGACAAAGAGAGGGAAGAAAAAGAGAGATTGCAAAGAGAGAGCGCATGTGGCTCTTTGGAAGACCCAAACATAGAAAGAGGGGTAAAGTGATCAGATTTAGGAAAACCAGGAGGAAAAACACCAGAACGCATATCATATCCCGAACAACCACAAGGATGGTCTCATAGAGTAGGGGAAATGTCCCTTCCTTAAGTAAGTAGATTGAGGTCATTGACAGGATGAAGATGAGCTGGTGAAACCAGCCCCATCTGGAAGACAAGGAGTATGGGTATAAATGATTGTAGCACAGGATTTACACAGTTCCGGTATTAGAGAAAGGAAGAGGATGACCTCAATACATACCGTGGCCGCAGATGGATAGAGATAATTTGAAATGTAAATGACCCAGTTTGACTTCACAAGCGGGTACATGGATTTATGAGTTAGAAAGAATGACAGCGGGAATGATATTAGCAGTCAGTGATGTCAAAAGGCCTACTAGCAGCTATTCTATGGGAGAGAACTAATGACATTTGGAGACAAGCGGGATATGCGAGTCTAACAGTACAAAACATAACCTGCAGCACCATTTAATAATTGTAGAGCAGACGTATGGAGGGAATTAAGAGTACAATATCCTGATTCATCAGACATGGGCACGATTATGGCATGGAAAATGGGAGAGAACGAAGACCTGTTGCATATATTCAGGAGATTCAAGAATATTGTCGTCTTGAGAAGAGGGAACCATGGTATGAAACTCTAATATTACTTTATCATATTTTATGTCTGGGACTGCTCGAGCCAGTGCAAAGGCAGATGAAAAAACAGCAGAAAGAAGCTTGAAGAGGAAAAGTTAGTTCCAAAATTATTTTGAAATTCACCACAGAAGGAGCAGTACTGACGAGCAGAGAAGGAGTGGTCACGCAAAAGTTAACACCTAAACAGCCAAACAATTTAGGGTACCCCGTAGATCGGGCAGGTACAATAATTGGCCACATGGTAGAGGGAATGGACATAGAGGACGAGAAGGCAGATTTCAAAACCCTCATCGGGGGGGTTTAATGGAGGATCAGCCACAACAGTTCTTGAATTGTGGAGGACAGGACACATTGCCTGAACATGTAGAAGTAGAGGGGGCATGCAGCAGAACTGGCAAACTTCAAGAGAGGGGACAGGTTATTTCCCATCATATAATACATCCATCGGAGTATTATACCCAAGATCACACACACTATCAGACGAATTCACCATGAATACAGCAAACGCAGCAGATTCCGCTGCAACTACAGTCACCACAAGGGCAACCACAGCAAGTCCCTATGCAAACACAACAGGTACAGACACAGCAGTACACTCTGATGCAACAGGCGACGATGCCACAATGGAAGGCAAATACAGGATCCTTACAAATACCTACCCCCAGGATAGGGAATGTGATGGTAGTGGGAGGGAATCCTTTTATGGGTACAGGGATGAATGTATACCCACAATTGCAAAGCCCTAAGAGTCTCCTGCTGTGTTCAGGACAGGGCACTGGCGTGGTTAACCTCCTTCCTTTCAAACAGACCCTCCCATGTACAAATGTTTTTTTTTTCTCTCCTCCACCACACTCTCTACCCGTGGCATCCCCAGGCCTCTATCCTATCGCCATGGCATTTCAACATCTACCTGGTCCTTCTGGACCACCAGATCTCCACCATCTCACCTCATTTTCAGTGTTATGCAGAGGACACAAAGCTCTCCTTCAAGCTACCTCCTACCTGACTGCCTGACTGCTATTCAGGCATGGTGCTCTGCCAATGATCTCTGCATTAATGCCAGTAAGACAGAGTGTTGTCTCATTGGGATGCCTGCTCCTTGTTCCCCCCGTTCTCTGGCCAGCCTCCTTGATGTCCCCCCCACTCAATTGTGAGGCAAACAACCTTGAGATCATCTTTGACTCTTCTCTCTCCTTCTCTCCAAACATCACATACCTTGCCAAGAAGTTCAACTTTCAGCTCCACCTCCTCAGGGGAATTCTACCTTTCCTCACCTTCCCCCAGAAGCTTGTCTCCAAAGCCATTGATCTCTCTAGGTAGGACTACTGCAACAGTCTCTACCTCAATCTGCCTCTTTTCTCCCTTCGCACTCTTCAACCAATCCAGAATAGGACTGCAAGACTTATCCTTCGCCTCAAGCCCAGGAACGGCATCTCTTCAGCCCTAAAATCTCTCCACTGACTACCGATGACCAAAAGGATCAAATTCAAGACCCTTTGCATCATCCACAAGTCTGTCTTGGGCCTGGGACCTCTCTACATCCATCTGGTCCTTCCTAAATACCTTCCTGCCAGAGTCATTTGGTCCTCTGGCTCTAACTCTCTGCAGGTCAAAGTTTCTCCAAGCAGAGAGTGGGAGCTAGATCCCTTTCCTCAGCTGGTCCCTCCCTCTGGAATGGCCTCTCTGCCCCCTCAGACTTGAGCTGGATTTTATTAAGTATCGGAAACTTCTCAGGACTTTCTCAAGACTTTCCTTTTCTCCTCTTCCTTCCCTCTCCCCTTCCCATGCTAATGTTCCCTCCACCGATGCAACTGCGGCTTGGTCTCTTCAGAGTCACACAGTGGCAAGACCACCCCCACCAGTCCCCCCAGCATCCTTTGCCAGCACTTGCCCGCAGGCTCTGTTCCCCAGACTACCCCAAACCGGTCCTCCCTGTCCACTGCACTCATTCTCCCGTCCCCCTCTCTTCCCGCTGGCACTTGCCTCCTTCACCCCCAGTACTTGACCACCCCCCACCCTTGGGCATCCCACTCCTGCACTTCTCCCTCAACCCCCTCTCCATGTAATTACCACCTTGTCCTCTGAACAAGAGGATTCCCCTGGTAACTTAGGGTGAGACCCAAAGTTACTTAAATATGCAAAAAAACAAGGGGGGTCTTGGGAGTCTCTCTGTCAAACATTAGTCCTGGTTGCGTGAACCTTACCCAGATTCTTTAGCTAAATATCTTTCACAGAGGAGAAATATCCCAAACATATCAGTCTTTGTCCTGCCCTGGGGCAGTCCAGCACCGAAATGCTAGGCAATTCTCCTCTGAACAAGAGTACCAACAGCAACCCCAGACACGTGTTTCCGTCTGGTCAGACCTAACCAGTAGGGTGGAGCTGTGCCTCTCGAAGAATAGTGAGCAAGGGGTCCATGTCTGGATTCTCCTGGTAACTTAGGGTGAGACCCAAAGTTACTTAAATATGCAAAAAAAACAAGGGGAGTCCTGGGAGTCTCTCTGCCAGACATTAGTGCTGGTTGTGAGAGCCTTACACAGATTCTTTAGCTCACTATCTTTCACAGAGGAGAAACAAATCAGTGACACCAGACCCCCAAGAGAAACCAAGGGTCAGGGTAACAATAGGAGGCAAGACATTTTTGTTTCTTGTAGACACGGGAGCAATTTGCTCTTGTGTTCGAGAGGGAAAGTATCCATGAATGCGCAGGGATTCTCTGGGAATATGAGTTTGGTTCCATTTACTGATGATTTACCAATTTCAAGAGGAAAACATGAGCTTTAGGTCCAGAAGTATTTATATATGTAGTAAATATTTTGTTGACATGGCTTCCTGGTTTGATAGGTAAATTACTGAGCATAACTGACACATTTTTGTTTAAGCCAGAAGTACCTATGTATGACGAGAAAGGACAGATTATTCCCATAGAACTGGAGGAAGTGATAGTGAGAGAGGAAAGGGTGTTTATTCATGGGACAGACGACAAAGGAAGAACATTGAGAACATTGATAGCTATTGAAGAAGGGTATATACTAACAGACTTGACAGACAAGAAGTTGTTCACAGATGATAATTTAGACGATGAATTAGTATTTTTCATAAATGTCACTTTTTGGGTGAAAGTGAAGAATGGGGAAATACCACAGGGAATTGCATTGGTAAGAAAGAAACCATCATTTTTCCACACAGATCTAGAAAGGGTGCCAAGCATGTTATGGACCAACAGTACATATGACATGGGTCTATTGAGTGGAGCTGGAGAGGTTAAAATAAAGCTTAAGCCAGGAGCAATTGTACCACAAGCAAAACAGTACCATGTCCAGAGAAGCATATGAAGGTATATTTGAAACCATTTCTGCTTTGATACAGCAGGGAATATTGGTACCAACAGATTCCCCATGTAACACGTTCTGTTGGCAGTAAATATATCAATGGGGGTTCTGGGGATTTACAAACAAAGAAAGAGGGGGGGGATTTGCCCCATGAGCAGAAAAGGAGGGGACAAAAGACCAAAATAACACCGTAGATGCCTTACTGCTATGTATCAAAATCAACATGATTAAATTGTTCAAAAAAGTACCAAACTCTGGTATCATGCATTTTTATGAAATTCTCTGAAAACAAAAAGGGCAAATTTCTAGAAAGTTATTTGAAATATTTATTATTTAGACAAAGAAAATCCTGATGAGCATAAAGGTTGTAATAACAAAGAAGTATAACAGAAATTGTTAAAACACTCACAGTTGTAATTCACAATTTTGTTTAAAGAACAGAAAACAATCAATTATTCTTTTTATGAGAAACATTTTTTAAAATAGGTTCTTCTTTGTTGTAAAGTCACAAAGAAGAAATAAAAAAGGAATGGAGTACTAGTGGAGAGAAGATATATAGACGGTTCTTAAGGTAAAAAGTTCTTCCTTCTCTACACAGAACAACCGTATCCTCTCAAACTCTAACTCCAATATTCCTAATGACAGGTCTGCCAAACTCTAACTCCAATATTCCTAATGACAGGTCTGCCTACGTGTAGGTGTCAAAAAATTTTTTCAAGAAAAATCAAGGTTGACATCATCACAACAACGTTTCGGCTGAAATGCCGCCTGTCTGGCCATAGTTTCTTTACATAGTTGAAAGTTGCCTTCCTCAGGGCGAAAGAACCTCACAACAGTTTAACCCTCAATTTTGTAGGCTGTGGAAAAGTTAGAAATATAGGCGTGAAAACGGGCTCAGGGGCCCACAACAGTAATGCCTGAAGAGCGGAACCAACAGGGCCCTTGGTGTAACTGCATCGGGTCAGGTTGGAAAAAACAACAAATGTGGATTAAATCCTGTAACTAGATAGCATGCACAGTTGAAAGGTGCAGTCTGCGCAGTATATAGTGCAGAGAGCACATGCGTCGGGTAGGCTAGTGTGGTCCCATATCACTGGCATAAAAGGTGTACAGCCTCCTGATATAGGTTGGATGCAAGTCCTCTGTAGCCTGTTAGCCACCAGCCACCTGACACTCCAACAGCACTCACAAAGCACGAACGCCTTGGTTCTGGGGATTTATTCAGGATCTATGCCCCTAAACAACATTGTCAAAGCAGAGTTTCTTCTGGTTCCAAACCCAGCTACGATATTATGTAATATCTCAGATACAGCCAAATATTTTACAATAGTAGATTTTAAAAAATGCTTTCTTTTCAATCCCCCTTCACAAGGACTTCCAAAATGTGTCCTAATTTTCGTACAGAAACCAGTGGTGGAAACATACATGATTACCACAGGGGTACTGTGAGTCCCCATCACTCTTTAATAGGATCCTTCAGTTGGACCTAAGTAACATATGGCTTGAAAACACAGCAATTCAGTATGTAGATGACAAATTAGTGTGCAGTGAGACAGAAGAAAAATGCAGAGAGGATTCAGACCAGTTGATGACAGTATTGGTAGAAATAGGAGAAACTACAGTACTGTCAGGAAGAGGTCTTGTATATAGGGCAGCTAATCTCTCAAGAAGGGAGAAAGTTGACACCTGAGAGAGCAGAAGGAATCATGAAAACTCTAAGGGCCTCATCACTATTTGGCCAGTAGACCTTACATAGAATGTCTAGCGCCTGGAACGGCTCTACATCCAGCTTGTCCTGCCTAAAGACCTCCTGCCGGAGTCCTTCAGTAGTATGGCAGTAATGCAATTTCCGCCGCATTTAGGGTCCACCCAATCTCGAGTATGGCAGCATTTACCCCCAGCTTTGAGCTGGGGGTAAATATGCTGACTTTACACCCATTTGCGGGCCCAATTATTGCAGCGCTATTAGCGCGCGCAATTAGTGTGTGCTAATTGTGCCAAAAATGCCCCATAGAGTCCTATGCACTCTGAATAGAATGTGGATTAACAGCATTAACACTACTTGTGATGCGGCGCTAATAGCGGCTGACCAAGTAGAGGTAACGCCATTTGCATTGGGTGGTATCCTGGCGGTGTTACCGCCGGGATACACCCGACTCATGATGAGGCCCTGAGACCTGAGACAGTGAGGGAAATTAAGAAATTTTTATCCCTTTGCAATTATTGTAGGGCCTGGGTTTTTGATTACAGTACTTAAATTAGATCACTTTTTAAAAGGACTCAAAGAAGCGCAGATAAGTAAAAATGAGATAGCGTGGACAGACGAGATGACAGAAGGATTTGAAGAGTTGAAAAGGGTGATTTGTACAGCCCCTGTGTTAGGTGTGTTAGGGATTCCAGACTATGAGGAGTTTTATTTATTTTCGCATTCAAATGGAGTGGTAATGACAGAAGCCCTTACACAGAAGACAACATTAGGAGGTGGACAAAAACCATTAGCTTTTTACAGTGGCATTTTAGACCCAGTTATGATAGGACATTACCCCTGCAAACAAGTATTAGCTGCTGCTGCTTTCACAATTGAAAAATCTGCAAGTATTATGATGGGGTGCTCAATGACGTTATTCGTCCAGCATTCCCAGTTCGCCATTTTGGAGAAACCTAAAATCACGATGAATACACTAAGAGCGTCATGATATGAGGTGGTCATTTCAAATTCAGCGATCAAAATCGTTAGATGTAGAGTAGTGAATCCAGCAATATTTATAGCAGAACCAGTAGAAAAGGAGGATTATGTACATGATTGCACAACGCATACTGAGATTTTTGACGATATTCCCCACGTTAAAGAAAACGCTCCGCGAGGGGGTTGGGGGTTTATTCTATTCATTAATGGTTCTTCGAAAATTGATCAAACGACAGGAGAAAGACATACAGGATTGGCAGTAATGACGTTAAAACAGAATGGTGAATAGTGCAAGATTGCCTTCACATTGTTCAGCACAGGATGCAGAATTAGTGGCGTATATTGCTTTAGTCCAGAGATATGAGGATGAGGATGAGGAAGTGATAGTGTACTCTGCCTATGTGATGTCAACTGAACACGAAGGATTGTCATGTTGGAAAAGGAGGGGCTTTCTGCGTGCAGATGGCACACTAGTGCAACATGTAGCTCTATTGGGTAAAACGTATTAAGGTACTAAAGCTCCCATTGGCTATCGCTGTGGTGAAGTGCGCGGGCCATACTAAGAGGGCAGACATGATTTTTCATGGTAACAAAGCAATCCATGTTGTGTGATTTAAAACAGCGAACCCCGGCAATTATATGACAGAAATGTGTTCTGACAAAGACTTGGAAATACATGACTGTGCCACATATGAAGGGGAGCAAAAGATAGCCCATTGGATGTGGGGGAGGTTCTCTTTGTTCACGGGTTAGCGACAATCGATCAAGAGACAGTACAAAGACATACGGGTGCTGAAAAAGTGCACCTCGAGGGAGGTGAATATTAGACACTAGTGATGAAAAGACTTCCCATGCATTACTCAGCCCAAGCAGCAGAGCTCATTGCGCTCCTCAAAGCACTACAAGCGTCACAAGGGTGCCACGTGGCCATTTATTCTGACTCTGCATACATCACTACACCAGTGCATGCCGGGTTGTCACAGTGGAAGAGGAGGGGTTTACGGAAAGCAGACCGTTCCCTAGTACAGCATGCCAGCATGCCACAAAGCTAGATATATTGATTTGCCCATTGTCCCAACCTTCTGTGGTGATGGTTGTTAAATGCGCCACCCATACTAACAGCACAGACAAAATATCACTGGGGAACACTGCCACAGACGCAGCGGCCAAAATAGCACCTTTCCACCCAATTCCCACAATTGCAGAATACTTTGTGACAACGCCTCCAAATAGTCAGCAGAATACCCCATGCATGGCTGTGCCTATTGCGCAGGTCATTGAACTGCAAGGAAAAGCACCAAATGAGGAGAAAGAATTGAGGACTAAGAGGGGGTGCAAACAATCCCCGACTGATCTCTTGTGCAGACAATAGTGCACTGGCAAGGCAGTAATGCCGTATGAATTGATGATGATAGCGTTCGACCAACTTCAACACCCCACCCACAGCTCAAAGCAACACATTGAAGCAGACATGCCTGAGGATTGGTTTGTCCTCAATCTTCAGGAGCACCTCACAAACATGATCATACATTGCACACACAGATGCCAAATCAGATGCCAAATTTGTTGTCCATGAACTTTTCCAGCAATCGGGTGTCTGCGATGTGTTAAGGTCCAATAACGGCACACACTTTTTCAACAAACTGTTGGTGGGAAACCTGGTATACCAGAGGTCTGGGGGTTGCTCTCCCCAGGGCACAACAACCCTCTCCACAGAATAACGGAGGACTCAGCCTAGGACAAGTCAAACTGTTGTTTATTACAAAAAAAAAAACGACAGGGATCATACAAGACAATTACAATTCTTCAGCATTTCTCCACTCCCCAAGACGCACTCCACAGTTTTTGACCACACGTGGTGTCATCACCTGGGCCCCTACAGATTGGGTGCTTAGAGTGGTATTACCTATAGCTAGCCCATATAGAAGTTATTCTACTGGTCCTCACGTGTCAGGTGTCTGACCTGCCCCGTCCTGAAGAAACTATCTATTACATTGTTGCAGGGTTGTAGACTTACCATTGGCCCTTGCCCTTTGCCATCCACCCCTGGATTTCTGTCTCTTGATTGGTTAGATCTGCTCTCCCCAGGCCTGGGGCCCAGTTCGGTTCTCAGAACTCTGTTCACCTCTTCAAGGTGATGTGAAGTGATTATGTGTCCCAATTGTATCTGGTAGTAGACCACCTTTGACTATGAAAGTGTGCTTCCAAGTTGCAACATGTGTTTCACTTCTCATCTTGGTTGGTGAGAATGGCTCGTCTTCCCACTACAGGTGAATGCCCATTGTGTAGTTTGACTGTATCAAGTGGTTGTGGACCACAAAAAATTGGGCTCTTTGGGTCTGCATTTAGAGGATATATATTCCATTTTCCTGCAGCTGGCCCCTTGTCATTTGGAGCTTGGAATGCGCCTGGTTATCTCTGACCTTGGCTGTGAGTGCAGTCTTCACATTATGCAGCCTGAACCTGCTTCCCTTGTCTGGTGTCCTGTGGCTTGAGACCTTCTGTAATTTTGCTTAGACTTAAAATGTGATTTCTACATGCTTGTACTGTGCCATGTTACCTATAAGTTAGTCATACGTAGTCCTACCAGAATCCATATATGCTCCTGAAGTTCTATAGGGTAAGTTGCGATAAGCATCTGCAAGCCTGCTCAGGACCTCCTGTAGCCTTGCGTCTTAGCGTTACTGCATTTGGCTAATGAGAAAAATAATAAAAGCTTTGACATTATGTGTATGTATCTGTCCTCTGTCTACAGAACTGTGTAAGCATGGTCTTCGTGTATGCGAGTGTGTATTCGTGTAATGCTGTGCAAGGCTACAAGTGTTCTTCATAACTAGCGTTACTACGCTGTGGTGTCACTAGTAGCGTTGGCCCAATGTTTTCTCTGCATTTAATCAATGCAGTCCATTACAGTGTTTGGATCCATGATCTCCGTCGGGTTCCCTGGATCTGGAAGGATATGCACTGGATATGGTTGGAATGGCTGTCTGAGGGGATACTTCTCTTTGTACGTGCCAGTCAGTGTTGCACTTGGAGTTTGTCCAAAAAATGATAGTGACTTTGAGCGTTCTTGACTCTTTGGCCTGTCATGTTCATGGGGTAAGGAGGGTCATTCCTGGAACCTTCTCTTCAGTCCCCCCTCTGGTTGACCTGTCGACCACACTTCCGTACCTTGTCACCTTCATTCTTGGTAGCCATATTTGTATCACTACTCTGAGATGTCCATAGTAATTTGCATGATCGTCAAAACTCCAGGTCATATAACTGCATTCTCCTACTGGGATTGCACCATACCCACTTTCCCCCATACACCTTGTTGTCGAATGGGTTGGGTTATCGAATATTACCATCTCAGTTGGGAACAGCAGACCCTCCCTTACTCTTGTTCTCAGGTTATCTCTTTCTTCGACTATCTTGTCCTTTCCATCTCCCATATTCACATCCATTTTCACCTTCATTTCTATCGATTTCTCTGCAATTTTACGGCATTGTATAATGCAGGTCTTTATCACACACAGTCCCACTAGTACTAATATTAGTAACGTAGTAATACTTTCAGTCCGTCTGCCAGCCATGACGGCATCCAGGGCCATAGGTACGCTATCCAGCTTTGATCTTTTCCGGTCCCTTTAGATTCTTCCTCCATTTTGGCATGCATCTTCAACAGTTGCGTCACTGCTTCCGTCAGTGTGCCATTCTCTCTGTCATTGGCAGGTCGAATGTGCAACAGGAACTCCCAATTGTTGAGCAAACTCTTCCTTCCATTGATGTGACAAGGTCTAGAACATATCTGTTCTGTGGAGCCGTCAACCTTACTGCTGGGAACTCTTCTTTTATTGCATAAAAACTGCTTACTGTAGAATTTGTCAGCATCAGCATCCATCTGGTTATTTGCAGCCATTTCGCATTTGTATATGTCTGGATAGCTGGAACCACTGACACGAAAAACATTTCTGTCCTGCTGAATAACCTATGTTCAGGTGGTACATCATCTAGGGATGTTTCTGACTCTGATGAGAAATAGTTGCCTCCCTTTACTCTACTCACTTACACAGACCATTTCTTTCTTTCCTTTTTTTCTACTCCCACGGACCTCTTCTTTCTCGTGTTAGTATCCATCTTTGGGAAGTCATCTATCTTTATGTCCTTCTGGGGCACTACCAGGGATGGCATATTGATGTGCACCAACAAACAAACTTTTCCCCATTGGGTGGCAGCTTCTCATACACCTTAGACCCACACGCCCAGTAGTGGTCCCTCAGTACTGCGGTGCCGACATTCATTGCTGGATGCGTTTTTGTGAACCAACATTCTATGTAATCTCCAACTCGTACTGCACCTTCATTCTTGTAGCACAACGATGGCTTCTTCAGATGTATCATGGGCATTGGTCCAGCTTCATTGTCTACCCAAGTGCGCAATTTGGCAATTACATCCCATTCTTTCAGGCTCTTGTAATTTTCTCCTCGCAAAGTGCACTAGGGTATGTGCCTTGCTTCCAACTACTCAATCTTTCCATCCTTCTTCTGTGTGCCATAAACAAGTATCTGTGGTCTTTCCCAACATCCTAGTTCTCCTCCTATTTCTTTCACCCCCCTCTTCAGGCATGGTAGCTTCTTCAGGGTTATTGTTTTCGTTTTGCCTTTCTGCAGGCCATCAGTTATATATTGTATAGCTTGGTCTAACTGCCAATAATTGTTCATCATGTCAAGAGTCTTTATGTAACTGTTTTCATAGCAGAATGTTGTTTGAGAAATCCATCTCAATGTTGCTGTTTTCCCCTGGAATCTTCCTCGGTTTGTGACCATGTTTAGGCACATGAGACATTGTGCTCTTGCTGTTGGTATTTCAGTTGCTATGAACGTGCTGGAGGCACTCATGACATAGGGGATTAGTGAGCAAACATAACAGCTTTCCCCAGTGGTTTCCTTGCCTAGTTTGGACAGGTGTTTATAGCACATGTCATTAGACACTCGAATAGTGTCGGTGAGATATAAATCTACCCCCCCATGTCAGCACTGTGCTTACCTCTCCTTACTGTGCTTACAGTGCTCTCCTGTCCACCTGACATGGTAATTCCACCTGCTGTGGTTGGGGTAAGGTTAATAGTGAATACAGCGGTTTCACTAGACACAAGAGATATTTGCCAATAGATAAATGCAAGGACCCCACCTGGGAATAAAAGACACAACAAGATAAGCATATTTTAAATTATTTCTTCAATTTACCTGTGTTGCTGGATCCTCGTGCAGCT
Source organism: Ambystoma mexicanum (assembly GCF_040938575.1). Taxonomy (NCBI): domain Eukaryota; kingdom Metazoa; phylum Chordata; class Amphibia; order Caudata; family Ambystomatidae; genus Ambystoma; species Ambystoma mexicanum. Next base: position 978,955,023 of record NC_090936.1, on the reverse strand, counting down.
TAATGATATTTTCAGTTGCCTGCCTGAAATGCGCAGACACTGCGCGTTGATAGGTTAGTGTGGTATTAGTTTTAAGCCCCATGGATCATATAGTCAGATATTGCAAATATAAATAGCTGTTTCCACACAGATCTAATTCTCGAGTCTCTGAGTACTGCGAGGACGGATGGATTCCTTGTTCGAGTTATGGGTAAGCCTGGGCCAAATATTCTATAAAAACATGGTAGTACACACTAGGAGGACGTGCTCGTAATCTGTTGGACCTTCTAATGAAGTGGACAAGTTGGCTCTGAAAAGTGTCAGGTTGTGAATCATTGGGCAGCATGAACAAATATGTCATAACACAGTCGCACTTTCTCCAAGAATGTATGTAGAGTGAAAAATAACAAACAGTGTACCCTCACTCTGGATGTCTAGGAAGTCCTTGCCCTAACTCTGCAGCCCGTGAGCGAGTAACCATTGGGTGTCCTCTACCCGACAGTGCTAGTTCCAACTTATCTCCTTGCTCTTCTTGCTGATGATAGTTGGCCCTGTTGATCTTCTTGCCAGGTGAGGCCACAGCTTTGTAGGACTTGATGTCATTCATGTGATTCCAGACAGAAGACTGGAGGAGGTATCTGCACTCCTGCCCTCTATATGGCAGAGTAGAAGCACAGAGCACCCCAGCCAAGATTCTCTATAGAGTAGCTATGTATGAGCAATCAAGGCTTACGCTCTAAGGAGGTGATGCGGACTAGTTCTTAAGTACAGTGTAAATCCCAAACCCCCACAAAGGAATGGCCACACACTATGTTATGTGATAACACAGTTCTTTATATAAATAAGGTTCAATATATATACACAATCAATAACACACTTTGTGCTTTGGCAAATCTGATATGGTAAATATGTACATTGTCTATGTGGCACCACAGTTCACTCTTGACTCCTTTAAAATGCACCAACAGTGATCCAAGATGGCCGCCGGGGTGAGGAGTCGCAGCTAATCCGCGCTCCGCCCGGGCCGCCAAAAGATTGCACGACCGAAGCCGTGACGGACCGCCTCACACCCCCCCCCCGACTGCGGAAAATCCCCCCCCGCCTCCCACCCCCCCCCGGCGAGGAAACAGCGCCGCGGCAGATTGAGCCGCGCACGAGAACCAAGGAACGGAGCGGACCGGCCCCTCCCCCATCGGAGCTGAAAGAATCTCCCCTGCGCCGTGGAGAACCACACTGCGCGGCGTGGGGAGATCGAGAGACGGCAGGAGCAGGAACGGGGACTCGGCGGATCCCCGAGGGGAGGATCCGCCCCCCCCCAGGCGCCGCACTATTTAACGAGGAATACAGAGGAGAAGGGAGACACGGCTGTTGCGGCCGAAGAGGAACGGCGATGCCGAGAGAGCAACAGCGCGATCAGGGCGGACCGCCAGAGAGGAGAGGCGGGGGCCGCCCTGAAACACAGCGCAAGAAAGGTGAGCCATCCGGGGGAGAGAGGGTGAAACGCCTGCCAACACACAATCGCCCCGGAGGGGGGGACCCAGAGAAGACACGGGATAAACACTGAGGGACATAAAAGGGGGGAGAAAAAAAAAAAAAAAAAAAAAAAAAAAAAGAGAATATATATATATATAAGAACGAATTACCCAGCAAAAAGAAAGAAAGAACCGCGGCATCAACGGGCCAGGGATCCCCCCCTAGGCCTAAAAGAATACACTACGCAGGACCCTGACCCCCCCCCTACGCAGGCTGGAGAAACCTCTTCCCCCACTAGCCAGGGGGCGAGGTAACACGCAACTGCTACCAACTTCAAGGCACCGAGAAACGGCCAGGGAAGGAGCAGGAACCCAAATTGCACGTCTCCCTAAAGCAAGAACCCCCCTGCCCACAGGTAATCTACAGCAGAAAGGAGTGGGAGTAGGGTCCTCAGGAGAGCTACACGAAGGCGCAACAACCCCTTAAACAGACTCACAGTCCACCCCACCATGTCTAGGGCAAAAGTAAAGGGGAATCCCATACAACAGACACCCCAATCAACGAAACAAGGTGCGGACATCTTGCAAATGTGGTCAACAGAGGGGTCATCGCAACCGAAGGGAAGAACCCAGGGAGAACCCATGGGGGAGCCAGAGTCACAATCCCAACAGCTACAGCCACTGACCAGGGAGGACATGCAAACCTGGCTCATGGACTTGCAAGAAAAATTCATGTCTACAGTGCAAGAACAATTTACAACCATGAAGAATGAATTGAAACAAGCGGTACAAGACATGAGAATCGATATAGATAACCTAGAAGAAAGGACAGATACAGTGGAAAAAACGGTGCAAAGTCTAGAAGAAGATGCGAGACAAACAAGTGAAACGCAAGAACATTTGGTGACTCTCACTCACAACTTAGAAATACAATGTGAGGACTTGGAGAACCGCTCTAGACGTTCCAACATCCGAATCAAGAACATGGCGGAATCAGTACTAGACAAAGACCTGAAAGAGGCGGTAAAGGAAGTGTTCAGAGACATACTGGGGACCCAAAACACGGAGGAAATCGGAATCGACAGAGTCCACCGGGTGGGACCAAAAAGATCAGGGGCCCCAGGGGAAAGACCACGCGATGTCCTGGTGGCTCTCTCCTCCTACCCACAGAAGGAACAGATTCTCAGAAGAGCCAGGGAACTGGAACATATTAAAATGAACGGACAAGACATTCAATTGTATCAAGACCTCGCTCTAATAACCCTCCAAAAAAGGAGAGCAATGTCTCCACTAGTGAAAGTTTTGATAGAAAAACATATCCGCTATAAATGGACCTTCCCATTTGGGATACTCTTTACGTGGGAGGGGAAACAAAGAAGGGTGACCACGGTGGAGGAAGGCCTTAGCACAATGGGCCTCCAGGAAGAAGAAGGGGAACGGGGGGAGACCTCAAACAGGAGAGATCGGACGAGAAAACCAATGGGATGGGAAACAAGCACGCAAAGAAAGACAAATGCTGGGAGGGAATCCCGGAGAAAAGTAACATGAAGAACCCAAGAACTAGCATTCAAGGGGAACAGATACGGAACAGCAATTTTCGATACCCAGTCGGGGTGAGGGAAGAGAGCGGAACGAAACGGACAATACACAAATGGCGGTCGGGGTAAGAACCGACGGCTTGGAACTCGGCGAAGACCAATGGGTCAGTGGGGTTTAGGATTCCCCATAACATACCCCCCGAGGGTAAGGAGGGCAGGGAGCGACGGGCGCAACGCCCTAGCGTCAATAGGAACCCTCGCCCTACTCGGGGGACAGTTTGGTTGGTTTAATGTTCAAAGTTGGGGGGGTGGGGAAGTACAAGGGAGGGGAAGGGATCGGAGGAATCAAAGTAATGAAACAAGAACAGAAGGGGGCCCGACGCAACGGCGAACAAATATAACACAATGGGGATGATACGTGTTGTGACCTATAATATACGGGGCATGAATCACCCCACAAAAAGAGCAAAACTGGAGAAACAGTTTAAAAGGGGGAAGGCAGATATACTACTTCTCCAGGAAACCCATATCAGAACAAGGGATAAGCAGAAAATGCGGATAAAAGGATACAAAATCTGGGCTCTAGCAACGGCAACTAAAAGGAAAGCCGGGGTCCTCATCGCGGTGAAAGAAGGAATGGATACTAATCTACTGGATACAAGCATAGATAAAGAAGGGAGATACGCCTTCGCCAATGTGGTTATTGAAGGACTCAACATAACGCTTGCCTCAATATATGCACCCAATCAAGGACAGGATGGCTTTCTCAGAGATGTACTATCGAAATTGGAAAACTATGCTAAAGGGGAAGTGATTATAGGGGGAGATTTCAACATGGCGTGGAATCCACAGGTAGATAGGAGTACAGGGAGCGCACAAGGACAGGGGGCACCATCAAAGCGATTGAGACAACAAATGGACCAGATGGCCCTAAACGATGTCTGGAGGGAACGGAAGGGTGAACAGAGGGGGTATACCTACTTCTCACATGTCCACAACACGATGTCTAGAATTGACTATTTCTGGGTCTCGGTGGGACTACTGGGAAAAATTCAGGGGCTTGATAAGGGTACAATTGCCCTCTCGGACCACGCCCCGCTATGGCTAGATGTGACTCTCCCGGGGAGGAAGAATGGGCTCTGGAGGTGGAAACTTCCGCAGGAACTGATCCAGGACCCAATAACAGGGGAGTCCATTAGGGAAACGATAAAGGAATATTTCATACAAAACGACACTGGGGAAGTAGCGATGATTGCAGTTTGGGACGCGTTTAAAGCAGTGTTGAGGGGGAAAATGAGTGCATTAAAAATCACAAAAGATAAACAAAGGTTTCAGTGGGAAAAAGAACTAGAAAAAACGATCGAAGATATCCAAGAGAAACTTCTGATACACCCCGCTAAGATATTAAAAAAGTCTCTGAAACACACACAGGGCCAATTAGAGATGCTCCGCATGAAAAGCGCAGAGAAGAACCTACTCTATTTGAAACAACGATACTACATAAGAGCAAACAAAGCAGACCGACTACTGGCAAGACAACTTAGGACAAAACAGAAAGAAACAACGATTAAAGCCATATATGACACGAATGGAGACCTCCAAACTCGCACACAAGACATGGGGGAAGCACTGAGGCAATACTACCAAACTCTCTACTCCACCGAATACCCCGACGCAAAAACCCAAGACTCATATTTAGAGGCCATAAAGCTCCCGAAAATATCAGAAGAGGATAAGCAGACACTAGAGACACCTATCAGAGAAGAGGAAGTCAGTAATGCCATAAAGGGACTCCCAAACAACAAAGCCCCAGACCCGGATGGGTATACAGCCTCATTCTATAAAAAATATGCAGATTTATTGACCCCGATCCTGACGAAGCTCCTGAATTCCTTTAAAGACAGTGGTAACGTGACCCCTACTATGAATGAAGCAAAGGTACTGCTATTTCACAAACAAGGGAAAGATCCAATAAACCCAGCATCATATAGACCAATCTCACTGATGAATTTAGATGCAAAAATATATACAAAGATCCTGGCATCAAGGCTATCCCCGCTTCTCCCAAAACTAATTAGTGAGGATCAATCAGGCTTTATTCCCGGCAGGCAAACCCACGACAACACAAGGAGGCTAGCTCATTTAGTGGAAAAAATAGGCATAAATCACACCCCTGCGGCACTACTATTGGTAGACGCCGAAAAGGCTTTCGACAGGGTGGAGTGGTCGATTCTGTTCAAAATTCTGGAGCGCATGGGGTTTGGGGAACGGTATATAGCGAGCATTAGAGCGAACTACAATTCCCCATCCAGTAGAATAGTCATTAATGGTGAGCTTACGAACACGGTGAGGATTTCGAGAGGAACGAAACAGGGATGCCCCCTCTCACCTCTGCGGTACGCTCTGTTTTTAGAACCCCTCCTAATTAAAATACGGGAATCAACACACATTAGAGGGATAGAAATGGCAGGTCAACAACACAAAGTGATCGCCTATGCGGACGATATGCTAATAACCCTAGAAAACCCAGAATCCACGCTATCAGCGGCAGTGAATGAATTAGAAAATTACGGAGCCATCTCTGGCCTGAAAATTAATAGGAAAAAATCAGAGATACTAATCCTGGCAGGGGACAGAGCAACTATAGAAAGGGAAGCAAAACTACTGGACCTTAAGATCGCACTGAAAGGTATAAAATATTTGGGGATAATAGTACCTCATAGAATAGAACAATTCTATGGGGAAAACTACCCGCTGCTTCTCATTAACACCCGAAGGGAACTTGGTAGATGGAACCCCCTACAGATATCCTGGTGGGGTAGGATACAGTCGGTCAAGATGACCATCCTCCCAAGGGTACTGTATTATTTTCAGGCTCTCCCGGTGGGTATCCCAGACTCATTCTTTAAATCACTAACAAAACTGGTGTCGTCCTTTGTATGGAAAGGAAAATCGCCTAGAATAGCCAGGAGGGTCCTCACAGCACCAACTAAAGAAGGAGGGATGGCACTCCCCCATTTTAAAAAATTCTATCAGGCAGCCCAGCTAAAAGTCCTGAGGGAGTGGGTAGGGGAGAACCCGCAGCAGATATGGGCCAAACTAGACAGAGCAGTAGCAAGGACCCCACTGGTAGAACTCCTCTGGAAACAGAGGCAACACAGACATGCAAATTTAGGAATAAGCGAAATCATGAAATCCACGTTAGATGCATGGGACGCCCAAACACGAAAAGGCATAATGTCCACGGCGCTTGGACCCTTTACACCCATATGCAGGAATCCGCAATTTCCACCGGGGATGGAACTAGGGGCATATGACAGCTGGGAGAAGGTGGGCATTACTAAAATAGGTGAAATGTTCGCAGACAAGGAAATCATCTCCCTAGAATCCTGCTTCGTAGGCAGAAAGATCCCCAAAAGCGATAGATATAGATACGAACAGCTAAAACACTGGCTAAACTCCCCGATAATCACAGAGGCAGCAACCAGGGACCTCACAGGGTTCGAGTCATACATTATCTCCAACACGGGGGAGAGAAAGTGGGTCTCAACTCTTTACAAATTCATTAACTCACAAGGGGAAGACATTAAATGGACATACAGAATAAAATGGGGCAGAACGTTAGGGGTGGAACCAACGGATAGTCAATGGGTAGACCTATGGAAGCAGATCCCCAGAATGACCCGATCGGCACAAACCAGGGAGATGTGGGTCAAGATTATGACACAATGGCATTATACCCCAGAGAGGCTCCACTCGATGTACCCAAACACGCCAAACCTCTGCTGGAGAAGATGTGATGAAGTAGGAACATGGAGACACATATGGTGGGACTGCAAGGGCATAAAACCCTTTTGGGAAGAAGTGAAAAACGAAATGGGCAAAATATTCCCGGATGTGGGGCAGATGGGGGAAGAGGTGTGGCTCTGCGGAATCAGAGATGAGACAGCAAGACTATACAGTAAAACACAACGGAGAAGCTTTATGGGATTACTTATAGCTGCATGGACCACCATAGCACAAAATTGGAAAAATAAGCATACCCCACTGACATACACTTGGCTACAGAAAGTATGGTCCCATATATCAATGGAGAAAATCACCCACAAAATCCAAGGAACTGGAGACATATTTGCGAAAGAATGGGAAGGGACCTTGCAATATCTCCAATCAGACTTTATGAATCAATGGTGCCCCCACAACATCAAAATATCAGACATCTTCAATGCATAATAAGAACCCAAGACATTATGATTTCATCCGATCAGATGGGAGGGAGGGGGGTGGGGGATGGGACAGTTTCAAGTTGTAATGTTATCCCTTATGTGACATCTATGTAAAATCAATAAACAAAAGTTTAAAAAAAAAAATGCACCAACTGCTGACAGTTTCAATGGCATACAATCAAATAGTAATGTGAATCAACATTAGACGTAGGAAGGAAGACAAGTTAGGTTAAAGAATGGCAGAATACTTTGTCCCACTACCATGACACAATTCTGTGTGAGGATCCTCCCACCTGGGCAACCTGTACAAAACATGTGCCAACAAGCTCAGTCCACATATGTTTGAAATAGTCTTGTTTCCTGCTAAAAATGTTCTACTACACCAATGTACCTGAGTTTAGCAGAGATTCTTCGACGGTTCATTGATGGATCCCTCGAGGGTGAACTCCTTTTAGGCAGGAGCCTCAGGGCATCGAGTGTGAGTCCTCCAAGAAATGTCAACCTCGTCTTCGAGAGTCCTCAAAGAAGAGAGTCTGGTATCCCGAAGAAGACTCAATGTAGCAGGCGTGGGGGGTCAGTGTCAGATGTCGGCGTCGGCGATCAGGACCCGACCATGGCTGGACTTTGGATCTTCACTTGTCGACGTCTTTGTGGACTTCGGGTGGTGGGATACCCACCAGCGAATTCTCCTTGGTCGTCGATGACCTCAACTTTCTCCAGCGGGACAAAGCGGTCAACGGTGATGGCAGGGGAGAGCTTTGTTTCAATGTTCTTAGGAAAAGGTGGAACGGCGCAGCTCCGGTCATCGAGCAGCATGGTGTCAAGCTGTCCCTGCTTCTGGGCAACACGGCTTGACTGGCTTCCAGCGGTTACGGCAATCCTCCAAACCCTGGTCGATGGCAATGGACTTCAACGGCCTCGATGTCCGGGTGCTTCATTTTGAGATTCCTCGGCAGACCCCGTCTCCGATCGACAGCCTTTCAGGACTGGCTTCCAGGGTGCCTCGATGAAGATCAGCTTCTGCACGATGTTCCCTCGTAGCTCGGGGAGAGGTCTCCTACACAAGTCCTCCCTCAGATCAGTTCTTGACAGACTCAACAGCTTTCAGATCGGGTTGAAGGAAAGCAGCAGCAATTCCTCTTCTTCCAGCTGGGCTTCAAGGATAAGCAGCTTCAAGTCTCAACTTCAGGTTCTGAACAATTCTGGTAAGTGAGAGGTCCCCAGATATACAGTTATGTCTCCCATTCACACTGGTGAGCCAAGCTCAGGCAGCCAATCATTCAGAAGGGCATTCACGCAGGCAGGCAGGCAGCCAATCCGGCTCACAGTGCATTCAGGACATTCACTTCTACCCAGAAGAAGGAATGCGGATTGGGGCAAGAACCCAGCCTTTCAGCACACCACACTGCATTCAGGTCAGTTTTGGGCATGGCTGTCACATTATTGGTGTCATACACACAGATACCAGACACTCATAACATGGAATGCATATTGGTCACACACTCCATTCACTCAGCTCCCACCCCAAGGGCTTACCGACAACATACAGTCACTGAGAAGGCTCAAGCCAGTCTGGCCTGGACTTCCCCACAATACCATATGTGGTTCTTCCACCCAACAGCCAGTCAGGGGAAGGGACAGAGTCAGGGCTTTGAAGGACTTTAAGAAACCAAGGCAACAGGTAATAGAAACTAAGAGGCCACAGGGGCCATCTTGTCTCCTAACAGGAATCCACTGATTCCTATGGCATGGCCTGGGTATATCTGAAAATGCAGGATACTCAGAGCACTTGTCAAATTCAGCATGGAGCTGCCACCAGCCCATACCCTGCTCTGTGGGACACACAGAGGACACACAGAGGTGCCCAAAAACATACACTAGGGGTACGGGGTTGTACCCACACCCATGGCTGCCATAAGGGTATTCCAAGAGTCTCCATTCACCAAAAAGAGGAAGAGCTGCACTGCCAGGAGTCCCACATGGACTCCTGTGTAGAAAACAATGCAGAACACACATGATAAGGTGTACAGGACAAGGACATGGAGGCCCTGTCCCTCCAATGCATTTCCAGCATCACAGCATCCCAGCACCGAACAAAGTTATGGAGGAGGACACTGTCACCAGGAAATACAGGTGGTTGCTTAAGTAAGTCTACCATGCTGTTGACACTGTTGTCGTATCTGCCGAGAGATAAAAGAGGCACTAGCAATCAAGGAAGTAACATAATCATACATTTCTTGACCCAAAAACATTTGCAGTATTCTGCGCATCTCTGATCGCCCTAGAGGGAGGAGCCACGGGAAGTTGCATGCGCTGTCCTGTCACCGGAATTATCAAATTTGACCAAAGATTAATTACTGTATGGCCTTGTTGACAGTTCCATTATCGCGAATAAGGGGAACTGGGGTTGCGGGGGTGTCCCCCACTACCCTTGCTCGCTATAATGGCAATGGAGTTGCAGGGTGTCCTCCACTTCTGGGACATTGGAAGCAGGGGACTTTAAAAAACAACAACAAAAAAAACAGAGAAAGGGACTCTGCTGTATCAGTTCTGACCCACGTTGCAGTGACGGGAACTGATACTGTAAGGTAAGTAGGGGAGGAGGGATGATATAGGGCTGCTGGCGGGCCAGGGATTTGGCTTGATTAGCTGAAGGTAAAATTGCTGCAAAATCGACTACAGTCAGTTACACAGTTAATTTATTAACCTCAGTCAAAAACAACACATATCCCCTGTCACCACCTCCTGTGGGGTTAAATGGTGGTCAGACCCGGGCTTGTTGCATAATGTGAACAGGGCTTGAGGCAGACAATATAGCCAATTCTTATTGGTGCTCTTTTTAGTTTTGACCACTGACTCCTTAAGCAGTCCTTTGAGGCGTTCACACACCCGGTTTGCTTGTAGGTGATAAGCACAGGAACATTTCTGTTGGATGCCTATTAACATTGTGATGTGTTGGAGCATCTCATTGGAGAAGTGTGGGCAATTGGCATACTGTAGGAACTCACACACGCCCCATCCTGGGAACACTTCCCAGAGCAGAATTTTCACTGCGCTAATGGCATCAGGATGAGAACAGGGGCCAGCCTCAATCCACCGAGAGAATGGGCATGCAATCGCTATCATGTAGCGGTAGCCTTGGCAGACTTGGATCATGTTGACTTAGTCGACGTGGAAGTGTTTGAATGGACCAACTGGGTGAGGTATGGCTCCTCTCACAACTCTCAATGTATGTCCTGCAGTAAACTGCTTTCAAACCAAGCAGTTGCTCATAAATTCGGCCACGTGTTCCACCAAGTTAGGACAGAACCATGTTTCTCCAATATGGGCGGCAAGCACCTCCTTACCTGTATGTGTTGGATAATGTAGCTGTGTCAGTGCTGTGTGCAACAATGCGAGTGGCATAACCACTTTCCCTGTGTTAATCTGCCACCATAGGGCATCTATTGGAGATACTGTAAATCCCTTCCTAATCAACAGGTCCTTCTCCTCCCTGGGTGCAGCTCCCTGCAGCTCCATTATTTGCGTTGTTGGCAGTACATTGTTCCCCTCCGTGATTATCATTGTCCTTGCATAATCACAGGCATGTGACAAGGCCTCAATCTCTAGGAGCTTGCCTAAAATATGCATCGTATTTTGCTTCCACATCTGCTGCTTCATTCCCCCTTGAGACAGGGTCCTCCCCTCATGTGTGTGCTTGGCATTTTACTATTTCTAGTTGCTCGGGATAATGTATGACATCCACTAGTCTGCCCAATAGAAGTGCATGCTGTACTGGTGAGCCGTCAGCATGCCTAAAACCCCTCCTCATCCATTGTGACTGTCCTGAATGTACTGTGGATGTCACGTAGGCTGAATCTGAGTAAATCATCACCTCCCTATTTTTGCTGTACTCCAATGCCAATATTAAGGATACTAGTTCTGCTGCTTGTGCTGAATAATGAGAAGGCAATCGTGCACTGACCACTACATCACTAATTCCGTCCTCCCTTAGTCTCACCACTGCTGTCCCTGTTTGTCTGACCTCATCTCCCTGGTCAATTGTTAATGACCCGCCAATGTAAAGCACGTCTCCCCTCTCAAGTGTGTCCTCATGCACCTTGCGAGTGTCACTGAATTGCGGTAAGTTTGCTGTGCAATCATGTGGTAGTCACCCTCTTGTAAAACCCAGCAAGAAAGGTTGCCGGCTTGACAATTCTGCACCTCACTACCTTGAGAGTGGGGTTTTATAGTAACACCTCATACCCTGATGCCCTTTGTGTTGTCAGTGTGCTTTTTTGGTCTCTCCAGTATTGCAAAGAGCGCATGCTCCATGTAAAGAGTGGTGCTGCATTCCATGGTAATACTTGCTAATTTGTCCACTGCGAATGTGGCTGCAGCCAAAGCTTGCTTGGATGGATAATGTCCTCTTATTACTGGGTCTAACTTCCCACTGTAGTATGCTAATGGCGTGTGCCCCAAGCTTGTCCTCTGGGTCAGTACTGCTGTCATCACTACCTCATCGGAGTGTGCGAACACACATAATTCCTTTTTATAGTCTGGGATCTCTAACACTGGAGCTGTACATACTGTTTCTTTCAGCTCATTGAATGCCTCAGTCATTTCTGTTGTCCATCGTATCACCTTGTCTCCTTTTTGTGCTTCCTTCACTGCATTCAGTAGAGGCCTGGTGAAAGTGCTGTAGTCAATGACCCATGCCCTACAGTAATTACATAACCCAAAGAACTGCTGCATCTCTCTGACTGTTGTGGGTTTTGCTGTCCTGCGTATTGCCTCTGCACTCTCTGGTGTCACATGTCTGCCATTTTAGGAGATCATCTGTCTAATGTATAGCACTTCTTTGTGATAGTACTGTAGTTTGGCCTTGTCCACCTTGTATCCCTTGTCAGCTAGCCCTGCAGAATGTGCACTGAGTAATTTCTACACTTTTCTTCGGTCATGCTGCAGATCAATATGTCATCTACGTACTGTATGACCGTGCCCTCCATCGTATGTTGGCTAGGTCCCAAGTCTTGTGAGTCTGGGTGTAGTGGTATAGCGAATAACGTATTCTTCAAGTCTATGACCATGAAACAGGCAGCTTACACTGGAATGCTGCACAAGATTGTCGCTGGATTCAGAACTAAAGGATATTCTGCTTCTACAATATGGTTCAGAGGTTGCAAGTCTTGTATAAAATGCTGTGACCCTCCTGTGGCTTTCTTAACAGGGTACACAGCCATGGTGATTCTGATGGCACTAGGATGCCTTGCTTCACTAGGGCTACAACACATTGTGCATAGGCCCTATATAAATAAAGTATCATATCATATCATGGGCCTCATTACGAGTTTGGAGGAAGCCATGCTCTTAATTAGGGCATGGCTGCCTCAAACTCGGGTCCGGGTTCCCTGAATGGGACCGGGCCATTCCGACTTTGGAGGGCCCGGTATTTCCCCATGCAGGGAACCCGGACCCGGACGATCCCCATTTCCATTTGAGCCCCCATAGGGCTCAATGGGAATGGGGAGCATGCTAACAACTGGCCTGTTAATGACGGGCCCGTTGTCAGCATTCTAGTTCCCTTGCGGGATCCGCAAAGGACGTCTGGTCTGACCAGACGTCCAGAGCGAGTCCCGCGAGGGAACCTCGTAATATGGCGGAATGGGTTTAACAGCGCTGGCACCTTTACCGGCGCCGTTAAACCCATTCCGCCAGGGTCGTAATGAGGCGCCATATCTCTTAAATACCCTCATCTGCCTCCTTTCAGAGTGGTTATTGTTTCACGGATGGTAAAATTGCTCCTGGCTTCAGCTTGAACTTCACTCCTACCCCCTTAAGAAGCCCCACATCATGGGAACTAGTGGTCCATAAGAAGCTGTGTCTTGGCCAGATCCTCTTTGAGAAAGGTCGGCTGTTCCTCAGCGCCATTGCCATTCTCTGCGGTACCTCCCTGTAATGATCCTCACCTAATATGTTATGCTCATCTCAAACACCATTTCATGATCTGATCTGTTGTCCCTGAATAGTTCTTCATCTGTCTCTGTGGTCAACCTGTATCCTTCAGCTACGGCGATCACTGCTTGCCATGGTCGCCCATAGTCATCTGTCCCATGCACTGCTATCCATTCATCTCTCACGATTACTGCCTCTAATTCTAGTGGCACTAATGGGCCTTCTCCTTCATCCAATGGTACTTCAGGTCTAAATAAGTACTCATTTGTAATGCGCCACATCTTACCTTGGATCCCTGGGAGCCATGCTATTGCAATCTCAGTCCCATATTGGAACAGCTCCTCATCCACTGGCACTCCCCTCTGTACCCTTCATCCACAGTAGGCGTTAATGATTTCCCGTACATTGAGAAAGTGTATTCCCGGTATGGAGCACACTATTCCCTTGTCTGTGAATGAAATGATCATGTTAAGTTTGCTCATAATGTCTCTCCCCAGTATGTTTACAGGTGTTTGTCAAGAGTAAAGTAGGGCGTAAGGATAGATCATGTTCCCCTATAGAAAGTGAAATATTGTTTGTGAAAAGAACCCCTTTTGTAGTCCAAAAACATCCTTGGGAATTCATGGCATTGTCTGACAACCTATATCTCCCCTCCCGGATTCAGGATTTAATCTCCCCTGTGTCTACAAGAAAGGAAAAAGATTTGTCAACTATAGTCACCCCTATGAGTTGTTCCTCTGCAGGGTTGGGTGTAACTGACAGGATGGAACACATCAAGTCCGTCTGTGAGCTGTCCTATTGAGGATATAAGTACATCCCTGTCCCCAGAAATGGATTGTTCCCTACCATGGTGATCCCTACCAGGTCCCTAATGGGGGCTGTTGCTATTGAGTCTGTGCATGCCACTGTCCTGTAGTTTGGTTGAATGCTATTCTGTGTCTGCGGCACCTGCTGTGCTGTGTGCACATGCTGTGTGTTACCTTGCATCTGAATGCAAATACTGTGGTAAAGGTGACTGCATCTGTGGTGTCTGTGTCATGGGCTGGTGTGACTGTGGGTATGTGTTTGGTGTCTGTCCTTGTTGTTGTTTTTGGTCCTGTGTATAGTACTCATCCTGTTCCCCTTGATATGCTGGCTGGTATTGCATCGCCCCATTCTGTTGTACCCACCTGCTTCTGTACACTCTCAAAAGTGCCCTATTTTCCCACATACACAGCACTGTGGTGGCTCCCTCCCCTGCCCTTGCAAACCCCCAGAAGGCCCCTCTGAGACCTGCTGCACCTTCTGCCCATATCCTTGAAACCCCCTGGAAATCCCGCTTGGTTGTGATTTTTATGTGGCTCATAGCGGGTCCTCTAGATAGCCCCCCTCTTCCTCGAAACCCATGCTGCATGTTCCCCAGCCCCATGAATCATCCCCCCACGGGTGATGTTGCGTACTGTGGCGGTGGTGTCCCCTGTCCTCCCGTGCTTGTCAGCACTACCATGTCCATGGCATATTTGGATAGCTTCCTTTGCACTAACATCACTTCCTCTTGCTTTCTCTCCTCACACTTTTTCCTTGCATTTTCTTGCAATACCCTACAATGGTGTACTATTGTGAGCTGTATTTCTGGCCATGGTTTTGCCTCCATGTCCAATAGTTTATTAAGCTGCTTCTGTACCGGTTCTGGCAACCCTTGGCACAATATGTGGTAAAATAAGGCTACCCACGGTTCATGCATTTCTAGGCACCAAAGCTCCTGAATTGTCTGAATATAGTGTGAGGGGTCTTCGTCTTCACCCATTTTGCATGACATAATCACGCTAATGTCTGACGTGTCTGGGTATTTTGTCCATAGAGCTTGTCATACTGCTGCTCTGCAGTTTGCAAACAGTGAACCATTGTGTGCTGTGTCCTGGGCGGTTACTCCTGGGTAAACCGCCGTTCTCCATACATCATCAGCGGCCTCGCTGAAGATCACCACTAGTAGTCCCTTTACGTGCCCCACTGCCAACATCTGTCCCACTGTCATCCTTTCCATTTCATGTATCCATTTCTTTGCACCCGCGGTTAACGAAAGTAGCCTACACCTCAAGTTTTCCTTGTCTATGTGTTTCCATTGTATATATTGAGGTTGCCCCCCACCTTTTTTTCATCAGGGGTAGCTGTGTGAACCCTATCTCCCTGTTCGGTCCTCGTGTCAGTCACATAAATCTATCCAATCCCCAAGTGTTCTTTGTGTCAGCACACACTATGACCTTCTCCCCCTTCCTTTGTCTTTTGAGATCCCTAAGTCTCTCAACGTATGGGAGCAAGCTGTCAAAGCCACTCTATCAGCCACTTCCTCTGTTCCCTATCAACTAACACTTGGTTTGCCTTCTCATCTGCTTCCTTTTGTCTCTTCTGTCTACTTCCTCCATTATTTCTGCCCAGTCCTTTGCTTCGTTGCTCCTCTTAAGGGTTTCCATTTCTTTGGTCGCCCCAGCTGCTTCTCCCATTGTCTTCCCATCTTGTTTTAGGAGAATATGTTTCCCTACCCACTCGTTCGTGGCTATGCCCTCTAGCCCTTTCTTTGTGTCCTTCCGCACCTCACTGCTCGTTCCCTTTCTGCTTGTCACTTGCCCGATCCCTTTTGGCCCTCCTCCTTGGTATATGGTGGTGGTTGAAATACTGGATTTGAATACCCTTCTGCTGCTTTCAGCTCCGAAAGTGGGTAAAGCCCTTGTTCCTCCTTTGTGTCATCTAAGTTTTCACTCGCAGAAGAGGGTGTGCGAGAGGAGGGTGGGGACGCCGGGCCCAGTGTCTCCTGTTGGTTCAGCATCTATTGACACCTCACCACTTCCCACTCGCCCTCCAGAAACATCCGCCACAGCTGAAATGTTGCCATGCGGTTGGCTAACTTATTCCCCTTAAAAGTGACCTGTAAATTTGCCAGTAGTGTTTGCTGCACATTCTTGGAGAAACTTCCACAATGTGGCCATGGTTTAGTCAATTTACCATCTGTGCCTTTCGTCCATTCTGTACTATATTAACAAATCCTGTCCTTATGGGGTGAAGGGTCTTACATAGGTGCTGTAGGGGCGTATCACCCCTGCACTTCCCTAGATACATTGTGCTTACTCTTGCTTGACCTCAAGTCAATGTTTTTGACAATCTGCTGTTAGAGAAAAGTGCAATGGTAATTATTTCTCTCTAGTCCCACAGCAACCTGTCAGGCGTGCTCCGTGCACCGCCCTTCCACAATTCTCTGCCTCCTCAGGCACACCCACTAATCTTGCGCATGCACCTTCTGCGTATCGCCATTGGGCAATCTCCTCTGTCAGTCTCAAATTTCTCAAAACCGCTTCCACAACACCTCAAGCTCTTCAAGTCCTATGCAAAACCCTACGGGGTGACTTCACCAACTCACTTAGCAAAGTAATGATAAAGATCACTTACTGCGTGCACAATGCTAAAATCCTGTTGCCCAAAAATACACAAAACCCCAACATAAACCCACAGTTGTCTTCCTGCCTAATAGGGGATACCAACATTATCTTGTATTTGATCTATACCTAAAGCACTGCCTTGTGGATAAAATGCCTCAGCGAGAATTAACCAAACAAATCACCTTCTGCAATCTAGGCCAGCTCCCTTCGCTAAACCTTATGGGTATACCATCATCTATGACCCGAGCTAAACTGCCCAACACACAGGAAATCTAATATTTATATAACTTCTATCATCAATGCCCTCGAGTCGATAGCCTAGGTTGTTCACCAGAATATTTTACCTCGAAACCAAATTTGCCGTAAACACAAAAATGACATCTACCTCCGCTCCTGTACCTACTAAACTTGACAATGCTAAACAATACTCAACCCTACTACAAAGGTACTCAACAACTTTCGATACAACCCTTGCACCCCCTGTTCCATTCCCGTTACACGCAATTGACGTGTGGCTGAGTGAATACTTACATTCCATGATCTGCTATGTCTCCCAAAGATGCCAGACCACCTGTCTCATCTGCTGGAGTCCTCATGGACCACGGGAAGGATATTTCCCAGGATGGCTCCTGATGGCCTTTACCGAGGGTGTGCTTTCCCCATCATCTCAAAACCCGCGAGGCATCTCACAGCCCTCCAGGCACTGTGTAGGGAGAGTCGTCTTTGTGCCGGACTGGTGTAGCCCAACCCACTCCTCTGCTACCAACTTGTTGGTGCGAAACCTGGTAAACCAGAGGTCTGGGGTTTGCTCTCCCGAGGGCCCAACAACTCTCTCCCCGGACTAACAGAGGATCAGCCAAGGGCAGGCCAAACTGTTGTTTATTACAAAATAACACAGGGATCATACAAGAAAATCACAATTCTCCAGTACTTCTCCATTCCCCAAGTCATGCTCCACAGTTTTGACCACAAGTGGGGTCATCACTTGGGCCCTCCCCAAAAACCTATCTCCCCTACGGACTGGGTCCTTAGAGTGGTATCACTTATAGCTAGCCCATTTAAAGTTTATTTTACTGGCCCTTGCATGACAGGTGGCTGACCTGCCCCGTCCCCAAGAAACTGTCTATTACATTGTTGCCTACTATTACATAGTAGACTTATCATTGTAATACATTGTAATACATACTATTACATAGTAGACTTATCATTGGCCCATACCCTTTGCCATCCACCCCTGGGTTTCTGTCTCTTGATTGGTTAGACCTGGTCTCCCCAGGCCTGGGACCCAGTACAGTTCTCAACCCTATGTGCACCTCTTCAAGGTGATGTGAAGGGACCATGTGTCGCAATTGTATCTGGTAGTAGACCACCTTTTCTTATGAGAGTGTGCTCCCATGGTGCAACATGTGTTTCACTTCTCGTCTGGGTTGCTGAAAACGGCTCATCTTCCCACCACGGGTGAATGCCCATTTTCTAGTTCGGCTGCATCACATGGCTGTTGACGACAAAATTGAGCTCTTTGGGTCTGCATTTAGGGGGATGTATTCCACATTCTTATAGCTAGCCCCTTGTCGTTTGAAGCTTGGAATGCGCCTGGTTATCTCTGACCTTGGCTGTGAGCTCGGTCTTCCTGTTTTGCAACTTGAGCCTGTTTCCCTTGTCTGATGTCCTGTGGCTTGAGGCCTTCTATAATTTTCCTTAGACTTCAAATGTGATTTCTACATGCTCGTACCATACTATGTTACCTATAAATTAGTCATACGTGGTCCTACCAGGCTCCATATACACTCTTGCAGTTCCATAGGGTAAACTGCCATAAGCATCTGCAAGCTTGCTCAGGATCTCTTGTTGTCTTGCATCTTAGCGTTACTGCATTTGACTAATGAGAAAAATAATAAAAGCATTGACAGTATGTGTATGTATCTGTCCTCGGTCTACAGAACTGTGTAAGCATGTTCTTCGTGTATGCGAGTGTGCGTTTGTGTAATGCTGTGCAGGGCTGCAAGTGTTCTTCATGACTAACCCTACTACGGTGTGGTCTCACTGGTGACATCGGCCCAATGTTTTCTCAGCATTTAATGCAGCCCCTTAGTGTGTTTGGATCCACGATATCCATGGTGTTCCCTGGATCTGGAGGGATATGCACTGGATATGGTTGGAATGGCTGTCTGAGAGGATGCCTCTCTGTATACTTGCCAGTCAGTGGTGCACTTAGGGTTTGTCCAAATAATTATGAGTGACTTTGAGCGTTCTTGACTCTTTGGCCTGTGATGTTCATGGGGGTGAGGAGGGGCATTCCTGTGCACCGGCTGTGTTCAATTTATCACCCCAGGCCAACGGCACTGTAGAGAGGATCAATGGTCTGTTCAAGAGCAAACTATCTAAACTGTGCACTGCATTGAAAAGGAACTGGGCACACTGCTTTCCTTTGGCCTTCTTGAGTTTATGCAAATAACCCAGTAAGGACCACCATCTATTACCCCATGAAGCGGTAAATGGTTGGTGCATAAACACATCCATATCCGCTGTCAGGAGAGCCTCAGATGCCCATAAAGAAGCAGCGGTCCTAGGTGAAGAATTTAAGGAGTATTTGACAAACCTAACACGTGCCATTAAGTGCATGTCCCGATAAATTGCACCGCCCCGAACAGAGGACACAACAAACACCACACACACAGCAGCAAGGAGCTCCCAGCCTGCTCAACCGCAACTGAATGGAAAATTAATGTATGTCCGAAATTCTTTCAGAAAATGGAACAACCCCAGATTTCGTGGCCTTACAAGGTTATGTTCTTAACCCCTCTAGCTGTAAAAGTAAAGGGGCTCTGATATTGATACATCTTTATGATATGCGCAGGGCAGCCGCAGACAGCTAAAAGTCCCTTAAGACCCCCAGCCCCTGCTTCCCTACCTCTGCGCAATTATACAGCCAACCAGTAAAAATCATATTTAACTCCTAGTGTATACACAAACATACCTAGTGAGCATCAAATGGATTTTTTATAAAAACATCTCTCTTGCGCGCTCTCTTTCATGCTCTTCCCTCTTTTTTCCTCTTTCTTTCTTCTTTCTTTTCTTTTGTGTGCATTATTTTTTCATTTCAGGGAAAGAAGACAATGGAACCTGCAACATTGTATACATCTGTATATATTAGAAAGAATATTAGCTATCAGACTGTCCATAGATGCTCCAATTCATACACATGTGGACTGCATTTTAGT
This sequence comes from Ambystoma mexicanum, assembly GCF_040938575.1. Classification (NCBI taxonomy): domain Eukaryota; kingdom Metazoa; phylum Chordata; class Amphibia; order Caudata; family Ambystomatidae; genus Ambystoma; species Ambystoma mexicanum. The sequence continues at coordinate 978,935,243 of NC_090936.1, read as the reverse complement.
GCAGCACTATTTGCCATTTTCATGTTTGAACTGGGAATTTATTGGGGAGCTTCTGTTATATGGGGAGCTCATATAAAAGAGGGGGAAGAGGGAATACATATACAAACACCACTAACAGCACTGTAAATATGTATACTAATAGTAACGGGCGTAATAACATCTTTAACAAACCAACAAGTACACCTGCATAAATTAGTAAGAAAATAAGCATAATATTAGAACATCTTTTTACATTTATTTTCAAAGATATTTTGTATAACGTACGTATTAATGATAATATTAGTAGTGGAAGTGTTGTTAGCAAACTCATAGAACCCCATAAAATAAGGAAATTGCAAGCATGAAGGGCGAATTATGATGTATACCATGGTCTAGGCCTGGATGTGATTGAAGACGTACAATACCCTGAAATATTGAATACCTGGTACACTGACATGAGTGTGGTTGGCAGACAAACAGCAAATGGCAGCTGCTACGTGTCTTCATTGATCCCACATGCATCAGGGGCACCCAAGGTATTAGTTCCACAGGAAGTACTCGGGGAGTGGGAGTGGGACACTGGATGTTGAGACACAGTGACCCTCTCTTCCCTGTAACACCTTTAGCCCATCCTACCAGTTAGGATATGTGGGAACCATACCCTCCTTTCCCTTCTCCTTCACTTTCACATGGACAGCCCACTCTGGGAAAAAACAGTCTCACACCCGAGCAATGTACCTGACATGTCCCGGCACTATGGTCAGGCGTAGTCAGGCAATCACTGATAATCACTCACACCTGACGTTCATTAAAATTCCCTACACGGATAAAAGGCAGAGCATGAGAGAACACTCTGAGCAAGGCAAAGCACATGAAGGAACAGCAGTTTCGAGTCAGCAGCTGAACAAGGAGTGAAAGATGGAAAAGCCTGCAGAGTTTGTAAGAAGGGAAATAGCCTTGACCTTTTCGGCAAGAGGTGTTACTTTCAAGAAACCTTCAAGGCAGAAAGTGTAAGGCTAGGAAACCAGACTGAAGAACCCTACATTGTGTGTCAAAGATACCGAGGGTCCTCCTGCGTAACTAACCAAGGCAGGAGGAGCAGCAGCAACCACTGTTGTATCATCCTTGGCATCTAGAACAAACAAGCACCAAAGAGATCAACAAAGCCGGTGAGTTGGGGAGACCGATGCAAGACCGGTCTGTGTTGAAGTCAAGGTTTCAAGTGCCAACATTGTATAACAAGTTCTGGAATAAACATTATTGAACGTGTGTGATGAAAGACATGACTAAAGCTAAACTGCTGATGAATTTTTGAATTTAAGAAGGCAAGATACTGTTGACGGTGTGGTCCGGCACCGTGAATGTATTCAATCGAAGGTCTCTGCAAGGTATCCCACCAAGCTAAATGAAAGTAGAAGATCAATGAAAACAATGACGTCAAATGAATCAAAGTGGTCCTGCGACAGTTTAAGCAAAACTCATTGCACATTCGAAACTCTTCGGGTTTGGTGAAAACAGGATCTGAGCCTGAACAAGGGAGGTGCATGGTCTGAGCCCGAACAAGGGAGAACTGTGGTCTGAGCCCAAATGATGGAGACCACGTGTAAACATTATGATAAAAGGAGGTCTTTGCCTGAAGAGGGAGACCCATAGTGAACATTGAAAACGAGAACCTGTGCATGTGAAAATCCTGATAAGAATGGAACTTTGTTATGACAGACCCTCTGAAGTACGAGACTGTTATTGGAAAAGAGGCTGTGCGAAGCTCAAACATGCCACCTTGCCCTGTGCTGAAAACATGGGGAAGGGAATCCAACTGCTGAATGCATGTACCATTGTCCCACACCCTTTTGTATTTAGAAATAAGGATTGGCAATAGGTTTATTAGCATAGGCCCTTTTATGTGACAGAGACTTGACTAGGACTGCGTTATTATTATTTGATGGTTGTAGCTTGCTCCCATCCTTAGCTTTAGGTTTAGCTAGGCATTCAATCAACCTATTTGAAGTTTAATAAACCTCCTTGAAATGTGATCACTTTTGTCTGTCTTCACTGTTTGATACCATCTTTCCCTACACTAGTGAGCACGGCCTTTGACTGTACCCACTGTATCTTTTAAACCACTGCTTTTCTTTCCCACTCACTAGCCATGGCCTTCACCCATGACCATTCGCCACAGCCTTTCGCTGTCGCCCCTGTTCGTTCGCCGTCGCCCCTGTACATGGTCCACCAAGAAGGTGGGTCCAACTCGCAATGACCTTCAGACATGGCAAGTGGCCACTGTACATATTCCACCAAGAATTTTATTTGGGTCCCACTAGCCAGAGACTTTGGCTGTGGCCACTGAACATGTTACGCCAATACCTTTCTTTAGAGCACACTAGCCATGGCCTTCGAACACACCCTCTATTCCTGTTCCTCTTAGAGGTTTCCTTCTGGCCCAATCTGCAGGACCTTTGGCCCTGGCCACTGATCACAGCATTTTGTTGTACACACTTTAACTTTTAAAACATTACTTTTCTTTGAACAAGTCTGACCAAGTCTTCCTTTTCTTTAACTCGTTTTGCATTCGCGCAATTATTCTGCGGTTATCACACGGCAATAACCGCATTTACGGAAATGCAAATGTCTTCACTGTCCTCACAGATGCTCCCCATGTGCCTCCTTCCCCTTCCTGAGGTCCCCCAACTTCGCCCAGCTGTTTTTAGCTCCCTGGCCCCCTCTCTTTCGTCCATCTCTTTCTTTGTTTTATGTGATGTATTTTTGTTTCCTAGAGTGTCCTAGAGCTGTAACTGTAGTTGTCTCGCAAGATGACTGCAGTAGTCCCTCGATAAGCTGTAAACCTTTTTTCTGTAACTTGGTCCCCAGAGCCCCCCAACTCTCCAACTTCACATGGTGTTCGCTTCACCCTACCCACTTCTAGCATTCTGATTTTCTATCCCCCCGCCCCCAAATAGCCTTTTCAGTGCTTTTTGTTTTTGGCTAACCCCGATATAACCACGGTTATCTCTCGCATCATGCAACAAAAAAAGGCTACTTTTCATTTCTGAAAAGTCTCTCTGCAGTCATGCACCATGGGAGATATAGCTATAATTTTGGGAGAATGGGGCGCTCTTTTCCCCTTCAAATATTTTCAAAACTACATTATGGAATAACCCCAGACGCCTCTTGGAAATAGAGTCAATGCTTCCTGCCCAAGTTGTTTCTTATTTGTCCAATTCCGTCCAACGGTTTTTGCCATGGGCTGCGCAGAAATGTGTAATGAATAGGAGTAGGCCAGAAACAGTGTTATTTTGCCTCCTTAATAACTTTTTCATTTTTTAATGAATCTTTCCTGGAATTTCCAGTCTGTGGAGCGGGGGGCCAGGACAAACATTTTTGTTTGCAAATGTCAGCCATATTCGTTCTGAAAGTCAAAGGTTATTAGCAATTCATTGTTTGGGTTTCCTATGGAACTAGCACACAACTTAACTATACAATGATATATTTCTATTCTTCACCAGCCAAGATTGATTGCACTGGACAGGCCTCTTCTTTTGTGACAGGCCTGCATGCAACCAACGAATTGTGTTTTTACATGACAGTGATGAATTCGATAATACCCAGACAGTTTCACTTCCTCCTTTTTCATCTACCTCCGTCAAATCCAGATGTGGTGTCCTCCAGGGATCTGCCTTTCCCGCCATTTTATTTAACACGTATTCCCAACCTTTAACCACCATTCTCAGGTCCTTTGGTTTGCAATTAGGGAACTATTAATTGTCAAATGGCCTTCCACTCTGGGTCCAAGTCCTAAAGGTCCCCAAGTTGTAAAAAGAAAAACGTGTTTATTGACCCAGGATTCCCCCACTTTTTCCAGGTGGCCCACATGATTAAACTAAACCTCTAAAAGAGTTTCACATATATTTAACATTTAAACATCAAGTCCAAGAAGCAATTGCACTTGTGATTTCTTTTGCATAATTTGTGTTTGCATTTATTGAACAATAAGACTGACATTTCAAACAGAAATTACCTTATGTAGGATATCATTACATTTGATGGAGGCAATCCATGGGTGGGGTGCAGGTGCACTTACAAAAGTCGATGGTTATGGAATGAGAGTACACAAGATGATGGTGGGTAATAAATAGGGTTATAGATCAGAGAGAATGTCAGTGGTACAGCCACCAATATAATATACAATTGGAGCCTAAGCCATAAAGTTGACTGTGTAGGGACATTGTACATATGAACATATTTACAATCTTGATTAACATTATGCAGTTACAATACACATATTATCCATTATGCATATTACCTTGCTGCTCAGACCTTCTGATTGACCCACCACAAATGCAAACTCTGATTTGGAAACAAGCTGACAGGCGAAGCCTGCCCCCCACAAAGCCTACCACTAAGATTCTTGCCTGTCTGGGCCTGTTACAGAACTGGACACCCTCACCAACCTCATGTATGCAAAATTTCAAGCCACTCAGCCTTTCCCCTCTAACTAGCCATCGCACCCTCAATATTCCTTCAACACCCCCACCCTGTTTCCTACCCCTCTCTCTCTCTCTCTCTCTCTCATTCCCCTCTCTTCACCCTCTACCACTCTACCCAACCCCACCCCATTCCTCCTCCTCTCAACAGCTCTCCCCCCACCTTTACCATCCAACAACATAGCAGACCGCATATCAGTAGACCCACTCCCGCTAACCCCTGCTTGGGATCACCCAGGTGCTACAAATTACGGGCTTGCACCAAATCAGGTGGTGGAGTTGCTATCATCCAGAAATTCTCTCTTCCTATCAGAGAGTTACCGGTAAACCCAATTACAGGTTTTGAACTCTCACGATTACTGCCTCTAACTCTAGTGGCACTAATGGCCCTTCTCCTTCATCCAATGGTACTTCAGGTCTAAATAAGTACTCATTTGTAATGCGCCACATCTTACCTTGGATCCCTGGGAGCCATGCTATTGCAATCTCAGTCCCATATTGGAACAGCTCCTCATCCACTGGCACTCCCCTCTGTACCCTTCATCCACAGTAGGCTTTAATGATTTCCTGTACATTGAGAAAGTCTATTCCCGTTATGGAGCACACTATTCCCTTGTCTGTGAATGAAATGATCATGTTAAGTTTGCTCATAATGTCTCTCCCCAGTATGTTTACAGGTGTCTGTCAAGAGTAAAGTAGGGGTAAGGATAGATCATGTTCCCCTATAGAAAGTGAAATATTGTTTGTGAAAAGAACCCCTTTTGTAGTCCAAAAACATTCTTGGGAATTCATGGCATCGTCTGACAACCTATATCTCCCCTCCCGGATTCAGGATTTAATCTCCCCTGTGTCTACAAGAAAGGAAAAAGATTTGTCAACTATAGTCACCCCTATGAGTTGTTCCTCTGCAGGGTTGGGTGTAACTGACAGGATGGAACACATCAAGTCCATCTGTGAGCTGTCCTATTGAGGATATAAGTACATCCCTGTCCCCAGAAATGGATTGTTCCCTACCATGGTGATCCCTACCAGGTCCCTAATGGGGGCTGTTGCTATTGAGTCTGTGCATGCCACTGTCCTGTAGTTTGGTTGAATGCTATTCTGTGTCTGCGGCACCTGCTGTGCTGTGTGCACATGCTGTGTGTTACCTTGCATCTGAATGCAAATACTGTGGTAAAGGTGACTGCATCTGTGGTGTCTGTGTCATGGGCTGGTGTGACTGTGGGTATGTGTTTGGTGTCTGTCCTTGTTGTTGTTTTTGGTCCTGTGTATAGTACTCATCCTGTTCCCCTTGATATGCTGGCTGGTATTGCATCGCCCCATTCTGTTGTACCCACCTGCTTCTGTACACTCTCAAAATGTGCCCTATTTTCCCACATACACAGCACTGTGGTGGCTCCCTCCCCTGCCCATGCAAACCCCCAGAAGGCCCCTCTGGGACCTGCTGCACCTTCTGCCCATATCCTTGAAACCCCCTGGAAATCCCCCTTGGTTGTGATTTTTATGTGGCTCATAGCGGGTCCTCTAGATAGCCCCCCTCTTCCTCGAAACCCATGCTGCATGTTCCCCAGCCCCATGAATCATCCCACCACGGGTGATGTTGCGTACTGTGGCGGTGGTGTTCCCTGTCCTCCCGTGCTTGTCAGCACTACCATGTCCATGGCATATTTGGATAGCTTCCTTTGCACTAACATCACTTCCTCTTGCTTTCTCTCCTCACACTTTGTCCTTGCATTTTCTTGCAATACCCTACAATGGTGTACTATTGTGAGCTGTATTTCTGGCCATGGTTTTGCCTCCATGTCCAATAGTTTATTAAGCTGCTTCTGTACCGGTTCTGGCAACCCTTGGCACAATTGTGGTAAAAAAGGGCTACCCACAGTTCATGCATTTCTAGGCACCAAAGCTCCTGAATTGTCTGAATATAGTGTGAGGGGTCTTCGTCTTCACCCATTTTGCATGACATAATCACGCTAATCTCTGATGTGTCTGGGTATTTTGTCCTTAGAGCTTGTCATACTGCTGCTCTGTAGTTTGCAAACAGTGAACCATTGTGTGCTGTGTCCTGGGCGGTTACTCCTGGGTAAACCGCCGTTCTCCATACATCATCAGCGGCCTCGCTGATGATCACCACTAGTAGTCCCTTTACGTGCCCCACTGCCAACTTCTGTCCCACTGTCATCCTTTCCATTTCATGTATCCATTTCTTTGCACCCGCGGTTAACGAAAGTAGCCTACACCTCAAAATGTCCTTGTCTATGTGTTTCCATTGTATATATTGAGGTTGCCCCCCACCTTTTTTTCATCAGGGGTAGCTGTGTGAACCCTATCTCCCTGTTCGGTCCTCGTGTCAGTCACATAAATCTATCCAATCCCCAAGTGTTCTTTGTGTCAGCACACACTATGACCTTCTCCCCCTTCCTTTGTCTTTTGAGATCTCTAAGTCTCTCAACGTATGGGAGCAAGCTGTCAAAGCCACTCTATCAGCCACTTCCTCTGTTCCCTATCAACTAACACTTGGTTTGCCTTCTCATCTGCTTCCTTTTGTCTCTTCTGTCTACTTCCTCCATTATTTCTGCCCAGTCCTTTGCTTCGTTGCTCCTCTTAAGGGTTTCCATTTCTTTGGTCGCCCCAGCTGCTTCTCCCATTGTCTTCCCATCTTGTTTTAGGAGAATATGTTTCCCAACCCACTCGTTCGTGGCTATGCCCTCTAGCCCTTTCTTTGTCTCCTTCCGCACCTCACTGCTCGTTCCCTTTCTGCTTGTCACTTGCCCGATCCCTTTTGGCCCTCCTCCTTGGTATATGGTGGTGATTGAAATACTGGATTTGAATACCCTTCTGCTGCTTTCAGCTCCGAAAGTGGGTAAAGCCCTTGTTCCTCCTTTGTGTCATCTAAGTTTTCACTCGCAGGAGAGGGTGTGCGAGAGGAGGGTGGGGACGCCGGGCCCAGTGTCTCCTGTTGGTTCACCATCTATTGCCACCTCACCACTTCCCACTCGCCCTCCAATAAACATCCGCCACAGCTGAAATGTTGCCATGCGGTTGGCTAACTTATTCCCCTTAAAAGTGTCCTGTAAATTTGCCAGTAGTGTTTGCTGCACATTCTTGGAGAAACTTCCACAATGTGGCCATGGTTTAGTCAATTTACCATCTGTGCCTTTCGTCCACTCTGTACTATATTAACAAATCCTGTCCTTATAGGGTCAAGGGTCTTACATAGGTGCTGTAGAGGCGTGTCACCCCTGCACTTCCCTAGATACATTGTGCTTACTCTTGCTTGACCTCAAGTCAATGTTTTTGACAATCTGATGTTAGAGAAAAGTGCAATGGTAATTATTTCTCTCTAGCCCCACAGCAACCTGTCAGGCGTGCTCCGTGCACCGCCCTTCCACAATTCTCTGCCTCCTCAGGCACACCCACTAATCTTGCGCATGCACCTTCTGCGTATCGCCATTGGGCAATCTCCTCTGTCAGTCTCAAATTTCTCAAAACTGCTTCCACAACACCTCAAGCTCTTCAAGTCCTACGCAAAACCCTACAGGGTGACTTCACCAACTCACTTAGCAAAGTAATGATAAAGATCACTTACTGCGTGCACAATGCTAAAATCCTGTTGCCCAAAAATACACAAAACCCCAACATAAACCCACAGTTGTCTTCCTGCCTAATAGGGGATACCAACATTCTCTTGTGTTTGATCTATACCTACAGCGCTGCCTTGTGGATAAAATGCCTCAGCGAGACTTAACCAAACAAATCACCTTCTGCAATCTAGGCCAGCTCCCTTCGCTAAACCTTATGAGTATACCATCATCTATGACCCGAGCTAAACTGCCCAACACACAGGAAATCCAATATTTATATAACTTCTTTCATCAATGCCCTAGAGTCGATAGCCTAGGTTGTTCACCAGAATATTTTACCTCGAAACCAAATTTGCCGTAAACACAAAAATGACATCTACCTCCGCTCCTGTACCTACTAAACTTGACAATGCTAAACAATACTCAACCCTACTGCAAAGGTACTCAACAACACTCGATACAACCCTTGCACCCCCTGTTCCATTCCCGTTACACGCAATTGACGTGTGGCTGAGTGAATACTTACATTCCATGATCTGCTATGTCTCCCAAAGATGCCAGACCACCTGTCTCATCTGCTGGAGTCCTCATGGACCACGGGACGGATATTTCCCAGGATGGCTCCTGATGGCCTTTACCGAGGGTGTGCTTTCCCCATCATCTCAAAACCCGCGAGGCATCTCACAGCCCTCCAGGTACTGTGTAGGGAGAGTCGTCTTTGTGCCGGACTGGTGTAGCCCAACCCACTCCTCTGCTACCAACTTGTTGGTGCGAAACCTGGTAAACCAGAGGTCTGGGGTTTGCTCTCCCGAGGGCCCAACAACTCTCTCCCCGGACTAACAGAGGATCAGCCAAGGGCAGGCCAAACTGTTGTTTATTACAAAATAACACAGGGATCATACAAGAAAATCACAATTCTCCAGTACTTCTCCATTCCCCAAGTCATGCTCCACAGTTTTGACCACAAGTGGGGTCATCATTTGGGCCCTCCCCAAAAACCTATCTCCCCTACGGACTGGGTCCTAAGAGTGGTATCACTTATACTATAAATTATATAAGTTAGCTAGCCCATAAGTTATAGCTAGCCCATTTAAAGTTTATTTTACTGGCCCTTGCATGACAGGTGGCTGACCTGCCCCGTCCGCAAGAAACTGTCTATTACATTGTTGCCTACTATTACATAGTAGACTTATCATTGGCCCATACCCTTTGCCATCTACCCCTGGGTTTCTGTCTCTTGATTGGTTAGATCTGGTCTCCCCAGGCATGGGACCCAGTACAGTTCTCAACCCTATGTGCACCTCTTCAAGGTGATGTGAAGGGACCATGTGTCGCAATTGTATCTGGTAGTAGACCACCTTTTCTTATGAGAGTGTGCTCCCATGGTGCAACATGTGTTTCACTTCTCATCTGGGTTGCTGAAAACGGCTCATCTTCCCACCACGGGTGAATGCCCATTTTCTAGTTCGGCTGCATCACATGGCTGTTGACGACAAAATTGAGCTCTTTGGGTCTGCATTTAGGAGGATGTATTCCGCATTCTTATAGCTAGCCCCTTGTCGTTTGAAGCTTGGAATGCGCCTGGTTATCTCTGACCTTGGCTGTGAGCTCGGTCTTCCTGTTGTGCAACTTGCCTGTTTCCTTTGTCTGATGTCCTGTGGCTTGAGGCCTTCTATAATTTTCCTTAGACTTCAAATGTGATTTCTACATGCTCGTACCGTACTATGTTATCTATAAATTAGTCATACGTGGTCCTACCAGGCTCCATATATACTCTTGCAGTTCCTTAGGGTAAACTGCCATAAGCATCTGCAAGCTTGCTCAGGATCTCTTGTTGCCTTGCGTCTTAGAGTTACTGCATTTGACTAATAAGAAAAATAATAAAAGCATTGACAGTATGTGTATGTATCTGTCCTCGGTCTACAGAACTGTGTAAGCATGTTCTTCGTGTATGCGAGTGTGCGTTTGTGTAATGCTGTGCAGGGCTGCAAGTGTTCTTCATGACTAACCCTACTACGGTATGGTCTCACTGGTGACATCGGCCCAATGTTTTCTCAGCATTTAATGCAGCCCCTTAGTGTGTTTGGATCCACGATATCCATCGTGTTCCCTGGATCTGGAGGGATATGCACTGGATATGGTTGGAATGGCTGTCTGAGGGGATGCCTCTCTGTATACTTGCCAGTCAGTGGTGCACTTAGGGTTTGTCCAAATAATTATGAGTGACTTTGAGCGTTCTTGACTCTTTGGCCTGTGATGTTCATGGGGGTGAGGAGGGGCATTCCTGTGCACCGGCTGTGTTCAATTTATCACCCCAGGCCAACGGCATTGTAGAGAGGATCAATGGTCTGTTCAAGAGCAAACTATCTAAACTGTGCACTGCATTGAAAAGGAACTGGGCACAATGCTTTCCTTTGGCCTTCTTCATTTTATGCAAATAACCCAGTAAGGACCCCATGAAGCGGTAAATGGTTGGTGCATAAACACATCCATATCCGCTGTCAGGAGAGCCTCAGATGCCCATAAAGAAGCAGCGGTCCTAGGTGAAGAATTTAAGGAGTATTTGACAAACCTAACACGTGCCATTAAGTGCATGTCCCGATAAATTGCACCGCCCCGAACAGAGGACACAACAAACACCACACACACAGCAGCAAGGAGCTCCCAGCCTGCCCAACCGCAACTGATTGGAAAATTAATGTATGTCCGAAATTCTTTCAGAAAATGGAACAACCCCAGATTTCGTGGCCTTACAAGGTTATGTTCTTAACCCCTCTAGCTGTAAAAGTAAAGGGGCTCTGATATTGATACATCTTTATGATATGCGCAGGGCAGCCCCAGACAGCTAAAAGTCCCTTAAGACCCCCAGCCCCTGCTTCCCTACCTCTGCGCAATTATACAGCCAACCAGTAAAAATCATATTTAACTCCTAGTGTATACACAAACATACCTAGTGAGCATCAAATGGATTTTTTATAAAAACATCTCTCTTGCGCGCTCTCTTTCACGCTCTTCCCTCTTTTTTCCTCTTTCTTTCTTATTTCTTTTCTTTTGTGTGCATTTTTTTTTCATTTCAGGGAAAGAAGGCAATGGAACCTGCATCATTGTATACATCTGTATATATTAGAAAGAATATTAGCTATCAGACTGTCCATAGATGCTCCAATTCATACACATGTGGACTGCATTTTAGTGCAGCACTATTTGCCATTTTCATGTTTGAACTGGGAATTTATTTGGGAGCTTCTGTTATATGGGGAGCTCATATAAAAGAGGGGGAAGAGGGAGTACATATACAAACACCACTAACAGCACTGTAAATATGTATACTAATAGTAACAGGCGTAATACAATCTTTAACAAACCAACAAGTACACCTGCATAAATTAGTAAGAAAATAAGCATAATATTAGAACATCTTTTTACATTTATTTTCAAAAATATTTTGTATTACGTATTAATGATAATATTAGTAGTGGAAGTGTTGTTAGCAAACTCATAGAACCCCGTAAAATAAGGAAATTGCAAGCATGAAGGGCGAATTATGATGTATACCATGGTCTAGGCCTGGATGTGATTGAAGACGTACAATACCCTGAAATATTGAATACCTGGTACACTGACATGAGTGTGGTTGGCAGACAAACAGCAAATGGCAGCTGCTACGTGTCTTCATTGATCCCACATGCATCAGGGGCACCCAAGGTATTAGTTCCACTGGAAGTACTGGGGGAGTGGGAGTGGGACACTGGATGTTGAGACACAGTGACCCTCTCTTCCCTGTAACACCTTTAGCCCATTCTACCAGTTAGGATATGTGGGAACCATACCCTCCTTTCCCTTCTACTGCACTTTCACATGGACAGCCCACTCTGGGAAAAAACAGTCTCACACCCGAGCAGTGTACCTGACATGTCCCGGTACTATGGTCAGGCGTAGTCAGGCAATCACTGATAATCACTCACACCTGACGTTCATTAAAATTCCCTACACGGATAACAGGCAGAGCATGAGAGAACACTCTGAGCAAGGCAAAGCACATGAAGGAACAGCAGTTTCGAGTCAGCAGCTGAACAAGGAGTGAAAGATGGAAAAGCCTGCAGAGTTTGTAAGAAGGGAAATAGCCTTGACCTTTTCGGCAAGAGGTGTTACTTTCAAGAAACCTTCAAGGCAGAAAGTGTAAGGCTAGGAAACCAGACTGAAGAACCCTACATTGTGTGTCAAAGATACCGAGGGTCCTCCTGCGTAACTAACCAAGGCGGGAGGAGCAGCAGCAACCACTGTTGTATCATCCTTGGAATCTAGAACAAACAAGCACCAAAGAGATCAACAAAGCCGGTGAGTTGGGGAGACCGATGCAAGACCGGTCTGTGTTGAAGTCAAGGTTTCAAGTGCCAACATTGTATAACAAGTTCTGGAATGAACATTATTGAACGTGTGTGATGAAAGACATGACTAAAGCTAAACTGCTGATGAATATTTGAATTTAAGAAGGCAAGATACTGTTGACGGTGTGGTCCGGCACCGTGAATGTATTCAATCGAAGGTCTCTGCAAGGTATCCCACCAAGCTAAATGAAAGTAGAAGATCGATGAAAACAATGACGTCAAATGAATCAAAGTGGTCCTGCGACAGTTTAAGCAAAACTCATTGCACATTCGAAACTCTTCGGTTTTGGTGAAAACAGGATCTGAGCCTGAACAAGGGAGGTGCATGGTCTGAGCCCGAACAAGGGAGAACTGTGGTCTGAGCCCAAACGATGGAGACCACGTGGAAACATTATGATAAAAGGAGGTCTTTGCCTGAAGAGGGAGACCCATAGTGAACATTGAAAACGAGAACCTGTGCATGTGAAAATCCTGATAAGAATGGAACTTTGTTATGACAGACCCTCTGAAGTACGAGACTGTTATTGGAAAAGAGGCTTGTGCGAAGCTCAAACATGCCACCTTGCCCTGTGCTGAAAACATGGGGAAGGGAATTCTAGTGCATGTACCATTGTCCCACACCCTTTTGTATTTAGAAATAAGGATTGGCAATAGGTTTATTAGCATAGGCCCTTTTATGTGACAGAGACTTGACTAGGACTGCGTTATTATTATTTGATGATTGTAGCTTGCTCCCATCCTTAGCTTTAGGTTTAGATAGGCATTCAATCAACCTATTTGAAGTTTAATAAACCTCCTTGAAATGTGATCACTTTTGTCTGTCTTCACTGTTTGATACCATCTTTCCCTACACCAGTGAGCACGGCCTTTGACTGTACCCACTGTATCTTTTAAACCACTGCTTTTCTTTCCCACTCACTAGCCATGGCCTTCAACCATGACCATTCGCCACGGCCTTTCGCCGTCGCCCCTGTTCGTTCGCCGTCGCCCCTGTACATGGTCCACCAAGAAGGTGGGTCCAACTCGCAATGGCCTTAACATGGCAAGTGGCCACTGTACATATTCCACCAAGACTTTTATTTGGGTCCCACTAGCCAGGGACTTTGGCTGTGGCCACTGAACATGTTACGCCAATACCTTTCTTTAGAGCACACAAGCCATGGCCTTCGAACACACCCTCTATTCCTGTTCTTCTTACAGGTTTCCTTCTGGCCCAATCAGCAGGACCTTTGGCCCTGGCCACTGATCACAGCATTTTGTTGTACACACTTTAACTTTTAAAACATTACTTTTCTTTGAACAAGTCTGAACAAGTCTTCCTTTTCTTTAACTCGTTTTGCATTCGCGCAATTATTCTGCGGTTATCACACGGCAATAACCGCATTTACGGAAATGCAAATGTCTTCACTGTCCTCACAGATGCTCCCCATGTGCCTCCTTCCCCTTCCTCGGGTCCCCCAACTTCACCCAGCTGTTTTTAGCTCCCTGGCCCCTTCTCTTTCGTCCATCTCTTTCTTTGTTTTATGTGATGTATTTTTGTTTCCTAGAGTGTCCTAGAGCTGTAACTGTAGTTGTCTCGCAAGATGACTGCAGTAGTCCCTCGATAAGCTGTAAACCTTTTTTCTGTAACTTGTTCCCCAGAGCCCCCCAACTCTCCAACTTCACATGGTGTTCGCTTCACCCTACCCACTTCTAGCATTCGTGATTTTATATCCCCCCGCCCCCAAATAGCCTTTTCAGTGCTTTTTGTTTTTGGCTAACCCCGATATAACCACGGTTATCTCTCGCATCATGCAACAAAAAAAGGCTACTTTTCATTTCTGAAAAGTCTCTCTGCAGTCATGCACCATGGGAGATATAGCTATAATTTTGGGAGAATGGGGCACTCTTTTCTCCTTCAAATATTTTCAAAACTACATTATGGAATAACCCCAGACGCCTCCCGGAAATAGAGTCAATGCTTCCTGCCCAAGTTGTTTCTTATTTGTCCAATTCCGTCCAACGGTTTTTGCCATGGGCTGCGCAGAAATGTGTAATGAATAGGAGTAGGCCAGAAACAGTGTTATTTTGCCTCCTTAATAACTTTTTCATTTTTTAATGAATCTTTCCTGGAATTTCCAGTCTGTGGCGCGGGGGGCCAGGACAAACATTTTTGTTTGCAAATGTCAGCCATATTCGTTCTGAAAGTCAAAGGTTATTAGCAATTCATTGTTTGGGTTTCCTTTGGAACTAGCACACATCTTACCTATACAATGATATATTTCTATTCTTCACCAGCCAAGATTGATTGCACTGGACAGACCTCTTCTTTTGTGACAGGCCTGCATGCAACCAACGAATTGTGTTTTTACATGACAGTGATGAATTCGATAATACCCAGACAGTTTCACTTCCTCCTTTTTCATCTACCTCCATCAAATCCAGATGTGGTGTCCTCCAGGGATCTGCCTTTCCCGCCATTGTATTTAACACGTATTCCAAACCTTTAACCACCATTCTCAGGTCCTTTGGTTTGCAATTAGGGAACTATTAATTGTCAAATGGCCTTCCACTCTGGGTCCAAGTCCTAAAGGTCCCCAAGTTGTAAAAAGAAAAACGTGTTTATTGACCCAGGATTCCCCCACTTTTTCCAGATGGCCCACATGATTAAACTAAACCTCTAAAAGAGTTAGTTTCACATATATTTAACATTTAAAATCAAGTCCAAGAAGCAATTGCACTTGTGATTTCTTTTGCATAATTTGTGTTTGCATTTATTGAACAATAAGACTGACATTTCAAACAGAAATTACCTTATGTAGGATATCATTACATTTGATGGAGGCAATCCATGGGTGGGGTGCATGTGCACTTACAAAAGTCGATGGTTATGGAATGAGAGTACACAAGATGATGGTGGGTAATAAATAGGGTTAAAGATCAGAGAGAATGTCAGTGGTACAGCCACCAATATAATATACAATTGGAGCCTAAGACATAAAGTTGACTGTGTAGGGACATTGTACATATGAACATATTTACAATCTTGATTAACATTATGCAGTTACAATACACATATTATCCATTATGCATATTACCTTGCTGCTCAGACCTTCCGATTGACCCACCACAAATGCAAACTCTGATTTGGGCACAAGCTGACAGGCGAAGCCTGCCCCCCACAAAGCCCACCACTAAGGTTCTTGCCTGTCTGGGCCTGTTCCAGAACTGGACACCCTCACCAACCTCATGTATGCAAAATTTCAAGCCACTCAGCCTTTCCCCTCTAACTAGCCATCGCAACCTCAATATTCCTTCGACACCCCCAACCTGTTTCCTACCCCTCTCTCTCTCTCATTCCCCTCTCTTCACCCTCTACCACTCTACCCAACCCCACCCCATTCCTCCTCCTCTCAACAGCTCTCCCCCCACCTTTACCATCCAACAACATAGCAGACCGCACATCAGTAGACCCACTCCCACTAACCCCTGCTTGGGATCACCCAGGTGCTACAAATTACGGCCTTGCACCAAATCAGGTGGTGGAGTTGCCATCATCCAGAAATTCTCTCTTCCTATCAGAGAGTTACCGGTAAACCCAATTACAGGTTTTGAACTTCTATACAGAAAGCTCACCATCAACTCCCCACACTCAACATCATACTCCTCTACCAACACCCCAACACCAAAAGCACTCCAGCATCAGAAATTCCCCTCTTCCTTGCAGCATTAATCAAATCCACCACTAAACACGTCCTGCTAGTGGACTTTAACCTGGGGTTCAGTGACCAACTCGACAAAAGAACAGGAGCCCTATCCACGACACTCTCTGAAATGAATTTCACCCAAATAGTCCCCACTCCTACTCACAGCAAAGGTCATATTTTTGATTGGGTTGTGAACTACAACACCAACCTCACAGTTACTGCCAACACCCCCCACTCTTGGACTGACCACCACATGGTTAGGTTCTGCCTCTTACACTCACATTCCCCCAGCCACCATATTTGTTGAACTCCACCCATCCTTGCTCGTAACACCTGCAAGCTTACCAAAAATTCACTCTTGCCCACACTATTACAACTTTCAGCCTCCTCCTGCCACTTTGACCCACACTCCATTGCCAGACATTACAATACCATGCTCATAAAAGCACTTGACTTTCATGCTCCACTTAAACCTATGGTCCCCAAACTGAAACAACACAACAACAGTTGGTTCACCGATGAGCTACTTAACCTCTGCCAATGGAAATAGGCTCTAAAACACCACTGAAAAAGACACCCAATCTCTGCTAATAAAATCACCTTCACCACTGTTGCCAATAACTACAAAACATCTCTCATACAAACCAAAGCCAACCTATAAAATACCTGAATCAATGAAGCCCACTCTAACAGTAAAGAACTCTTCGAAATCCTCAAAGAGTTTGAAAATCCAGCCCAGCGCCCTACCAGTTTCCCAAAACAAAATGTCTGGTGTTCTACCATGTTTAAGAGAAAAAACATTGGAAACAAGGCCATCCTCTCATCTACAAACTCCCTCCTAGCAGAAGTCCCCATCTCCGTACATCCACCACCCACCTTTACTCCCTCCCATTTCTCCATAGTTACTACTTCTGAAGTCTCCAAAATTATTGAATCCTTGAAACCGTCTAACTGCAAAGGCGACGCCTGCCCAGCAAACATTATCAAACGCTGCTCTGAAGCCCTCACCCCTACCATAAATGACTTCATAAATACTTCATTCACCACCAGAATTGTCCCCACCTGCAGCAAAGAAGCGTCGGTTACATCTTACTCAAAAATCCCTCACTTCACCTGACGATCCCCACAAACTACCACCCAATCACTACAGTCCCATTCCTCCTAAAAAATATGACTGCAGGGCCTACACTCAAATTCAGTCCTTCCTGGATTACCTCCAACTACTTGGCTGTCATCAATTGGGATTCAGACCCAATCATAGGAATGAAACAGCCCTCACAGACCTAAAAATCCAACTCAATAGCATTTGTGGCTTGGGCAATGTTAGCTCTATTGCTCCTTCTCGATCTATCATCTGCATTCAATCTTGTTGGCCATGACAACCTTTGCCGGATTCTCATCTCCAAAGTCCACTTCTCCCCTGAGTCCACATCCCGCTTGTGGATCAAATCCTACTTAAATGGCCACACCTCGAAGGTCTTGTCTGAAGAAGTGACCACTGATCCTATGCCTGTCCTCTATGGTGTGCCCCAAGGTTCCTTCATATCTCCAACCCTTTACAATGTCTACATTAAACCCATATTCGACCATCTGGACAACCTCGGTATCTCTTGCACCAATTTCGTTGACGACACCCAGATACTACTCCCTCTCTCGGGCAACTATCCCACTGACTATTCCCCCATTAACCAGATCTACAGCATTATTCAAAACTGGATGGCCATGCACCACTTATGCCTTAATGATGACAAAACTGAACTCTTCATTGTGGGACCAGCCAATCAATGAAAGAACCTGGGTCCCTCCTTTGCTGCCTTCAACATAGATGGCAATACCATCACCATCTCAAAACACGTCAAAACTATTGGTGTTTACCTAGATGCTGACCTCAATATGACTAAACATGTGAATGCTCTTGCTTCATCAGCCGCCTAAATTACTAGCTCATTAATCTCAGTAGACAGTTCCTCATCACAGAAAGCAGTCTAAACCTTGTTCGAGCTATCATAGGTAGTAAACTCGAATACTGTAATGCCCTACTCCCAGGGACCTCAGCCAGGAACCTTTCCAAACTGCAACTACTCCAAAACAATGTCTTTCACGCTGCCTGGGCTAGACGCAAAGTGCACTGGCTCCCTATCAAAGCCTGCATTGAATTTAGAATTCTAGCTCTCACTTATCGATGCATTCATACCAAAGCTCCCTCCTACCTCAACCACAGACTGCCAAAAAAATCCACCACATGCCTGCTACGCTCCTCTTCTACCATCACACTGTTTACCCCAAGATTCAAAAGCAAACGAGTGGGAGTGTCTAGTTTCACACTCATCACCCCCACCCTTTGGAACTCCCTCCCTTCGACATCCAAAATGAACCCTCCTACCTCCTACCCAAGATGACTTGCAAGTGGGTGAGCCCACATTATGTAAGACCCAAGGACAGCATAACACAACATATAATAACATGCAGGCTTATGTCCCTCACCTTTTCTCTCATTTGCTCTCTCTCTCTCACTCTCTCTACCCCACCCTCTTTCTTTCCCCCTCCCCGTCTATCTCTGGCTGTGGGGCTCATTCTATAACAAATGCAAACTGCATGAAGGGGACAACCAAGGTTTGCACTCACGTTCTGTCTGGTCCGCTCCATACAATGTTCAACATTTGCAAGGCCGAATGCAAAAACTGAAGGGTAATGGCACACTTTGCAGGTGATGTTTTCTAATGGATGCCTATGGAATCTTCCTGCTCGTTAATAGGTGCTAATTTGAGTCAGAAACCATAGGAAATCGTTCGTTGTATGCCTGCAGGAAAATCTCTTCTGACATGACACAGAAGGAAAGGATGGCAGAGAGGTTAATTCCACTCCATGCTCCTCCTCTACCTTGACTGAAGATGAATATGGTAGCAGCGCAAAATGCAGTGGTAAAATCGGTATCACACCGAAATACCTCAGCCCATCACTGAGAAGCCGGAAATACCGAATTTCGAGAGCCCCATTTTACTGTACATATATGTGGGGGGTGGGTGTATTAAGTTAATAAAAACGGTGGAGAGGTATCACAGGGCCTGTGGGCCCCCGCATATATATGCAGTAAAATGGGATAAAAAACATTTGGTATTTTGGGCTTACACATAGATCCATACACTCTGCTTGTATGCCTCCTTAGTCTGCACTTGTCAATGTCTCCTGAGTTTTGGCATCATGCTGTGGGCCCACAGTAAATATATTATGTGCTAAATGCCCTACGGAGGGGTACACAGCCTCTCTCTGTATTCGGTGCCATGTTGTGGCACACAGTTGCTGTCAATTGCTATTTAATTCCATTATATGGATACCCATTCCTTCTCTTAACCTTGCTCGCGCTCTTCTCTCTGTTGTGGTCATACCAGAATTTGTACGCCTCAAGGAGCAGCAGACACCCAGGGATCTGTCCCCAATGCATGAACTTCACTCCCCTCCTGTGAAGAAACATTTGAGCTAATGACTAATTTTCCACTCCAGCCTTCCTCTCCATGTCCTGTGCAGAGATCAATACCTCCTGCGGGCTGGCGCTCAGCTTGTTTTGCTTTTCTCCCCAATTGCTAATAAAGCTAATTGATATTAATTGTTGTCAGGTTGCCATGGCGATGTAAACACTAGGATGTGATCAAGAGGAGGTCAGTGACACATGCAGCAACGAGCTGCGTCCGCGCCATGGGCAGGATTTGCTAATTGATTGCAATGTGTGAGTCAGTGCCACCAGGCTCTTCTTGCTTGTTTATTCCAGGAGTGGTACAGCCATTAGGCACAGGTACAGCAATTGAGGTGGGGCACAGTCACCCAGGGGCGGTGCAGGGATTTGTGATAATTGGCAGCACCCTCAGTAACGTGTCCCCCACTCACCTCTTAAACCCAGTGTAAGAGGGTACAACTTTTGCAACTAGTAGGAAGACAGATGCTCTGTTTGAAGGCACCCAGTGCAGCTCTCAATCCATGCCTTGCTATGGAACCAACCTTGACGTCATTATATTTAGGGTCGCCAAATGATTTCATATCATGTGGTTGGAGGGGCAAATGATCAACTGAGGACACGTAAACATGGAGTGCTGGGCTGATGGGGCGTTCTTTGAAGAATCATATCTTTATGTCTTTCCCAAAATACTAGAGAGTGAATCCTAATCAGTAGTGGTATATTGTTCCTGAGTCTTAACGTGTAGCTAGAGAGTGTCTGTTTCATGCTTTTTTTTCATGCCTTCTTAGGATACGTTGACCTCCTGTCTCGGGAGGATAGCTCAGCGGCAACGTGCTCGTCTTGGAAGCAAGACTACACAGGCAACACAGGTTCGATTCTCCAGGTTCTAAGAGTGTTATATATAACCAATCATATCATATCATAGCCTGTAGTGGTGAGATTTTTTAATCAGGCTGGTGAGAAAATTGCTTGTCATAGCTTTACGCGTGATACAAGAGGTCATGTAGTTAGTTGGTGCAGGCCTTGATGGTCAGCTGGTATGGTACTTCAGGTTACAGGTTAAGAATGATGTGATCCTGGTTTTCTAGTCCTGTGATGTCATGCAGCAGCAGCAAAAATGCTCCTTAGTGACATCCATGGGCACTTAGGCAAGGAGGGTAGTTCCCCAGCATCAGTGCTTCTATGGCAGTTATGAGGTCCAGAGAAGGAGGGGCTAGATTTGTAAGTGTAGTGAGTGTGGGTCTCTTGCTGGTTTCTTATTATGTGGATCATGTCTTTGAGGTCACTGTCAATGGTGAATCCAAATGACTTTGCACTGTATGTGAGATGAGGTGTGAATTCTTCAAGCTTCATGTCCACATTCCATGACTGGATTTGGTATCCTCGTGTGCTTCTACTGTGTAAGACGGATCCTGTCTTTGACAGACCAGTTTTAGAAAGTCATAAGAGGACCTGTTTTCGATGGGTGTGAGGCAGTGTTTGGGTCTGTGCATGTCGCAGGCTGCTGGTACGGTTGCGTGTTCAAAACAGCATATTGATCAATTTGGTCAGTGATGGATTTTTCCAGTGGCTTGATGTGCAGATGAACCATCAATAGGAATAAGAATAATTGTTCAGGTACTCCACAGATCACTGTGCACCATTGCGATCTACTGTCAGCCATCTGAACAAACCTACCTCTACTGATGCTGTGGAAGGAGACACATTGCGGGGCAGAGTTGTGGAATCCCCTGCAAGTTGGTGGGATATTGATCAGGGTTTTGTGCTCAACTTTATCAAAGACTGTAGCGAGATCACACAGGTCCAGTAGGAACCCTGGGCACCCTAGGCCAGTGGTTTTGAGAAGGAAGGCTTTCTTTTGTTCTGGGTGGTTGTGAGGTTAGATTGCTGTCTTTCCTGGTGTAAGAGGATAAGTGAAATATTAGTATCTGCTGGGGTCACAACTGCCCACATGTGGAGTGTGCTATCAATGATTGTGATGATTATGGGCTTGATGATGCATCTTGGTCTCAGGCTCATTTGGCAGAGGTTATAAGAGGTTATGTAGAAATGAGCCTCTTTTGCAATTGTGCAGTACTTAGCATAGACATTTGAAATATTGACCAAAACAGGATGCATCATGCCACAAGACAAGACTCTTCTGGTAAGCAGTCTCTGGGGAATTTATTTCTGTTTTCTGGTCATCAATACGTCTAAAGGGAAACTAATGACACTGCTCCATTCTCAACAATACAACAACCGCACTCTAATTAAACACAACTAGAAAATTAAAATACATTGTGTTTGCATATATTAAAACACATAGGCCTATGGCTATGCTCCACCTGGCTAGATCTCTTGTCATATAGCTCTGCATATGATTTTTCATACACTAGGTATATATAACAATGACAAACTATTTGGTAATACTATAATATAAAGGGACATGTCTTTTTACTCTCACATTCACTGAACTCAAAGTGCTCTACTCCTTGGATGAGTAAAGTGCACGAGTGCTATACAATACTCACTGAAACTACATTGTGTTATAATCACACCTTCCTACAATTTGGCTCGGGAGGACAGCTCAGGGGCAACGTGCTCGCCTCAGAAGCATACCAACACGGAGCAACACAGGTTCGATTCTCCAGTCCACGCTTAGAAACCTCTGGGTATTAAGCACGTTATAAATAAACAATCATATCATATCAATAAATGCAGTGTACAGTTTAACCCAGCGGCTTGACATGTTTCGTTCTGCTCAATCGTAGAATACTTCATCAGACGTATAAAAAAAAGAACTCTGATTCCTGATAAGAGACCTTAGAAAAGTGTGTGTGGCTACAGCAGTTATACCAGCAATAAACACATTATCCTCTTGGTGACACTGGCAAACGTTTCTGTAAAGAAACTGTTAATGTTCATTCATATTACATACTATACAGCTACTTCCTCTGCTTTGTAGAACCACATTCCTTGCTCGTAGCTGGGCGATGGTGCCATCTCCATTCTTATACCTCTCATCTTGGTGAACATAACATGCCTCCTGTGTACATATTTTCTTCTCTACAAATGAGACCGCCTTCACGTCTGTTACAATGTTAACACGTTCATGTTTCCTGGCAACCGCCGACTCTTCAGCCTTGCCTTGCCTTTGTATCCATTCCCTTTTGCGGGATTTCTATGCAGCGTGTTGCTAGTTGCCCTCGATAAATGGTGGGTTTGACTTGAAATGACTGAAGGCTGGTGTACACTGTAAGCAAGACGCCGAAGTCAATCCTTCATTTATCGAGGGCAGGCATGGGGAGCGAGGGAGCATGCCATGAAGGGGCTGTGAGGGTTGAGGAGGCAGGGCACCAGGTACAGGTATATTGTGGTGGTGGAGTGGGATAGCAGGATTCGGGTAGATGGACTTGTGTTGTTGAGAGACAGGGGGCTGGATAGGGGCTGTGAGGTTGGAATAGGGATAGGTAGGGAGGCAGCATGCCAGGTAAGGGCTGTGGGGTTGGGGAGGCAGGGCTCCAGGTAGAAGTCCTTCGTTGTGGTGGAGTGGGGGTGCAGGATTCAGGTAGAAAACCTGTGTTGTTGGGTGGCAGGGGGCTAGATAGGGCCTTTGAGTTTGGGGCAGGGAGGCAGCATGCCAGGTAGGGGTTGGGGAGGCCGGGTGCAAGGTACAGGTATATTGTGGTGGTGGAGTGGGAAGGCAGGATTCGTGTAGAGGACTTGTGTTGTAGAGAGGCAGGGGGCTGGATAGGGGCTCTGAGGTTGGAATAGGGATAGGTAGGGATTCAG
The DNA here is from genome assembly GCF_040938575.1 of Ambystoma mexicanum. NCBI lineage: Eukaryota > Metazoa > Chordata > Amphibia > Caudata > Ambystomatidae > Ambystoma > Ambystoma mexicanum. The sequence goes on along the minus strand of NC_090936.1, from coordinate 978,911,903 downwards.
CACGCCAGGTGGGGTTAGGAGGTTGGGGAGGCAGGGCACCAGGTGGAGGTCCTTAGTTGTGGTGGAGTGGGGAGCAGGATTCAGGTAGAGGACTTGTGTTGTTGGGAGGCAGGGGGCTAGATAGGGGTTTTGAGGTTGGAGTAGGGAGGGATAGAGAGGCAGCATGCCAGGTATGGGCTGTAGGGTTGGGGAGGCAGGGTGCCATGTAGGGTTCTTTAGTTGTGGTGGAGGTGGTAAGCAGGATTCGGGTAGAGGACATGTGTTTTTGGGAGGCAGGGGGCTAGATAGGGGTTTTGAGGTTGGACTACATAGGGGTAGGGAGGCAGCATGCCAGTTATAGGCTGTGAGGGCAGGGAGGCAGGATACCAGGTAAGAGTCTAGTAGGGAGTGCTAAACTGGCAATGCTACCTTTGCTGGAGTGTGGCTCTGAGAGCCAAACCAGACCCCTGGGTCATCTCTGGGTGGGCTGTTCTAGGGGTGTTGCTAGGTCTGGAAAAAATCCCGGGCTATGCTAATGTCTGAACGTCCAAATCGTATAGCTGCACACCTTTGTAGTCCAATACTGTTAAATTGTAGATATAAAAGGAATTCAAACAGGACTGTTTGCAGAGGAGGCAACTCAATCCTGACACGAAGTTGGAAAACAATTGCAAAACAGATGGTGTCCGAAGTGTGTTGGATACTCCTGTCCCCTTCACACCTTGTTGCTGAATAAATCAGACAGAATTTAAATAAATAACTAATTAGGAATTTGAAAAGCAAATTACATTCAATGTGAACAGATTTTGTATTTAAATCTTCTTTTATACTCAAAGTTAACAGCACAACGCGTTTCAGGAGCAGTGGTTGCGACAAAAGGCCCATGTGGCCTTTTATACTTTGGACAGACCAGCAGATCAGCAAGAGAGCGATGGCTCGAACACAAATCAAACATGCACACTGAGAACGTTAAGTCAACAGTAGCTAGACAATTCAAGGAAAATCAACACAATCTAGCCCAGATTAGATTCATGACCCTGTAAGTGGTACACACTCCGTCCAGAGGAGGGAATAAAATAAAGAAACGTATGCAGCGTGAGATGCACTGGATCCACCTGTTGGACATAGTGCACCCCAAAGGAATGAACGAAGAGTTCAATTTGCACTGATTCTTATGATTTGACCTAAAATGTTTATGGCTCAGTTCACTTTATGTGTAGAGCACATCACTATGTATGAATGGACATTTCCATTTATATCTAACTTTTAATTATGTTTTTATTTATTTTCTATATTTGCCTTGTGCTGTTCTTACTATGTTATTAATGATGACAAGTGCTGAGGTCTGTTAATGATGTTTATTCCATCGTCATTTTTGCACTTTGCCTTAATGGGCATGTGAGCTGGTTTGCCTGCGAGGTTTGTACACTTTCAGACAATATTACATCAATATCATGTAAAATATATTTGTACTAATGACTGGATATTGCATACAATATGGGTTTGAATATTTGTGACATATGTCTATGAAAGCAGTACTCGATATCATTCCATTACCAATAATGATATCTTTTCCCTGATTAGGTAGTCGAAAAAGTGTGGTGTTTTAGCACCCCCCTGATTGCATGTTATAGTTTCAAAAATAGTATTAGCTCTACAAAAACCAGTCTTTTGACAATGCACTGGTACGTCCTTTATGTGCCATTCACTCTACTCGAAGTAGCGGCAGTGCGCACTACATTACCCATCTCCATTGTAGATTTTAGATGCACCACGGGGCAGCTGCCATTTTACCACTTTCTTAATGATTATATAAAAATACTGATTTTCCATACTAACGTTATAGAAAGACAGGAGTCCATTGCATACACGGAGTCGAAGGATTATGCTTTCACTCTTTACTTTTAACTGAATCAGCACTGAAAACTATTACAACTCTTAAAAATAACATACACATTAAAAACTACATTTTCCATGGAATTAGCCATTTTGTGTGTAGTACATGTTTGATATGTCCAACAAAACACGTGACATTTTTTTTTTGATAAGACATTTTTTATTTATCAATTAATCATAACATAGTCAAGACAACCAAAACCAAGGGAGAGGAACAAAGAAAGAAGAGGCAGCAACATCAAATGAGGCCGACACAGCCCGTTAAGCAGTAGTAATAATAAGTCTTAGATCATCATTCTTACGGAGCAGAACTACAATACACAATGTAGATGTTCTGATTAGCGTCCCCAGGTCAATTTCTCCCAATGCCTTTCAATGTCTTTCAGGGCCCTCCTTCCTCCCATGCCGCCCATATTTTAGAGGCCTTGTTAGGACAGCCCCTTGCGTTATAGATCCGTCTTTCGAGCATAGCACATGTGTCCATGTCCAGCGCCCACTGCTCCATTGTCGGAGACTCCGGTACACCCCATTTCTGTGCAATGTTTCGCTTCATTAGGGCGACCGCCGTGTGCAGTAACAGTTCCTCCCATTTATTCAGTTCGTGCTCCCCTGGCACTCCCAGGAGCAGGACCCTCGGGTCAAGATCAATTGTTTTGGAAAGTATCCGGGCCAATTCCCGACAGCAGGCCCCCCAGAAAGTTTGGATGCGGGGGCAGGGCCACAGAGTATGGAAGAAGGTCCCCTCCTCGCCCCCACACCTGAGACAGTTCGGGTTCGTTACTTTCTTCCACCCAAACAGTGCAGTTCTAGGGTAGTACACTCTGTGCAGTATTTTGAGTTGCACCAGTCTGAGTCTCGAGGAGATGGCAGTTTCCCGTGGGTACATTAATACCCGTATCCAGTCCTCAGGGTCGATATCCCCTACATCTGTTTCCCACTTGGCTTTTAGACTGGTCAATTCAGGGGTCGCGAAGGATGTGATGGCATTATAAAGGATGGATGTGCATTTGGAGGGGATAAATTTGGGAAAAATGTTACGTTCTATAGGTGAGTACTCCGGGGTGTTGTCTTCTGTCGCTATGTGGACTCTTAGGGCATGGGACATTTGCATGTGATGGTATCTTTCAGTGTCCGGGAGCCGAAATCTGTGTTGTAGGTCCGCAAACGGGGCAAGATTCCCGTCTTTCAGGACATCCCCCACTTTCGGAATCCCCGCTCTCACCCAGGATGGCCAAGGTTCAAACCTCGCAATTTCTCTCAGGTTGGTGTTACGCCATAGGGGCTGCGCCGCTGATATCTTGTTTCCCCATCCCACAAACTTATGTACGTTCTTCCAGATGGTGGTAATCTGTGCTCTTGTTGTTGGTGGGGATGGTCTGGGGGGGGCTTGGTACAGTAGCTGTATTGGGTTGGTGTCGTGCATGGGAGCCACTTCGGCTTTGATGTGGGGTAGTTCCCGGTCCCCGTGTAGTAGGTCATTGATCACCACAAGTTGTGAGGCCCAATAGTAGGTTTGAAGGCGGGGCACTCCGATCCCACCCTCCCATACCGACCTCTGAAGTGTGGCCAGTGCTATGCGCGCCTGTCCTCCGCCCCACAAGAGCTGCCTAAGGAGGGTTTCCACCCGGTCAAATTCAGCCCCCGAGACCTGCAGAGGGGCGTTTTGAAGGACGTAGAGGAATCGCGGGAGGGCCAACATTTTGAAGAGAGCGGCTCTGCCCATAAGGGTCAGGGGGAGAAGCTTCCAATGTTGTATGTCGTTGGAGAATCGGTCCAAGATTGGTTGGAGATTATGCTTGCTATAACTAGTTAGGTCCGTCGTTATTCAGATCCCGAGATATCGGAAGCCAAGTTGTTCTATTTGGTATGGGCATTCCCTCGGGTCGGGCTGTCCCCCTCCCTTCACCGGGAAGAAAACAGATTTCTTCCAGTTGATCCTTAGACCGCTGAATTCCCCATACTGGACAAGAATCTGGGTCACTATGGGGCAGGTTTGGGTGGGGTCTCCCAGGTATATCAGGAGGTCGTCAGCGTATAGGGATATCCGATCTTCGTGACCCTCTGGCCATCTGAATCCCACCCAGGATGTGCTCTGGCGAAGCCATATGGCCAATGGCTCTATCGCCAGAGCGAAAAGAAGGGGGGAGAGGGGGCATCCCTGCCGTGTGCCCCTGCCCAGTCGGAAGGGGCGAGATGTCCACCCGTTCACCTTGACTTCCGCCCAGATGTTTGTGTATAGCAGCTTCACCCATCCCAGGAACCCCTCCCCAAAGCCCATCCGTGCCATGATCTCCCAGAGGCCATCCCATCGGACCGAGTCGAAGGCCTTCTCGAAGTCAATTGCCAGAAGGGCAAGCGAATTATCAATGATAGGGGCCCTCTCTAACGCTAAGTGAAGTCGGCGCAAGTTCATCCTGGTTGATTTGTGTGGCATGAAGCCACATTGGTCCGGGTGTATTAGTGTATCAGCCACCGGTTGTAACCTGTTGGCCAGGACCTAGGCGAGGACTTTGGCCTCGCCATTGATCAGCGAGATTGGTCTGTAGGAGGCACACTGCTCCTGGGGTTTGTCAGGTTTAGGGATGACAACAATGGTAGCCTTACACAGATCCTGCGGGAGAGCGCCTTGTTCCCGGGCCGTAAGTAGCATTTTATGGAGGGAAGATGCTATGTTGATTCCCCCCACCTTCTGCCAAGTTTCGACTGGGAACCCGTTCGGGCCTGGTGTTTTCCCGGTCTGTAATTGAGCTAGTGCTTCAGCCACCTCAGTCTCTGAGAGGGCGGAGTCCAAGCGCGCTTTTTGTTGCACAGAGAGAGTTGGAAATATTATGTCGTTTAGGAGGGTTGGGTCCAACCGTGAGGTCGGGGCCCGGTAAAGCGCTTCATAAAATTGGGCAAAGGCTTCAGCTATCTCCGCGTCCGACTCGAACCTCTCACCCCATGGGGTGACAATCTCACAAACACATCATTGACCCTCGTCCCTCCTCTCCAACCAAGCTAGCAAACGACCAGCCTTGTCTCCATGCTCGTAGATTCTGGCTCTGGAGTCCCAATGGGCTTGTTTGGCATTGTCTAATGAGAGGTTACGGAGCCGCTCAGTGGCACGTTTAAGGAAGAGTTGGGTCTGTGGGGATGGGTCAAGGATGTGTTCGTTCTCACATTGGGTCAGTTCATCTTCCGCCTTCGTTATGTCCTGGAGTCTCTCCCGCCTTCTATTTGCCACCCAGGAGATTAAGGCACCCCGCAAAACGGACTTATAGGCCTCCCAGATCACCACCGGATCCTGTTCTCCGTTATCGTTAATTTCGAAGTACTCGGTGGAGACTTCAGTGAGGTGGTCAACAAGCTCAGTGAAGCCCAGGTAGTAAGTGTTCAGTCGCCATGTCCTAGGGGGGGAAGCGCCCTGTGCGCGGATCTCCACGAGTAGAGGCGAATGGTCTGAAATGCCCCGGGGAAGGAAATCCGCCGCAAGTACCCTGTGGAGGTCCGTGTGTGGGACAAAAAGATAGTCGATCCTGGAAAGGGAGCCGTGGGCACCGGAGTGGAAGGAGTACCCCCTGGCATCCGGGTGCAACTCCCGCCATACATCACCCAAGCCCAAGGCAGACGCAAAGTTAGATAGTCTCGTGGGGGTGTCCGGGTTGCGTTGTCTGAGATGTGTACGGTCAGTGGAATTGCACATGACATCATTAAAGTCTCCCCCCAGAAACAGCTTATCAGGTTGGTGTTTACCTATGAGGGCAGTTAACTCGTCCAGCAGCTCCTGCCCCAGTCCGGGCGGGGAGTACACCGAGACGAAGGCGACCCTCTCACTCCACAACGTACCAAGGATCAGTATGTAACAACCTCTTGTTCCGAGCATTGGAGGGTGAAAGGAACACGTTTGTGCATGAGTATGAGAGTACCCCTAGATCCCATTGTGTATCCCGCGTGGAAAGCAGACCTGTAGTTAGTGCGTTGGAAGTAAGAACAGTTCGGACCCGCTAGGTGTGTTTCGGATAGCAGGGCCACATCGGGGGAGTGTCTACTGAGTATTTGTTTAATCAAGCGCCTCTTGATCGGAGAGCCCATCCCGTTTACGTTCCAGGTGAGCATCTTGAGGGACTTGGGGCGTTCAGTCGGGATCAACTGGGGTTGTGGGGGTGCCATCCAGAGACTGGAGTAAATAGTTGGACGGGTGTTTTACGAGCAAGGTGTCCCTGCCAATGGTGATATACTGCGGTGTGTGTCTGAAGTGCCGAAGATTGTGTTGCCTGGATCGTCTGTGGCCTCGTCCTATCCTGAACCTCAACATATTCCGGAGCCCGCGGGGACGCGGTGCTCCTAGGGTAACAAGGAACTTATTAGAACATTCCCTTCCCTCCCCCTCCCCATACTCCACCCCAACACGAAGTACCTGTAGCCCCAACATCATAACCCTCAACACGTGTAAGGTGTCAGCCTTACAAACTCTTATTCACAATAAAGCTAAAGAGATTAAAAATTGGAAATTGGCGGGGGGCCCTGTTGCCTTTAACCGGTGCGATGGAGATATACCCCCGCAAGCCACATTATTAATGACACAGACGACTTACAGTAGCCTGGCGGCGCACCCGAGCCTTCTGTAACAACAGTTTGGAGTGCCCCCGCATGTGGGGCCAGACCCATCCGCAAGAAACAGTCATGTTCAGTCTCCAACCTCCGCCTGCCGATTCGGCGAGGGTGGCCTGTCCGGGTCTCGAGGGTGATCCTACGGCGGCCTAGGATTTCTGCGTTAAAGTGGACCGTTGTGCCCTTGTGGTATATTTTCAGCTGGGCTGGGAAGAGCAGGCCATACTTGACTCCCATCCCTTGGAGCTGCCTTTTAAGTCTTTTGAAGGATTGCCTTGCCTTCTGGACCTCCCGCGTGTAATCCGGGAAGAAGGCGATCTTGGAGCCATTAAAGGTGGTCGTACCCTTGGTTCGTGCAAGGTGCAGCAGCGTGTCTCGGTCCCGATAGTTTAGTAGTCTTGCTATCACCGTGCGTGGCGGGGCTCCTGGCAGTGGTCTGCCAGAGGGCATTCGGTGTGCTCTCTCTATCGAGAAGAATTTGGAGAAGGATCGCTGATCGAGGAGGTCCATCAGCCACTGTTCCAGAAAGAGTTCCATACAGGGACCTTCGGCTTTCTCGGGGATACCGAGAATTCGAATGTTGTTGCGGCTTGATCTGCCCTCTCCCTCCTCAACTCTGGCTTCCAGAGTTTTAAGTTTGGCGGAGACTCCTTGAAGTTCTTGCTGTATTGCGTGCATCCCATCCTCCGTATTGGAAATACGCTGTTCCGCCTCGCCCGTTCGTGCCGACAGTTTCTGCAGATCGTGTCGGAGGAGGGACATATCCAGGCCGATTCCATCCATCTTCTGCTCCATCGACGAGCGGGAGTCTGCTATGGCCGCCATGACGTCTCTTAGGGAGAGCCCAGGTGCTGAATCCACTTCTACCGACGGTAACGGTTGAATATCAGGAGATTGCGAAGGAGGTATCGTATACTGGTCGATTCTGTTTTGCGTAGTGGGCCTTCTAATTTTGTCTTTCCCCATGGCCGCCGTCAGGCCCCGTATCTTGGGTACAATCCTGTTACGCAGCAGCCCAGCCTCACCGAGGAGTCACACAGGACGGTAAGCGCTGCCGGCGCCCTGTGGGTTTAGGCCCAGAGCCAGATGGTGAGTCCGTGATATTGGGCGTGTAGGCCCAGCCGCCAGACGCTGGGATTTTTGCTGTGATATGCCGGGGGTGTTTGCCAGTTCCAACAGCCCCTAAAGTGGTCACTCGGGGGGGGGGCCCTCGCCGGCAGGGCCGCCTGCGCCGTGCACGGGTCTCCGTAGCGGCGCTCTGCTCTGATGTGATGTTCTGTCGTTCACACCTGTCCCTCCTGGTCTGGGCGGAACAGGGCCGGCGGTCCCCTCTCTCAGATTCCTCCAGGAGCCTCACTCCGCTTTCGTTGCGGTCGCCGCTGGATGTACGGATGTACCGCTCCCCACTCAGTGAGCGCCCGATGGTCCGGCGGCCATCTTGGTTCGTCCTCGAGCCGAAATGGCGTAACTTTCTCTCGCTCCTGGTGCCGAAGCCCCTGCGAGTTTCGGGCTGGGATTCGCCACAGACGTGCCCCTGGATGTCAGACACCGGGGGTCTTGCTTTGGGGGTCACCAGATATTTCCAGGTGGTCGTTTAAACAGGATGTTAGGCTGCGGCCGCGGGAGCTCCGAAGGCACACGTCTACTGCATCGCGCAGTCGGCCACGCCCCCCAACACGTGACATTTTTAACCAATCACGTCAACCATAGTCCATTATCTTCCTCTACATCCTCTGTCCTTCCTCTTTCTTTGTCTGTCTCCAACTTCACGATCTGCGCCCTAGCCGGTAAACGCTGCATTACGTCGTGGCCTTCTCCTACTCTGTTCATGATCCTGTTGTCTTCACCTCCGTCCCTGTAGAGTAATCAAATAACAAGCTGAGGCTAGCTGTGATCAGGTGGGCAATCATTATAACACAGCACTGTGTGCAATGTTATTATCCTATATACATTATATGTCTGTCACAAATTTCATATAATGATTGATCAGGTGGGATAATCCTTCACCTCTGTGTCTTTAATAGAATCCTGACTTTCTATCCCATTAGTATGGAAAATCATTATTCTATGTCAAGACCGGAGGTTCAGATTATGCTTGTTCAAAGCTTACTTATCACCACCGCAGACATGTCATTTATCGGTCTAAAATAAAATTGTTTGAACGTTGACTCCATAGACCAATCTGCTGCCTTCAGGATGTCTTCCAACCTAGCACCTGCATTAAATGCTTTAGATGCCATAGCTCCTCTAATGGAATGTGCCCCGTATGTTCCAATGTCAATGCCCGCCTGAGTCATACACCATCTAACCCATCATGCTAATTTTGCCCCTGCTACGGCCTTGAATGGTTTCCTTAGTGAGATGAACAATTGGGTTACTCCAATAGCTCTAAGCGCACCTGTCATTTCTTTGTACTTCTTCAGGCATCAAACTGGGCATAATCTAGGTTTGTCCGAAAAGCTTGGTATGAAACAAATCTGATACCTGCCTTAGTTCTCTTGCTAATGTAAAACGTGACCCCTGATGGGCCAAAGGATGTCCTGTCTATTTCGAGTCCTCTTACAACTGACACTCTTTTGCAAGATATAAGGCAGAGCAGTGTAGTGAAATTTGCAGAGATTGCCTTCCTTGTCAAGTGCTCATTGCCTGGCCAGTTATTAAACAAATCCAGGACTGTATTCACCTCCCATGTCTGTGAATATTTGGGTGTCAGTAGTCTTAAAAGTCTCACTCCTCTTAGGAGTCTACATACGATTAAGTGTTCCCCTAGCGCTACATTCTCTATCTTGGGATGGCCGGCAGACGTGGCTGATCTACATGTGTTTACAGTGCTCCATGCCTTGCCTTGTGCTGCCAAAGCTGCTAGGAAATTCACTATCTGTGTTACATCTGCTCTAGTGGGATGTATATGCCATTCCATACACCAGCTACTCCACCACGACCAACCCAATCTGTAGGCCATTCTGGTACCCAGTGCCCATCATTCTTCAATGAATTTTTCAGCATCTCCCGAATGTCCTGGCTACTACCAGGCTGCCCGGAAATTGCCCATGCAATCAGTCTCATCTCTCCTTCCTGGTTCAGTGGATGACTCTCCCCCACTGGATTCCGAATCAGTTCCTTGAACTAGGGCAGTACCAGTGGTTTGTCTGTCGACAATTCGAGAAGTACCGGGATCCATACCTGACTCTTCCAGTCTGGCGTTACTATTATTAGTCCCGCCTGTTGTCTCCTGACTTGTGCTATCACTCTCAGAATCATTGCGAATGGGGGAAACGCGTATTCCCTTTCCAGTCCCTGCTCCTGTAGAAATGCGTCTGTTGCCTCTGCTGCTGGATCCGGCTTCCATCTGAAGAATCGAGTCAGCTGTGCGTTCAACCTGGATCAAACAGATCTGTTTTGCATGGTCCCCTTCTTTCTGTCAGAGATATAAATACTGTCCTGTCGAGTTACCAATCGCTGGCATCTCTCAAGTGTCTCGAATTCCAATCTGCTAAGTCATTCTGCAGACCGGGGAGATATTCTCCTGTAATGCTGATCTTGTTCTCTAGGCACATGTGCCAGAAATCCTTTGCAAGTTCCGCTAGCATCCTGTATTTCTTCTTGCCCACCCTGTTTATGAAGCGTACTACAGAGATGTTGTCCATCTTTAGTAATATGCAACAGTTCACTCTGTCTTGGGTCCAGCATCTTACTGCAAAGGACCCCGCCATCAGCTCCAGACAATTGATGTGGAGCTCTAATTCCTTTAATTCCTTTCCTGACCACCTGCCTCCCGTTGTCATCTCTCCGCAACGGACCCCCCCAGCACCAGCGGCTGGCAATTGATCAGGGTCAGACTGGAACAAAAAATGGGCCCGGACACCTAAAATAAAGTGTCCCTCACCTAAAAAAAGTGCCCCTCAAACCCTCATCTGTGAATCATGTCAATTCACAACTTTACAGAAAATGCTACTTATGGAGGGTTAATGGTTTTTGTTACATGTAATGTTTTGTGTAAATACTTGAGAAAACGAGTGATAACATTCCTTTTCCATGGCCCCGGCATTTTATAATGATTTGTTATTTAAATAGCGCACTTGCCAAAGCACTCTACAAAGCACATATTTACATACAATCATTCCCAACTGAAGTAGTTGTTACTCCCATATCAACCTCTGATTAATGAAAGGCTGAGTTGGCCTTGCCAGGATTTGAACCTGCTACCTGCAGATCATGCATAGATCAAAGCAGCGCCAGCGAGCACTCAACCTGCTGGTCTATATTACTCGAGTAAGCTGGGAGGAGCAAGCAGTTCCTTCCTTCTTCCCTCCAATCATCAATCACTCCCTTATCCCTCCCTCCTTTCCTTCCTCTTGATGTTCTTCTTTCTTTTTTCTTTTGTTCCTTCCATTTTTCTTGCTTCCGTTCCATTCTCTCCCCTTTTTTCATGGGCATCCTTCCTTTCCTCCTTTCCTTCCTCTCTCACATTGTGTCCTTCCTGTCTCCCTACCAACTTCCCCCCATCCTTCTTCCCTCCTTGTGTATGTCTCTTCTACCATTCGTCCTTATTTCTTTCCTTCCTCACGCTCTGTAATTCCTACCCCATTGTTATACTGGAAAAAATCAGTTAAAGATACATTATTTTGCATGGGTCAACAGGCTAGAGAGGCACAGCTTCACCTCACTGATGAGGCCCAACAAGGCTGAAACACGTGTATGGGATTGCTGTCGGTACTCTTGTTCAGAGAAGAATTACCATAGCATTTTGGTGCTGGACTGCCCATGTGGGCGGGACAAAGACTGATATGCAAATGGTAATTTCCCATCTGTGAAAGGTACAGTGAGCAAAAAGCGTGTGCTGCAAACTCTCACCTCAGAACAGGTTATCATGCCATGTTCTCTCTGGAGAGGAGCGCCTGCTACCTTTTGTGAAATATGTTTAAGGAACTTAGGGTTGGTCACCCTAAGTTACCTGGGGGCAACCAGACATGGTCTCCCTGCTCACTGTGCTCAGAGAGGCACAGCTTTCACCTTACTGATGAGGCCCAACAAGGCTGAAACACGTGTATGGGGTTGCTGTCGGTACTCTTGTTCAGAGAGGAATTGCCATAGCATTTTGGTGCTGGACTGCCCATGTGGGCGGGACAAAGACTGATATGCAAATGGATCTTTCCCATCTGTGAAAGTTACAGTGAGCAAAAAGCGTGTGCTGCAAACTCTCACCTCAGAACAGGTTATCATCCCATGTTCTCTATGGAGAGGAGCGCCTGCTGCCTTTTGTGAAATAGGGTGCACTCAAGTCGAGTGCAATAATGGGCTCTGCAGCATTCTTGAATCACAGCTGATACCAAAGGGCAGCCGCATCACTAAGCCCTCAGTCAAGAAAGCATGAGATTGTGATAAATCCATGTTCAGACAGAAGAATTAAATCTAAGCATGCATGAACCCCACATCTGGGTCTTTCTAGGTATACATTTCTCCTGAGATTAGGGGCCAGGATTTACAATGCTTGTATGTGTTGCCTAGTCCTGTGGGTAAGGTGCCAGGAAAGGGTGATATCGGCAAGCATGCAGTTTCAGATACAAATTAACAATACCACAATTCACCACAACCATGGTGCCACCACACACCTCATGCTGCTCAGACAATCTCAAATCTAAAGCAATGCCACTACCACACTATGGTTACCACCTCCCCAATTCTACACAATTCCACAGTGTGAGCACCATCCCTCGTTAATTCATGGTAATGCACCTGAACTACTCAGGTGCGATTGTTCGCTGGAAAATTAGGAAAACCTGCCCTCAGCGCACCACGGGATGCTCATACATGTATGACACAGCGTGCTGCAGAACTGGCACTAGCGATAACCTGGCTTTAGATCTCTCTTTTTAGACTTTAGTGAAATGACTTTCCACAACTTCCTGTTTTCTGTTCAAAAGAAAACATGGTGCAATAAATCTTATGCCCCTCTGGCTCTCTCCCAGGCACACAAATGGCCCAAGAAAACAGGCCTTGATGCAACTTCAGAAAGGGTCCTTAATGCAGCCACTGAATCTGAACCATAAATAGCCTCTGAGAGGTCCCTTACTGAGGGGCCTGTAACAAAACTCCCAATGCCCAGGGAAGCACTGAGAAAAAATGTTTATATCATTTTTTGTATTGGGGTTCAGCTGTGCAAGTGCACAGGCACAATAAAAGGTAGGATCTGTACATTCAACCACACACCCAATATTTATTATAGCAGGCTGTTTGGAATAAGGGTCAGCGTTTAGATGCCAGAGACCATGACTAACGTTGGAATAAACAAAACTGAGCTTTTAAGAGAGAATAATGATCGTATGCCTCAGGTATCAGCAAATGCAACCGTCTGCCAGCACAAATGTTCTTTGTATTTCACCAACCCTCGACCTGCAGAGGTAAGGAGGAATCAGTGTGCAAGGCATTCTGGGAAAACGTTTTTTTCAAATTAAATGAGTTTTGCTGATAATCCCCATATTCTAGATATTTAGTACATTCTGAAATACCATCCTAGGGCTTACAGAACGCGACAGCCGTATGCTGAAAAGTTTGGTAGCAAGGTCAAACACTAGGCTTCAAAGCCAACAGTTTGGACTGAGGTGAAAGGGCCACATTATGACACATTATAGTGCACACTTGTGTTTGCCACACTTTATACCTAATGCAAAAGTACAATTGACTGTGTCCTATAATTGTACACTGGAACTTAGGAAATCAGCTCTTACAAGAAGCAGTCTGCATTGGATACTCCTCGTCAACGGGCATGCATAAAATACACTTACATGCAGCAATATTTACTATAGTTTAAGGGAAATTTTAATTTCTGTAAACTAAAATTATGAAGCTTTGTCCTGGCCTGGAGCAGCTTGTCCATGTCGAATTTCAGGCATTTTTAGAAGATGATAAGAGCTTTCACTCATGGGTTAAAAAGAGACACGTGGCGTGGATGCAGTTAATTTTCAGTCTTAGAGAGCTTTCAGAGAGGCTTGATCATGACCTGATAAGTGGGACATACATACATACAATCTCACTGCATGAAGAAGCCAGCAGGTACAATAACATAGACACAGGGCAGCCCTGGTCGAAACATAGAGCTTCCTGCACATATTTATTGTGACACTGGAGCCACCTAAATACTGTATCGTCACCACTCCCTCCCAGGCCCACTCAATTGAAACCTTTACAATTAACTGCCTTCACTGTGCTTTTTTAACACTGACACACTGAGTAGCATCAAATGCCTTTACCACTGGGCAGCACTGAGTGTTTTCACAACAGAACACCATTGCATTCACATGACTTTAACACAAAGCAGCACTGACAGGAGCGTAGCACCTTTGACAGCCACATAAACATCTCTTTCCCTGAGTAGCATCACAGAGCAGCATTAATGTTTTATACATTGGGCTACACATTTGGTAACTCTGTCCTGACTTTGCTGCAGCAGATAATCACTTCAGAACGCCTGATTTACCTTAATTGTAGACGGACCTCTTCCATTTGTCGAGTCCTCCCACCGAGTAGCACCCCAAAGAAATGTGGGCCCAGGCCTGGGCTATCTTAAAACGGATAGACAAGCGCAGACTGTCTTGGGCGTGCGACCAGAAACCCAGTGCTCACTAGCGAGCATCAGGGGACTGCCTCCAACAGGCCAACTGAGCTGCACCATAAACGCCTTATGCACAGATGAGCAACATGGACAGCCAGGTCCCTAACACCCCCTGGGCTAACATTATGAGAAATCAGATTCAATTGAATACTTGGGGCCAGGCTTGATAGAATATGGAGGGTGGAGACAGGAACATAAAGGTAAAACGGGAATGGTAATTTGGAGCAGGTCGACTCTTCAATTAGCAGAATGAAAAACTGCACAAAGATACTATTTCTGAAAACTTCACATCAACCAGGTGGGCCGAGCCCACACTACTTTAAGCGTGTTGTTCTGGCATTCATTCAAATTGGCAATCCTGCATGCGCACATTTATGCACACACAAACGGGTCATTTTAGGATTCAGTGTTCCCTTCTCCCATGGTGCACTTTTGTCAGGACTAGGACTACTACAAAGGCCGTCCCTCCACCGCTGTCTAGCCCGCACTGAGCCAGGTGTTGTAAGCAATGACCCACGCACACCATGATACAGCTCCCTTCCGCACCAGCTCTGGATATACCCCCAGGAACAGCATCGAGTTTAAGTCATCTCACACTCCCACCACCATATGCCATGGATGAGAGGGATGCTGCTGCCTGCAACAGCTGTTTGAGAAAACATGATCTTCATTCAAAAGACACTCATTTAGTCTGATTGGAAATGTGATTTCTTTTTGCATATTTGTTTTTGTCCGTGCTCAAACATCCCCTGTGGTTTGAGTTGCATGTGTTGTTAGTCATACTGACAAGATGATTGCACTGCCGTGACACACACTGACTGAGTGGCAGTGCTCTGGCCCTTTCTCGACTAACAGAGATAGTAACAATTAATTACGAACACTTCAATTGACTGTTCTCGTTCAGAGTGACTGCCTCTTCTCCGACTCCCGACCCCCCCCTGGCCCATTCAATTTTATGTTTTTATTACTTACTGTGTGTAACCCACAGGCACAAATTCTGTCTCCAGAGACTCTCCATTGCAGTTTACGGCTGGGCCACTCAGCTCGAATAGGCCCCTCGTCATTGTCAGGTGTGCTTTGCTTGAGGCCTGCTCCCTCCTCTGTCATCAACACTTCCTTTCTCATATCTGCGCATTGTGCTGGGTGTGGGAGCCAGCAACATATTAATGCGCATGACGGCCCACGCGTCTTGAGCATGATTGGCTGCCACTGCCAGCCTTCTACTTATCAAGAGGCCCCCCGACCATGCTCTGAGAGGGCGAGGCTCAAGAGTCATCCCTGGGTTAGCCCCGTCCTGCCCCTGCCCCGCACCCAAGGCAGGCAAAAGCAAACTTGATGTAGAGCCCACCCCCCACAACAGGAATTGTTGGTGTTCTCGAAGAGAAGGTGAAGCTGCCTGCCTTGCGCCAAGCCAGTGGATGGCTGGGGCACTGGCAGCCCCTTGCCTCATGCTATTGGTGCATCATCAAAGCAAAGTTAACACTTACTAAGTGTTAACCTTTTCTTTGATGATGTTCTCCGACTGACACTGTGTGCATTCTAATCATAAATACATCAGTTTACCACTGTGCGGCGAGCTGGCGGCAGGCTGTGTGACAACTTCAGTTACAAAAATCTAGCCCAGCTCCATGGATATTAATGTGGCTCATAAAACCGACCCCAGAGTGGCTTATAAAATCGGCCATCCAAAGTCCATTTTGATTCAGCCAGTGGCAGAAATGCAGATAGGCCAGTCGGCCCCTGCATTTGATTCTATGATGAGATCTGGGGATGAGCCAAATATCGTTCTCCCGTTCCATGCCTCCATGTGTTTGAGCCGCCACCATAGTTCTGTACTCGCTTCTGAGGAGATTGGTACTCTCTGTTCATATGATAACCCTTTTTGCAGGTGCTGTATTTCCAGATATTGCAGAACTCTATAGTGTAGTGGTGCCGGGAAAATCGCCTGAATGGATGACGCTAGTGTCCCTACTACTCTGGCTAGCTCTCTGAGCGATATCTCTTCTCTCGCTATTATTGAGCTGATCTCTTTCTTTATCCCATTCACTTTGTCTATTGGCAGGCTGAATGTGGCTGTCTTTGTTTTTATCACGAAACCTAGGAACTCTATAGCCTGTACTGGTTCTACAGCTGACTTCTCCCAATTTATGAGAAAACCCAGCTCCTGCAATAGTTGGATCGTCATCTCTGATTGTTGTACCAGTCTCATCTTGTCTTAACACATCAGACAAACACTGTCTAGGTATACTATTAGCCTGATGCCCTATTCTCTGAGGTGACTCACCACTGTCCTCATCAACTTCATGAAGGCCCAAGGTGTTGATGCTAGACCGAATCGGAGGCATGTGAATTCCCACTTCTGATTTGTCCACCAGAATTGAAGGCACCTCTGATGTTCCTTCGCTATTGCGACCGTCAAGTAGGGATTTCTGAGGTCTATCGTGACTAGCCAATCTTCCTTCTGCAACATGTCCCTCAGTAGATGGAGGCCCTCCATCTTGAAATGGCTGTATACTATAAATGTGTTCAGACTTCTAAACTTTATCACTGGTCTCTGTTTCCTTTTGGCCTTTACCAAGAACATATTGCTCACAAACCCGTTCGAGGAGTCGTTGTTACGCTCACCTGGCTCCCACAGAGGCGTCGATCTGGACTGCACTGCTGCGGTCTCCACCAATGTGACGTGTAGGGCCGAGATGACGGACTGAACTGGCCAACCTAGCTTTGTTTGCTTGGCCCATAGGAATATTCTTCTGCAAGTGGAGAAAGGGAATTAACCACCCGTGGAGTTGAGCGTAAATCCCCCCACCCCGCTGTTCTCCCCACTGATCATCTTGGATGTTCCCTCTTATAGTCTCACCTGATGATTTGAAAAGATGAGCTCTCCATCCTGCATTGAGCGCAGGGGCGCATAGATAACCAGTTGCTTCACTGGCTCGAAGGAATTGGTGAGATCCAGGACAATATTGACTCCGATATTCCCAGCAAGACGCCGTAAGTATGTAGTTCCTAAGAGTGCAAATGCCTGACTTTCACTCTTGACCGATTCCTTGCAGGTTGCAGCTTGACCCTACTGAAGAGTTCCTCATGGTAATGTTCTGGTAAGGATTTGTATTATCCAACACAATTCGATAAAATAATGTCCATATGTAACCTGTTGCTTTCTCCCATATTCAGGCGCTGAGAGAAAGTATGAAGTCTCGGGGAATAATGCCTCAGGCGGTAAAATCAGGTAAGTCTTTTGTGGTGAGGAGGGTTCCCCTTGTTAGTTCCTTGTTTCACCTTGCTGTCCTTTAGTTTCCCCTTAGGGGCCGGGGTTCGGCTAGGATGCAGTGGAAGCTGCGCCGACCCGTGAAGAAGAATAGTACCCCGGTGGTAAAATCAGGTAAGTCTATGGGGGGTATTCCTCCGTGCATTCCCTTGGCTCACCTTGCTGTTCTTGTCTTCTCCTTAGGTGCCGGAGTGCGGCGGTAATATGCAGGAGGATGCGGTGAAATGTGAAGATGCTGCGAAGGCTGGTGAGTTCAGCGCGGCGCTGCAGCAGGTGAGGCGACGCACATAAAATAACTTCTTTCTTCCAGCTCGAAGGCGCGATGGATCAGGAATTCAGGTAAGGATCAAAGGTATTGCTCTTGTTCTAACCTTTTCTCCTTCTTTCTACCTTTTTCTAGGAGCTCCAAACTCGAGGCGGGCGTGGCAGATGACTGGATGCAGACTTGCAGGCACGGTGAGCGTTACGCTGCTGGATGCAGAATAACGCGAAGCGTGTGCTGCTCTTCGGGCGTGGTTTAAATAGCCGCCAAAGTAGTCCCAGGTAAGAATTCCTCCCCAGCCCCACCCGAGTAAAAAAATAGTCCCTAGGTAAAATAGTCCCTTCCAAGCCTCGTTTGGCTTGGAGCTCTTGCAGCATGGTCTGCATCAATTAAGTTTTAATCTATGAGCCTGGCGCCTATGGTGCCAGGACTGACCCTCCATATGAGCCTGGCGCCATAGTCACCAGGACTGCACCCAAATAGCCCGTAGCGGGGGTTGTTGGGCTTGCTTGGGGTAACTTGATGCCTGCTTCCGGGGTTGCTGGACTTGGTCTGGGTCCCCGGGGGTAGGCATCATGACAGCCGGACAATGGGGCAATTGCACTTTTCCTTTCTAGTTCTACTACCTCTTCGCTTAATATCTTTTTGTCCTCTTCGTTGAACCTTATGGGCCTCGGGTATTCTTCTTGTACTGGTTCTTACCAGAATTCTAAGTGGAAACCCTGTACTGTTTGCTTGACCCATGAATCTCCTGATAAATCTCTCCATCTCTCTAAGAACTGTGCTGTTCTCCCCCCTAGCCTTGGGGTCCCTGCATCTACTGGTTGAGTATGTAAAGCTGGGTTCAGCCTCACCTGTGTTAGCCTGTTGGCCTCTGTTGTTTCCTCTCCAGCCTCTGCCCCTACCCCTTCCTCTCGGTTGGAAAAAGGGTTTGGGTCTGCGCTCTTCCTCTTTTCTCCAGTCATTCTGGAATTGTAGTTGGGCCTGTGTGAGGAGAAATGGCTGGCTGAGCGGCCCTTTCCTCTGCCAGCCTTTCCGAAAATCTTATGTCCGAAGACTCTTTTTAATGATGACTGCGCTTTATCTATCGCAGCTTAATTGTTTGCTAACTTTGCCATTTCCTTGATAAACGCATGTCCAAATAGTTTCCCTTTACTGCTGGATGTCAATTCTGCTGTAGTGAGCTCGCTCATTTTGGGGTCTATTTTGACCAGGATTTACCTCCGTCCTTCAGATGTCAGGGCATTGTCAGCATTGCCGAGCAGGCATATTGCTTTCTGCGCCGATCCCGCTAGTATTTCCGGGTCTACCTTTTGTTCCGGTTCTCTTGTCTCTTCTGCCATCTGCCAGATTTTCATTATCCGGCTAAGGGCATCAAGGAGTTTATCCTGGCATAATCTCCAGGTTCTATCTATCCCTTTCTTTTTGTCCCTGTCATAGCGACCCACAAAGGATAGCATCTTTTTGTCAATTTCTGGCATTTCCGTCATGACTTCCGGCACTTGTGGCCTGGGGCATTCCGACTGCAACTTGCTCTTGGCCTCTTTTAACAGTGTGTTATGAATTCTCTTCTTTATATAATTGGCGATCTTGGCGGGAGGCTCCCATTCTGCCGACCTGGGGTGCATCAGAGAGTTCCGGTCAAATACCTCGCCCATCTCTTCCTCCTCCCTTTGTCTTTTCCTTTTCTTAGCAGCCTTATCCTTGTTTTAAGAGGGATCGGGATCATATATTTTGCTCTTCTGAGCTGTCTTCGGATGTTTCGTCCCACTCTTCCTCCTCTATGTCCTCTGAATAGGACTCATCATCTGTGTATCTCTTGCCTCTCCTCACCCATGACCTCACTTTTTTCCCACCACCTCTCTACTTGCGTGACATGCCCGTGGGGGTTCGGCAGCTGCGTGCCTTTTTGTGGGCTTTCTTTCTTTCCCTTGGCCCTCTCATTGTCTCTCTGGGTCTTCTCCCCTCAGGGCTACCATCCCTTGAGAGAAAGTAATAAGGTCCTCCACCAAGCTCTTACCTTGGGATAGTGCCCCCATACCTGTGCCCAGTATGCACTGTACTGCTTGGCCTTTGTTGTATGCTGTCCATTGCCTGCTAGCATGGGGTTCCTCATACTCTTCGCTGGAGCTATGCATTCTTTGTAATGCTAGTGGGTCTTTGCAGGGTTCTTGAGCCTGTACCCATCTGAAATGTGCATCTTATTTGGGCCTCGGTTAGTTTATTTTAAGTTTGTCTTGGGTCTGTCCACATTTTTTGTGTAGCACTCTCGATTCGGTAGCTGCTGCCTTTCTTGCTTGGTATTAGGTGATTAACCGCTCAACCGACTTTCTTCCCCGTCAGTTTCTTTATTGACCACCACGTGATGTCCGATTCGAAATGCTGATTTTTTCTATCAGCGTATGTGCAGGTGTTACTCCGGTTCTGTCAGCCTGTATGCTGGTGTTACTCCGGTGCTCTGATGCGTGACCTCTGTGCCTATTATATTTCTAAATTAGCCTTATATCTGTGAGCGTTACTCCCTTCTACCTAACGGTTCGGATATAATCACTGAGCGCCAGAACCTTAATAGGTCCCGTCGCGCTCAGGATCACTTCCATGACCGCAGTGCCCCCTTTGATAAAAAGTAGACATTGTACTCGCCGGAGCCGACAGCCATGTCACGAACATTGTCAAAGTGTTTATGTTTCCCTACAGACTGCGAATACTCTCTACCAGGCTCTTATACGCTGTGCATGAGCTGCTTAGTTGTGCTATGCTATCTATGCGTGCAATAAGTAATCATTCCTCATACATTCAGCATATTTACTGCTCAGGAAGCACCTAACTGGCTTCCTGAGCAGTAAAGAAAGAGGAAGGACAGAGGATGTAGGGGAAGATAATGAACTACGGTTGGACTACGGTTTACGTGATTGGTTAAAAATGTCACATGTTTTGTTGGACATATAAAAAATGGACTACACACAAAAAGGCTATATGAGTTGTAATCGTTTTCAATGCTGCTTGAGTTAAAAGTAAAGAGAGAAAGCATAATCTGAGCCTCCGGTCTTGACATAGAATCACACCATCATATGGCATCTCTTTACTTTCTCTTCACCTGTGCCGGCCTATTTTGGCCTGTTCTTTCACTCTATGCCTTACTAGCCATGGACATACTTTTGCCATTCCTATTCGGTCAGCTTGGCTACCGCTCACATTTTAGACCTACTCTGTAGTACATTCTTTATGTCGCATACCCATCTGCATGGCTACAATTATCACAACAGGAACAGGTGTGTCTATTACAATGACGGCTTGTTCCAAGAGATACATCAGATTAAACTAACATGGTAAACACAGGTTAGACTTCTTTAATTTAATAACAGTATCTGATTTCTCTTGATGGGCGATAGCCATTATTTAAGATCACTGACACTGCCATGCCTCCTTAACATTAAAATTGGCCTACTGTATGTCTTGACAGCCTCCCTAGCCAGTGCTCTATGCGTACAGTAGGATACCACTTTGCCATCGTTTTCATAAAATTGGACTCACCTAAGTCCGTACAGGGCCTGTTTTCCTCCAGTCTGGGTCACCATCACTTTATTTCTACGACTTGCCATTCCTTTTATCAGCTCTACTGTTTTTGTTACATATGTTTACAGCCAGATATTTGAACGAGCGTTATTTCAGAGGTATTTATTTTTTGGATACTTCACCTGCTTGGTCTATCTGCATCCATCACAATCTTCGGCATCACGCCTATTGATTCACTGTAATGTCTATGTCTATCTCTCTGCCTTTGGACATCATGAGATGCCATAAGATATCCTTATAGATCACGCATTGAACGTTAAAGGTACATAGGGCCTCATTCCGAGTAGGGCGGTAAGGGTTAACGGTCACCGGTAACGAGACCGGTGCCGTTAAACCCTTACCGCCCTACTACGAGTTCCCTTTGCGGGTCCTTCCTTACGGCCTGCTTTTAGCAGGCGTTAAGGACGGGACCCGCAAAGGGACTCTGGGGTCAATAACGGTACCGTAATTTACGGTACCGTTATTGCCACCTTCCCATTGAGCCCTATGGGGGCTCAAATGGGAATGGGGAATGGCCCTGGTGAATGGGGAATTACTGGTCCCTCCGACCTCGGAATGGACCGGTAATTACTCCATTCACCAGGCCAGAGTTTGGATGAGTTCAGAGGCACCCATGCCGCAAATAGCGGCGTGGTTATCTCCGAACTTGGAATGAGGCCCATATTCATTTATACTCTGGAGCTCTTTACCGTCACGGTTATACACTATCAACTCTGATGAGCATGTTCACAGGGTGAACTGCATGGGCATTTGATTCTGATACCTAGTCCCTACACTAGCATGCTCACATCGCTACTTCTCCAAAGAGCTGATTCCACTAGGATTTAGCCTTTGCCTACTTCACCTTTCTTTTACACTATAACACAAACTATAATCAAATGACATCTATAACTTAGATTTTGACTATTTGTCATTGATAAATCTATGGTTGAGAATAGTATCTGATGTCAAAGAACTTTGAGGGTTCTGACTGCAATTGTACTGACAGTTTCTTATATTGTAGATTATTGAATTGCATCTGATGAAGGGAATTTACATCCCGAAAAGCGTTGTGCTGTTAACTTTGAATATAAAGGAAGTTTTGAATACAGAACTCACCTCTGTATTGTATTATTACTGTTTTTTTCGAAAATAATCGGTTCACATTGAATGTAATTTACTTTGCAAGTTCCTAATTAATTATTTACTTAAATTCTGGGTGATGTATTCAGTAACAAGGTGTGCAGGGAACAAGAGTGTCGGATACACTTGGGACACCATCTGTTTTGCTATGCTAATATCCAGACTGTCGGGACTCGGGGCTAGCTAGCCTTTTGGCTGAAGCCCCTGTGCTTCTATCCAGGGCTACAAACAAAAGACCCGGGCTATAGTAGCCCTCTCAGCCGCCCACCACAGCAACGCCTCTCACCCACCTTTGCTCCTTCCTGCTTTCCCCTTCCTCTCTCTTCTTATTGCTCTTTCACTATCTTCCGTTATCCTTCTCGGTCCGCTTTTATTCTTCCCAGTCCAGTTCCTCCCCCTCCTCTCCCTCCCTCCTTTCATTTTGTTAGGCCTGTCATGCGCAGCCTGCAGCAGGGATGAACTTCCACTGTAGACACCACCCCCGAGAGATGCCCCCGGATCGTGCCCGCAGAAAGTGGTTCTGTCATCTAGAATAATTGGGTAAACACTGAGGCTCAGAAGCATGTGAAGCGTGCCTGCAGCTCTCTTGACACAGGCGCCAATGGTGGGCATATGACCCTTTTCAAAGCGAGGTTTGCAGCAGGCTCAGGGGATGAGGCATCCCCCACCACAACATTTAAGACGTGTTAAATGGAGTGGGGTGTGTACGGTTCACGGGTGCAGCTAAAAGCATCAGGACACCAGCACTAAAACATAAGTGGGGCAGCTTATTTGAACATGGAATGCGCAACACTGCAGGTAGAGATGTCAGAAGACATGGCAGGCGTCACAGCAAGGCAAAGCTATCCCCTTTGGTAAAGGGATATATCTGGCTCCCTGGGATACATTTGCTTGCTTGGCAATGAGACATGTTTTCTGAAGAGGAAATGCTGAATTCCAATAAACAAAGTACCGTTAACAAACAACTGATTAGTTTTCTTATCTATCGCCACTCCTCGATTATTCACACCATTTTAGAACCACTATGTAAAGCGCACAGCTTTTGTTCTGCATGTCCTGGCTTTTGCCTCATTCCATTTTCAATTCCTGAAATGTACTTATGCTATTTTTCCTTTATCAATGTAGGACTATAAATACCAGACTGCAAACTGATGTGAATTTAAAATCCAGGAATGGATTGACAATTGACACCGGAAATGAAATAACTTCACATCTCTGTAAACTCCCCAATGACTGTAAATCCTAAAAGACACAGTGAAAGAATAGCAGCTGCAAGGGTGTGCAATCCTGAGCTGTGTTTATTTTTGCTATTTGAAATGATGGTGGTTTTCTCTTCCAGAAAGTGTACTGTGAAAAGCAGATCACCCTTTCAAATGTCCTAGCTGAAAAGTATAGTGCACACGTGTACACTCTGTTTGGCCCTGTCTACTCTCATACAAGGAGCTGCAATGTGAATTGAAAACATGGCAGCTACAGAGTAACATGTGCTTTCCAAAGATAGCCTACTTGAATCAAAATTAATTCCTGGGCTTGTTTTAAACGTGCGGGTACCCATGTTCAAAATACCTTGACATCATATCGAATTGTCTGGGGAAGTATTTTGGTTAAATATAAATATAAAGCTATACATTGTGCCATATGGTAGCATATGAGGAAATACAGTTACAATTGCAAAAACTCAATATGATGTCATTGTTATTGTCCACTTGGTTTCCAATGTAATCTGCAGCTGTAAAACATTTTGGCCCTCATTACGACCCTGGCGGTAAGGGGTTTACGCCAGCGTTAGCTGCGCCGACCCCTTACCGCCAACTACGAGTTCCCAAAGCGCCATGGTCACTTTTCCGCCCGCTTTTTGCGGGCGTAAAAATCCATGGCGCTATGGGACCTTGGTGTTAATTACGCCACCGTAATGTACGGTGGCGTAATTAACGCCTTCCCCACTCCCATTGAGCCCTATGGGGCCGAAATGGGAATGGGGAAGGGTAAATGGGTCAATGGGGACTTACCGCCCCGCCAACCTCGGAATGGGGCGGTAAGTCCGCCATCCGCCATGGCGTAAACGGACTTTACGCCATGGCCGAAAAGTCCGTCGATGGCGGAAAAAATCCGCCAGGGTCGTAATGAGGGCCTTTGTGTATTGTGGGTGTTTCACCCACAACAGATGGCTGCTTGTTCATTAATCATTCTGTTCTCTGCTGGGAAGATACCGTGCTTTTCTGAGGAGTACAGGACATAACTGTAGCATCTGCGCTGTCTACAGGAGAAAACATTCTTTGGAATGCAGCAGCCAGCTGAGAGCGTGCTACAGCGAGATGCAGGGAAGAAGTGACGAAACGGAATGTCGAAGGCGAGTTGAGAATCAACAGCCACAGCTACGGATGGATACATCTTCTCCCTCCTCCGTACATAGATATATACTTTTCAATATATAATAAACCAATTAAAGCCATTATACATTTCCCCTTTCGTGATCCTTTATTTACCCACGTTCGGGCACTTCATTTGGCGACGAGGAGCTGTGTAACTGTCAGTGTAAACAGTCTGACAGTTACGAGGCCGCTCCACCCATGCCCGGGTGTCGCAGCGGCCAGATTCTTCATACGGTAATGATTTTATGACCTCAATTTTGGCATAGAGATTTATTACCTCTCTCTTTTCCGGATTTCATATCGTGCCGCAACCTTTTGCTGCGACTTATTACGATTCATCCTACTGCACGCAGACGCTCTGCGATCTCAATACTGCATTGTTTATACTCTGTTTCACCTTCCATTCATCCGCACGCTTGCGTGTTACAGATATGCCTAAAGAAAGCATATAGGAGGAGATTCCTGCATGAGATCATTTAAAGTGACACACACGCTCTGTGTTTATTAGGAAAAGTGACTCCTTTAAGTGCACACATAATTACATTATATCAGCGTTATGTTTACAGTGGCTGCATTTCGGTAAAATTTTTCTCAGAGTGACCCTCATGAGTAAAATATATTTCTAGAATTGCCAGCATACACAGAAATTACAGCAGGTTCTGTGGAACTCACATAAAGCATTTGTAAGTTTGCTTATACTTCACATGCCAAATTTTACATTTACCATTGTGCACTGTATAAGAAAATTGTCATCTGGACATTGACATACATTGTTACATTCCTGTGGTGATGGCATTCAGCAGTGTACCTCCTCCTGCATTATTTATGCCTGATGCAGATGAACCTGTCATTCCTTGGAAGAGGTGGATACGATCTTTTGAACATTATGCAGGAGTAGTCTGTGGCCCGAATTGCAGTGCAGAGAAGAGGAAGTCATTGTTATTACATTGCTTGGGGCCTGCTGGTCAAGAAAAATATGAATCCTTACCTGAACTTCCAACTGATGAGGACACGGACATTAATGAATATGAACGCACGGTAAAGAAAATAAACAAACATTATGGAAAGAAAGTGAGTATCATTCTGGAGAGATACAAGTTTGGCAAGAGGACACAAGAGGAGGGAGAAAGTGTTGAAAAATATGTGACTGCTTTACGCAAACTTGCCAAAACCTGTAATTTTAATGAGCAATTAGACGAAAGGATAAGGGACCAATTCATGTTGGAATGCAGAAGTGCGAAAGTAAGGGAGAAACTATGGTCTGAAAATGATCCTTCATTAGATATTGTGCTTAGAGTGGCAAAAGAAGTGGAGCACAACAAGGAGTGTGTGAAAGAATTAGAGAACAAGATGAAATCTGTCCAATTAGAGTCAAATAACGTAAAACTTGCTAGATTGACATGTGACAATACTGATGAAAGAGAATCCATCGCTATGGTAACTAACACCAATATAAAAAAGAAAATGCCCAATAAGTCACATCAGCCACAACCTGACAGAGGGAAATATAAGTTCAATCAGAAAAGCAATCCAGGTAATTACTGCAAGAAAGAAGGTTTCATTCCCAATTCAAGAAAAAAGCGTCAAAGCAGATGTTACAGATGCGACAGTGTAAATCATTGGGCAGACAATCCCGAATGCCCAGCATTGAAAATCATATGTAGTAAATGTAAAGGAAAGGGACACTATTCCAAGTGTTGCAGAGTACGCAGCATGTCCACCAACTGGATAGGTGGAAATTCAAGTAGTGATCATAGTGATCAAGATGATGGTGAAGAATGTGTATTCATGGTCATGAATGATGAAGATGAAGAAGTATTAGATAGTCCCAAGGCCAAAGTCTACATTGATGGTGTTGAAATAGACATGATGATTGATACAGGAGCAAAATATACATTGGTACCACAACAACTTTGGGATAAGAAAAGACATGAATATCTACATGAGACAGATATAAAACCCAGAGCATATGGTG
Source organism: Ambystoma mexicanum (assembly GCF_040938575.1). Taxonomy (NCBI): domain Eukaryota; kingdom Metazoa; phylum Chordata; class Amphibia; order Caudata; family Ambystomatidae; genus Ambystoma; species Ambystoma mexicanum. The sequence continues at coordinate 978,885,248 of NC_090936.1, read as the reverse complement.
GTGTGAGAATAAATACCATAGGGTGGTTTTGGGGCAGTTTGAAATTCAAAGGAAGGAAAGCCAATGGGAAAATCTACATCACGAACTCAGGTCAAACTCCCCTATTAAGCTGGACTCATCAAAGCAAACTACAAGTTAAAATAGATTCAATTGCTAAGGAATCTGTGTTTGCTGTTCAAAATAAACCAAATAAACAGAAGAATGATTCCGAAGTGAAGAATCACACTCCTGAAGATGTCATGGCAGAGGTGTTTTGTGATGGGATTGGATGTCTGCGAGGATATGTGCATGAAATAAAGCTGAGAGCCAATCACACGCATGTAGTTCAGAAATTAAGGAGTGTTCCGATATCCATGAGAGATGAAGTCAAGAGGGAAATCAAACTCATGGAAAGTCAAGGCATAATAGAAAGCATTGACGCTAGTGAATGGGTGTCGCCATTGGTAGTTCTCAGGAAAAAGTCGGGAAAGCTGCGAATATGTTTTGATATGAGAGAACTCAATAAATGTGTTATACCGGACAGGCATCCTCTGCCCAATATTCAAGAGTTAATATCTACCATTGGGCCTTCGAGTCATTTCTCCACCCTAGATCTTACATCAGCTTACCACCAAGTCAAGTTGCACGAGAAGTCAAAACATCTTACGGCATTTATTACACCAGATGGATTATATCAGTTCAAGAGGATGCCATTTGGTCTTGTGTCGGCAGCATCTGTCTTTCAGAAGATTATGCATAAACTTTTTGAAGGAGTTCCAGGAGTGATATGTTTCCAGGATGATATATTGATTCATGCTGATAGTAAGAAACTTCATGATGAAAGGTTAAAATATGTGTGTAGAAAACTCTGGGGAGCAGGAATGACATTAAGCAAAGAAAAATGCAAAATTGATTGCTCTGAAATTGAATATCTAGGACATAAGATTTCAGCTGAAGGAATATCTCCAAAAGAACAATTAGTTAATGCCATAAAGAAGATGCCCAGACCAAGTACTAAAGAAGAAGTACGTACATTTTTAGGCATGGCAGAATATTATTCAAAATTTGTACGTGATTTTGCTGTACATACCATTCCTCTTCGTGAAATCAATAAGAAGAAGAATTTTACATGGAATAACGAATGTGAGGAGGAGTTTGAATTCATTAAATATGCAATTGATAGGGCTCCTGCTTTGAAGAATTTCAGTAGTGATAAGAAAGTCATAATCACCACAGATGCCAGCAATGTTGGGTTAGGAGCTGTCGTCACGCAGGAACATAATGGGCAAGAGATGGTGATCGCATTCGCTTCAAGACTTCTGAAAGGGGCCGAAAAATCTTATGCAGCCATAGCGAAAGAAGCCTTGGCAATAAAGTGGTCAGCAGAAAAATTCAGGAGTTTTATTTGGGGCCATGAAGTAGAGTTCCGTACAGACCACAAACCATTGGTTCATGTTATAATGTCCAAAGGGTTGGACAAGGTGTCCAACCGAATCAGAAGATGGGTGATACTTCTTCAGGAATTTAATTGTAATGTGCGATATGTACCAGGAAAAAAAAACATTACAGCAGATTGTTTGTCACGGTTGACCAACGTTTCAGAAATTGTAGATGAAGATGATAATGCAAAAAATGTTCTTAATATTGAGTCCACTTCTATTTCAAGGATGGAATGGAGTGATGCTGTAAAAGATGACAATACTATGAACAGTCTTAAGGAACTCATCTGCAATCAAGATTCATGGAACAAGGCCATGTTTGAGAAAGCTAATCTTTCGGAATATTGGCTTATTGCTGATGAATTGCATATTCAGAATGATATAGTAATGAGAGGAGACCAGATCATTCCACCTAGTAGTTTGCGACGAAGAGTCATCGAATTAGGTCATGAAGGTCACCAAGGGATGGTGAAAACCAAGCAACGCATAAGAAATGATTACTGGTGGCCAGGATGCGACCTGCAGATAGAGCGACATATCAGGGATTGTATCCTTTGCAACAATAATGACAAGAGCTGTGTGGGAGTGAAACAAACCATGGTGGTGACTGAAATTCCTCATAAAGCATGGAAAGATTTGGGAATGGATGTGTTGGGCCCAGTGTGCAGTGCTGGGATACAAAAGTATTGTCTGGTAGTGATTGACCTACTCACTAGATGGGTTGAAGTACTTATAGCACCTAATATCACTGGAAACATTGTAATAAACTTCTTATCTAACATATGTGAGAGAGAAGGCTATCCTAATAGTATTTTGACAGACAATGGCACTCAATTTAGATCCAAAGAAATGAGAGAATTTTGTAAAAAATATTCCATATTACACAAAAAAAGTGCCATTTACCACCCTCAAACTAATGGCACTGTGGAACGCTTCAACAAAGTGTTGAAACAGACCATTAGATTGGCATGGTCCAACGGCATAGATTGGGAAACAGCCGTTAAGGAAAGAATGATTGCGCATCGCTTCACACCCCATTCCACTACGGGACTTTCCCCGTTTGAGTTGAGCAGGGGTAGGAAAGCATGCACTAAATTGGCGCCAATGTGGCTAGACAATAAGAACAATGGAGTCAACAAGGACTTCGGGGTGGTGTGTGACAATATCAGGAGTACGCAGTTGAAAAACAAATCTGTATATGATGAGAAGAGACCCATAGGCAGATTCGATAAAGAAACTGTAGTGGGGAAGATGGTAAGAGTTAATTTACCGCCTGTTCTCAGGGAAGGTCCCTGCAAGTGGTCCAAACCCATCAGAGTACTGGAGGCTTTTAAATATTCGGTCAGAACGGAAGATGGTAGAATCTGGAATGTTGAAAGAATATGGATATGTGGTGATAGAAAAAATTCTGATGACAACAGAGATAGAGCGATGGTGAGAGATGAGAATGAGAAAAAGAAAGGCCAAGGTGATGTAAGTAGTTGGAAAGATCAGGGTGCTGTATGTAGAATGAAAGATGTGCGGGATGTAAGGTCCAACAAATCGGAAGTGATTTCCTTGCCAAGTCACATCAGCGAGATGCCTCGAAGTTCTAGATCCGGGAGAGTTCATCGCAGGCCAAGAAGGATGGGAGACTTTGTGTGTTAGTGTACATAGACTGTATTTTGGGTTGTTAGTTGAGTTCTTTTGTTTACATATGAAGGGAGATGTGTAGCATCTGCGCTGTCTACAGGAGAAAACATTCTTTGGAATGCAGCAGCCAGCTGAGAGCGTGCTACAGCGAGATGCAGGGAAGAAGTGACGAAACGGAATGTCGAAGGCGAGTTGAGAATCAACAGCCACAGCTACGGATGGATACATCTTCTCCCTCCTCCATACATAGATATATACTTTTCAATATATAATAAACCAATTAAAGCCATTATACATTTCCCCTTTCGTGATCCTTTATTTACCCACGTTCGGGCACTTCATTTACATAACCTCTCTAGGGGTGAGATGGAAACTGTGTGCTTCAAAGGGACTTCTGCAAAATAATGGGTAAGTCACACCAAGGAGATAATGATTGGAGTCTCTTTAGCCTAAGGCATACATGGGATGGGGTAAGGACAGTGTAGCTGGGAGAGGACCTTCACACTGGTGAAGGGACCAGCCATTTAACTTTTTCCAGAACCCAATGTTCTTCCTGAGACATCCCCTAACTTCCAATAGACAAGGAACTTGGGTGCTGACATCATAAGGAATAAACCTTGCTACAATAGCAAGGATTGGCCTCTGGTAGAGGGCATGGAATGGACCAATTAACCATAACAAATGGATTATTTAAGGGAGTAAAATCATCCCATTCATTGAATCATCTTTGGAGAATCATTTTCTTATATCTTGTTGAAGAATCATCTTGAAACAATTTAAAGAGGATTTCACTGACAACCTTTTCGGGTAAAGGTTCCCCAGAGTTCCCGTCCATTGGCTGAACACAAGGACCTCAAGGAGGGTGCTGACATTGTCCCAAACCACTTCTAAGGAAAATATGAAGCAACCTACCAAAGGAAAAGCTTGACTGCTGCAGGATACTCATAGCCAGGACCCTGCCTGCTGAGGTGGCTAGGCCTGCAAGTGTCCCTGGCAACCTTCCTGAGTTGGAAGGGCAGAAGATGGACTCATCTTTCCCCACTGACTCATTGTTGGGCAACTTCCAGTGATCAGACTGAGAAAATACAACCCGCAACAGAAAACAGGCTAGGTCCAGCATTTTTCGAGAAAGACAAGGGCTTTTATTTTATTTACAAAAAGAAAATGTGCCAGGGTATTACGAATCCACTACTGAAGAGCTCTCTGACGTCTTTTATACAAGATTCAGATTATGAACACACAAAACATCACTTATGACGCACTCGATTTACAGTGTTAAACCCCCAGCCTCATTTGGCTGCCGCCTATATATACATGCTAATGATTACATATAACCCATCCTCCTATTGGTTACGCTGTCTTCTCGCTCTTCTTCCCCACATGTGGATAAGGTCTTTGTCCATCAAGGAATGCTGAAAGGCAATTTGTTAACATCAGCTAGCCCGACCCTGCCTTCGATCCTAGCCATGTGACATTCACCTTGATATCAATGTGAACTCAGTGGGCAACTTTGAGGTCAGTCTGGTCCTTGCGAACAAAGCAGCCCTTTTCTCATCCCAGACACGTTGGCACCCCATCATGCCCTCCCCACTGTATGGGTATCATTCTTAGTTCTCCTTGTCACAAAACATAGATCATGTAATTCCCTGCTTCCCCTTATCAGTGCCCAACTCCAAGAATGAGCTTAGTATCCCACTAATCAATTCAATTCACAAAGAATTTAGAGTCCACATCCCTGTACATCTGGTAGTTTAAATAGAGAGACAATCATTCTGGGGAGCACTAGTCCCCTAAATCTTGCTTCGTGTTTTGGCATCCTAAGACCTCAGCCTTTGCTCCCAGGAGTTTAACTTTGGTGATAGGCTGCAGCCCTTCACTTCTCTGGCTGCATGCATTCCTACATAATTAGTACAAATGCCTAACTGATGTGGGGAGTATACGCATGTTCCACTGCCTCTCCTGGGAATTGATATACAATGGTGGGGCAAGGGGCAAGGCCTTGTTGTTCTGTGTTTCTGTGAAAACACGGCCTGTGAGGATTCAGACCTACTCACAAATGCAGTGTTCATTCAGGTTATAACTGTTGTGTACATATGTATCCTACAACATCATTTTTCCGTATGTGATTTTCAACTCCCGCCAATTATCCCCACTCATGACACAATCCTTCCCCCCTACACTCTCCTGTGCTCATTTCCACTATTTTAATATATTTTTCGCAATCTGAATCATCTAAATTGGGCGATGGTCTGAACATTCATCCCAACATTCACCCTTTAGTTAATCCCTCATTAACTAACTTGTCTCTTTCTTTTTGTTGGTCCACATCATCCTTAGGGACACAAGCCCTACACACATGATACCAACTACCCCCATCTCGTGAATAATTTTTCTGGAGAGCATATAAGATGTATGCAATCCCCATCACCCGCTAAATCTACCCAATGCTCAGTGTAGTTCTCAGGATCTGGTGGGGGTGATGTTAATGTCCATGGGGGATGAAGAGGTTGTTCAATTCTGATCATGCGTTGCTGTACGTGGAACATGACAACCCAGTCTTCTTGCACACACCCCCTTCCATCACCTTCTGGAGGTTCAAAACATGTCTGTTTTGGAGAGTCATCCACCGGATCACTCGTGGCCCACTTTTGATTGCATTAAGACCTTATTCAGTGTCATTCACCAACTGGATCACCTTCCAATGAACAATTTGCAGCCACTTGGCATTCTGAGCTGTCTGAATACCTGGGGCCATGAGGGACGTGAAGAACACTTTGGTTTTAGTGTACAATCAATATTTGTCTGGAATTACTTTGGGCAGCTTGGATGATTCTTCTGACAAGTATTCTGACCTCCTCCTTCTCAGCTTCAAAGATCACTTGTTCTTCTTCATTCGGAGGGGTTGTATGGACAGTGGAACAAATTGCGGCACCTCCCGTTTGGATGCTATTGTCAAATGTACTTCTGGTACCACCAGGCTAGCTGAGTGCAGGGTTGTCAATGCACAGGTGCCTCACCAGAAGGGTGTAAGATGCAGGTATGCTTGTTAACCACATATCCAGTACATGTCCATCAATGCTGCTGTTTCTTCTGCGAGATCTTTAATTAACAATGTCTTATTATACTTAGAGTTTGTGCCTACTGGAACAGTCCCATGCCCTCAAAAGCAAACCTGGTATTCATCTCCTGATTGCACTTTTACCGGTGTTTCACGTGATTCAATCCATGTTAGTTTGGAGATGTATGTGGACCATATTGTGAAAGCGTTCTTGTTAATGACTTCTTCTCCGAACTCTGCCAACCCCCCTGTCACACAGCTCACCACTGCCTTCTCCCATATGTGTGATATGACCAGCACTCCATCCAGTTTCAGCATAGACCAGGTCTTGCATTGCGGGGCACTGTTATCCTTTGCACACTTCTCTCCATCCTTGTCCATTAGTACAACTTGTACTCTGTGTCCCTGGAACAGACATTGAACTCGACATAGTGCTCAGTGCACTAAACTCTGCGCGTGCAAGTGCAACATCTCCTGTGGTACTAACATTTTGGGTGCTCCCAACGTGTGGGGGATTAGGGAGCCAACATAACAACTCCTGTTATACCTCTGTTTCCCCACTGAGTTCATATAATTATACCATATATTATTAAACTCTGGGTGGTGCACATTCACCATTGTATCAAACACAATCCCTTTGTACTGCTCATTCTCCTTTTCCTCCTCCAAATCCTTTCTCTCTCGTATTTATAAATCCCATACTAATGTTGCTGTACTTTCATTCACTTAAAGTTTATCACTGTGGTTAAATATTCATCATTTGGTGTTGTGGTTTCAAGAAACTTGTCACGAAATCAAATATATGTACATTCCTTTGAGGTACTGCTACTACATTCCCACCGCCCTTTATATGACCTACCCATTTGACAGCACTAAATATATATATATGTAAACAACCCAAAAGCAAATCTGCACATATGTGGATACAATACAGCGCTGCAACTACAGACAGAACAAATATTTCTAACATCGATCCACACGTTTGTCTTTTCAATAAACATGATACATAAAAAGCACAAAAACTCTCTTCAACAAAAGAAAAACTAAAAAATCAAACAAAAAAAATAATAATACACTTACTACTGCTGAAGATATTCAGAACCAAAAATCATCAAACACTAATAGTAATTTAGAAACACTCTGTCAAAATAGGCGGGGACACGGTTTGTGGTGCTTTACGAACATCAGACAAATGCACCCAATATCACAGTTCTTTCACTTTAAAAGCAAGAGGTGTGCACCATGATAAAAAGGTTCACTGAACCTACAAACAACATTTTGGGCCTCATTACGAGGTTTGAGGCAGCCATGCCCTTAGTAAGGGCATGGCTGCCTCCAAACTTGGGTCCGGGTCTGTGGTCCCTGAATGGGGAAATACCGGCCCATTCCGACCTTGGAGGGCCCGGTATTTCGCCATTCAGGGAACACGGACCCGGACTATCCCCATTCCCATTTGAGCCCCCATAGGGCTCAATGGGAATGGGGAGCATGCTAACAACGGGCGCGTTAATGACGGGCCCGTTATTAGCATGTTGGGGCCGCTCGCGGGACCGACTAAGGACGTCCGGTAAAACCAGGTGTCCAGAGCGGGTCCCCCGAGCAGACCTCGTAATAGGGTGGTATGGGGTTAACGGCTGCGGCACCGTTACCAGCGGCGTTAACCCCTTACCACCCACCTTGTAATGAGGCACTTTGTATGTACACTTTATCATTAGGGAACAATTGTAATGGTGGTGAACTTGCAGAATCCATTGCAGCACTGTTGCTGACGTCCTCTGACCACTGGAGAGCAATCTATTGAGAAAGGTATTTAATAGACTTTGTTAACTGTGTTAAATACACATGAAATTCATCCCCCAGGATCAATGCAGCCCTGTGTGCATCTGACGCACTCCCCACAGGAGTTAGTGGCATGTGCATACGTCTCCCTGTCACAATCTCATGAGGGGAGAGTTGATGGTCCTTACAGGGCTGGGTCCTTAAACTGAATAAGACCAAGGGGAGATAATGTATCCATTTCCTCTTCAGCGTTGCACACAACTCAGACAATTTTGTGTTTAGCAGACTGCTCATCTATTCAACAACCCTGTTGGCTTGAGGGTGATAAATAGAACACAGCTTGTGCTTTATTCCGAAAAGAGCTGACATTTCTTTGAATAAATCATTAAAGAAATGGGTGCCATTGCTGCTCCTAAGAGTATTGAACACTCCCCATCAGCGAAACACTTCTCTCCCCAAGAACTTGGCAGCCAATTTGGCATCAGGGTGTCTACACGGACCAGCCTCAATCCAACAGGAGAAGGGACAGACAACCACTATCAAATAAGGAAAGGATTTACACCTTCCCTCCCATATCGGCAAAAAAATGGTCCAATTGGGCATGGCAGCGTACCTTTTAATGTCTTCAAAGATTGTCACATACTATAGGTCTGGGACACTACACAGTTAGACATGAACAGGGATAACAATTCCTGAATATTAGACACATACTAATCTTCCTAAATATCTGCTGCAATATGTTATTTAGATAAATGGGCTGGGTAATGGAGTTGGTCGATTGGCACCAAAACCAATGCTGGAGGCATCACAACCTTCCCTGTACTCATTTGTCTCCACACCAAGTCAATTGGAGACTGCGCACACCCTCTCTTTTGCCATACTAACTTGACCTGGCCTTGTATCTCAATAATTTCTGTAACAGGGAGGGCTGTGTATTGTACCTTTAACTGTAGCTGCATGTTTACAAACACTGGATGCTCAGGTATGTCTGTTACTGGCAAATAAATGGCCTGTTTCACCACAGTGTCTGCCGCTTCATTCCCGAGGGAGAGGAAGTCCCCACCACTTGTGTTATTAAATCGTATTTGTATATTACCGCCTTGTTATGAATATTGGCCTAAGCCCATTCGTGTTGCACGGAAAACCGTGTCTGAAATGTTTCGATTTTTGATCAACTTCGCCGCCATTTTAAGAATCATCCGCCATTTTGATTTCAACTCTTGTTTTGTGTTCTAAAATGATGGACTGTGTTTTCAACTTGCAGCCGAGCCAAATGACCTTTGAATTTTGTTAATGTTTAGGCTGACCGAGATTGTTTGTTCAATGCAAAGAAACCTTGTGACTCGAATGAACTGCAATCCAAGTGTTGTCTCTGCTCACAAGCCTCATCCTCATATAAACAATGAGACAATGTAGAACAAATTGTGCGCTTTTGCTGAACTGCATTCTAGTGACTATTGAAACAATGCTTACTGTGGATCAGAGAACCAACGGCACCATTGTAACTTCATGGACATGGAAACTTGTTAAATCAGTTGTTCAATATTGTAATATTTGACATGTGAACTGGGCACAAACCCTAGCATGTAATTTATTACTTATTATATTTGGAGAGGAGCTTGACAATGCTTTGAAACTTTATAAAAAGGACAGTGTTAAAATGTCCAGCACTCTCACCCCTCACTGTGTCTTCTGGTTCCTAAAAGAGCTGAAATTTATTTGAAAAAATCATTAAAGAAGTGGGTGCCATTGCTGCTCCTAAGAGTATTGCACACTCCCCATCAGGGAAACACTTCTCTCACCAAGAACTTGGCAGCCAATTTGGCATCAGGTTGTCTACACGGACCAGCCCTCAATCCAACAGGAGAAGGGACAGACAACCACTATCAAATAAGGAAAGGAATTACACCTTCTTTCCCAAAAGGACTGTGCTAATGTGTCCAGCACTCTCACCCCTGACTGTGTCTGCTGGTAAACACTGCGAGGTGTTGGGAGCCAGATAGCTCTCTGTTTGCTTTGACTCTGTACAGAAATAAAAGATACTTGTATCGTTTCAACCCGTGATTGGCGTATTTCATTTTGTGGTACTAAGCCTCGATATTTCTTTGTTTTCATGGCACCTGAATAGGGACTCTCAAGATTAATGTCACCTTGCTGAACAGAAGACACAGCTTTCGGGCCGGGATCCGAGAGTGAGAAAAAGGGGGCACCTTTGTATGAGACGCGACACCTCAACAGTACTGCACAATCCAATCCCTGAACATTGAGCACGCGGTTCAAGAGTGCATCTTGACGAGGGTCCCCATATCGAGGCGGGCTCTTTGCCAAAATCACCAACCACGAGGATCCTTTGTAATCCGATCAGACCTCCTTTGTTCTTTGTAATCAGGTGAGTCGTGCCCTGATTCCTATGTATCCTGATATTTGGTTGTAGATTTGCTCTTGCGAGTTCAAACAACACCAGGTAACACCAGTGATCTGATATGTCTGGGAAATTGTATGCCTGTTTCAGGGGTTTATTCTTCAGAGACAGACAATCTTTGTAATATGGCCTACCGGCGCCACCGGGTGGGTTGCCGGCGTGTACTATGTACTGTAAGTACAGCCTTGGTAGTATAGTATTCAATGATATTTGGCACAGACAAACTAGGCATGCTTCCGAATTTCAGTGGCCAGTTCATGGTAGTTTTGAAATTGCCCGTATAGAGTATTTAGAGTCTATATTGTTAAAGAAAAAGGCTAGGCTTGCAGCATCTGATGTAATTATGAAATGGAGAAAAGAAGCTATACAGCAATTTAAGAGTAAAGAGAAACACGCACATCGACATATGTCTAACTCTGAGAAAGCATATTGTATGATCATCAGAAACAGTCGGAATCTATTAGAAGTATGGATAGAGCTTTTCAACTTGGGGTACAGAAAATATATCCGTCTCAGGATTTTCATACCTCAGATGAGCTAATCGATAAACTTTTGAATGAACGTAGGACTGTTGTCACTGCAGCACCTCCTTACGTGACTCTCCCTGCTGTTTTACCTCTTCCCATTGTTGCACCTCCTCCCGTTGTTATTCCTGTTCCTCTCATCATTGCTACTCCTCCAGTTGTTGCTCCCCTTTCTTTTGTTGTCCCCCCTTCTGCATCTCCGCCCTTACCGACAGTTGCTGTTCCCATAATTCTGTCTTTACCGCCAGCAGTAGTGTCTCCACTACCCCTTGTACAAGACTTGTCTGAACTTTCTTTACCAGGTGGTTCTGCTCCACTTGTAGCGATTGAAGAGGCGACTGCTAATCCAAAAGTAGTGACTTGTGGTACAGTATCAAAAGCTAGAAAAAGAGAATTGTATGCATGGGCTAGGAAATGTATAGAAGAAGGTGAAAAATCAGCTGTCTTAAGTGCAAATTCTGACAAGAAAGTATTCCTGAACAGAATATTTTGATAGAGGGGATGGGAATGCATTTGGCTGAAATATGGAGTGATTTGACAGACATGGATGTCCAACAAGGGTTGAGGGATTTGAATGTCTTAGCTTATTCAAGGGACACTCCGGAGAAAGTACTTGAGCATGTGGAGAGGGTATTTGAGTTTAAGAGGGAGTTAGATCGACTACAGAACGATGATATGGATGGTGATAGATTGGACATTTCGTATGTGCAGAAATGATTTCTTCCTTCTTGTAAACCAATGAGTGAAGAGACGCGTATTTGATGCGTATTTGCACAAGAGACACGCTTAGATGGATTTCGGATGTTTCAATTTCTCCCATTGAAGTATGTGACACGTTTAGTCAGTATGCTCCGGCAATGCAAAGAAAAGTGTTACAGGTAATGGTAGAGTACCTGCAATATGAGTGTATGAAGAAAAAGGTTTGTTGTCCCGCAGATTTGATGGTCATTTACAGGAGAGCATTTTCGCCCGAACTTGATTTAGCTCTGTTGCTTAACGAACGTTCAGAATTGCCAACTTCTCAATTGCTGATGAGGGAAGTTCCTCCGATATTTGTCCCTAAAGTAGAAATTCCAGGTAATGTTGCAACAGGCACAACAGCCACTACTGTTGAAGCTCAATATGTCTCACAGTTTGTTCATGTTCAATTTTCCAGACAGGAAGTGAATACCATTAGACAGACGATTCCAGATATTAGGATAAATCCAACAGGATTTTATAAAGAAATTGAATCTGTCTTGCATTCGTCGGTTTTCACGCTGGGTGATATAGACTTGTTGTTCCCGGTGATCCTACCTGCTGATTTATGGAAACAGATTAGAACTGTAGATGATTTGGCAGGATTGGGTGACACATGGGTTAACTTGATACGGATAGACGGAGAAAGAAAGGCTGGTGAGAGAGCGCCACCGGTGATATTGACACTGCCAGACAGAATAGTAACTAAATTGAAGACTTTAGTTCCAGATAGAAGAATAGTTTGGGACAAGCTTACAGCTTGCGCCCATGGGAAATCTGAGGGCACTACCGAGTTCTTTAATCGGTTCGAACAAGTGTTTTTGGAATTTAGCAGTCAGGATTTCAGTACTGAGTCAGGAAAAAGGTTGTTTGTAGATACATTTGTACATGGATTGTTGCCTGATATCCAATCACAAATTTTGACTTCTGAAAGTGTCTGACAAGCAAAATCACAGTCTGAAGTATTACACATGGCTCAGTATTATGAAAATAGGGTCAATAATGAAAAAGAGAGGATAGAAAAGAAGAAAGGAGACTTGAAGACAAAGGTATTGTTGCAGCAAATAGTAAGAGGAACTAGAGGTGGGAATACACAGTTTAGAGGACAGTTTGCACCACAGGGTAATGCGCAAATGCATCCTGTACACATGAACCAATGTGCTTATTGGAGACAAGAAGGTCATTGGCGAGCACAATGCTCGATACTTCAGCAGTGATCGAATAACACATATGATACCATGGGTAGCCGATCCAGAGGCCGTCCTGGGATAGGGGGTTCTGGTAGAAGTCAGTTTGCTCAGAACCAACAGTCATGCTCACAAGATAGTCAGCAGCATAGTTTTGATAATAGGAACATTTTTGATACTCCTTCGGCTATCTATCTTTCTGAGGATCTTGCATTTGATAATGTACTGTTCCGTTAGGACAGCCCAAAGCAGAGTCTGGAACCAGTACCTATTCCCGTCGATCAGAAAGGGCCCTACGTAGAAATGAAGGTGGGGAATAGGAAACATTTATTCTTGATAGATACAGGAACACAGAAGCGTTCCGTTAATCATTTGCAGGTTCCAGGTATTCCACTGTCAGGGCAGTACAACATTTCTGTAAGGTTCTCTGGTACGCCAGTGGTTAGTCCAGTTTCTCAGCCGGTACTGATTTCACTGGGGCCATTCACTGATTTATGTCCATTTCTTTTGATGACGAATTGTGGCGAAAATTTGTTGGGGTTGAATCTGTTGAAAGAATTGAATGCAGTAATTTATTGTTCTCCAGATGGAGTGCATTTGATGATTTCACCTTAGCAAACTTCTGTTTCACAATTCTTGACTAGGCATTTACCGATTGAATTGGATAAAGTTCCGGCATGTTTATAGGTGGTTGATGATAATGACGTTGGTATTTTACAAATTGAACCTGTTAAAATTGTGTTGAAACCAGGTGTTAAACTGCCATGTATTCCACAGTATAAGATTTCAGTTGACGGTGAGCAAGCTTTAAAGAGTATAATTTCTGATTTTGTACATCGAGGAGTGATTGAGGAAATAGCAGGAAGTTTGTGTAATTGTCCAATTCTACCGGTGTATAACAAAGGGGATAATGCGATTCCTTTCCGTTTTATTATTGATTTACGTGCTATCAATAAGATTATTGCTCCACAATTTCCAATTATGCCTGATGTGACCACTATATTAACAATGATTCCAGCTTCAGCTACTCATTTCAGTGTTGTGGATCTAAAGAACGCTTTCTTTAGTATTCCTGTACATGTTGACAGAAGATATTTGTTCGCGTTCACCCTAGGGGGGCGCTCGTTTACATTCACTCGTGTGCCACAAGAGTACACTGAGAGTCCAAGCATTTACAGTAAAGCTTTGAAGGAGCAGCTTGACACACTTCCGTTGCCTTCCACTTGTACGCTGTTGCAGTATGTTGACGATCTTCTTTTAGCTGCAGACTCAGAAGTTGCTTGCAAGGAGGGCACCGTGTTGCTGCTTATTCATCTAGCAGAACATGGGCATAAGGCTTCATTGAAAAAGTTTCAATATTGTCGACAGGAGGTCACCTGCTTAGGCTATCTCCCATCAAAGAAGGGGAGAAGACTAACACCTGAATGGATAAAAAGCATCTCTAGCATGTCTGTCCCAAATACACAGAAAGAGATCAGAGCCTTGATAGGCATGGCTTTGTACTGTAGACAGTGGATCCCTAATTTCTCATTAATGATAAAACCAATGTTGGCATTGACAAAGAAGGGCATTTCTTTGCCTTTACCGTGGAACTTGGATTGCCAGAAAGCTTTTGATCTGCTCAAGACTGCGTTGTATTCAGCACTGGTTTTGGGCACACCAAATTCTGATAAGGCCTTTGTTTTGTATGTGCATGAATGTGATGATGCGCTTTGGCTGTGTTAACGTAGGAGCATGGAGGGAAGAATAGGTTGTGCAGTTATTTTTCCTCCACGCTTGACCCTGTTGCATGCGCTTTGCCGAGATGTTTGAGAGCTGTTGCTGCTGCTGCTGCATCTGTAAAGCAAAGTGAGGGTATGTTTCTGGGTCACTCCTTAACCGTGATGGTACCTCACTCTGTAGATGTTCTATTAAACAGAATGCAAATGCACCATCTCACATCAGCACGATTAACAAGATACGAGCTGATTCTATTTGCACCACATATCCAAATTAAGAGATGTTGCGCATTAAATCCGGGCGAACTATTGCCTCTTGTGCAAGAAATTGCTTGCAGTGACAAAACGTCACATGACTGCCTCTATACCACAGAACGAGAAATTAAAGGCAGAATTGACTTAAATGATAAACCATTAAAAGGTCCACAATGGGAGCTGTTTTGCGATGGCTCCTGCTTCAAAATTCCGGATGGTACATCCACTGCTGCTTATGCCATCACTACATTAAGCACTATTGTGGAAACCAAAAGAATTCCACGTAACTCCACATTGGCAGCAGAGATTATTGCATTGACTCGAGCTTGTGAACTTTCTGAAGGGCTTAGTGTGAATACATTTACAGACAGTATGCCTTTGGGTTGGTTCACAACTTCGGTAGATTTTGGGCAGAGAGAGGTTTCTTGACCTAACATGGAACTACGATTCAACATGGCACTTTGATAGTTCGGCTACTCTCAACACTTGCGCTTCCTACCCAACTAGCAATAATGAAGTGTGCAGCACACCAGAAGGTAACAGATGATGTGGGGAGAGGAAATGCTTTTGCTGACAGGATAGCCAAACAGACTGCCACCGATTTGTATTCTGAAATGTATATAACGAGAAAAGTCCCTAACACTTGTATAATAGATGAAGGAATTGGGTCTATAAACGATATTCAGGCTGATGCCACTCCAGAAGAGCTTAAGCAATGGGCTGAGCATCTAGCAAGCTTAGACGATGAAGGATGTTGGGTAGATATTGAGAAGAAAAGATGAATGCTGGCCAATGCTTATGTCACTGCTATGGTTACGATGGCTCATGGTCCAACCCATATATGTGCTAGAAAGATTGGTAAATTGTTAGAAACTGTCTGGATGAATGTAAATATCTCGAAAACTGCTGAGCGTTTGGTCCAAAATTGTATGATATGCTTACAGCACAATATGGGGAAAGGTACATCGACACCGAGGGGTAGTTTTGGTCCCCCCTCCGTGCCTTTTGATGTTATACTTTTCGATTTTATTGAAATGGAGCGCTGTCAGAATTACAAATATGTTCTGGTAGTTATTTGTGCTTTTAGCAAATGGGTCGAAGCCTTCCCTTTTAAAAGATGCCACAGCAATAACGACGGCGAAAACCATGCTGAAGGAATATTTTCCTAGGTTTGGTTTGCCGAGGGTCATTTGGTCGGACAATGCTCCACATTTTATCGCTTCTGTTATCCTACAAATATGCGCTGGATTACAGATCGATAAATGGTTCCATTCGGCCAGAAACGCTCAGAGTGCCGGACTTGTAGAATGCCACAACGGTATATTGAAGAATAAATTGGCAAGGATTTGTGCAAGTAGCAATTTGAAATGGCCAGATGCCTTACCGATAGCTCTATTATCCATGCTGACGACCCCACAAACAAGAACTGGGCTCTCTCCCTATAAGATAATCATGTGGAGACCAGCCAATATTTGGAATATACCCAAGCCCAAGTGGTTAAAAGATGTAGAGCATTTGCTCCTTTCCGAGTACTGTGACCAGTTAACTCAAAACTTTTATTTATGTACACATAGTCATGTGCCTTAGGAATTCCATCCTCTTGACCTTACTCGGTGACACAGTCATGCACCATGTCATCATCAGTAATAGGTTCAGTAAAAAAAAGTAGCTTGGTTCACTGTCTTAAAACAAACTATGCAAATGGACGAGCTTGATAGTATTACTTCATATGCAGAAGCCCTGTG
The DNA here is from genome assembly GCF_040938575.1 of Ambystoma mexicanum. Lineage (NCBI taxonomy): Eukaryota > Metazoa > Chordata > Amphibia > Caudata > Ambystomatidae > Ambystoma > Ambystoma mexicanum. The sequence continues at coordinate 978,868,772 of NC_090936.1, read as the reverse complement.
TGGTTAGGGTAGATTTGGACCTTTCTAATATTAAATCAGATGGTGCGGATTGGTTTGGTGCGGAATCTAGTCATGTGAGTCCGTTGTCACCCCGGGCTTTATTAACGAGTCAGCCATGCAGACGGAGGTTGGAGAATCCGTTGACTAAGAGTCTACGGACTTCGTGGTTGGCTTTGAATGAGTGTTTGGGTTTCGATGCATTGAGAGACCCGAATGCTTCACTTTGGCTGAATCCGAGTGTTACATATGAAGGGAGAGTTATGTTCTGGCAAGAATGGTTCCTTGCTGGGGTTCAGTGGATTGGGGACCTTTTCAATGGTATGACTTGGATGACTGCCAGAGAAGTCAAGTTGAAGTTTGATATCCCTACCTTTTGTATGGCGGACTATCGGAAGATCCGGAGAGCAGTAGGTGACGTGAATATGGAGAAGGGAGTCAATTTGGATTTGCTTGGCTGGATACCTGGGGTGAGTGGTTGTGGCTTGGTCAGCTATGTTTATAAACAAATTGTGTCCAACTACAAGATAAATGATGCTGTGAGACTGGGTTGGAACCAAAGGATTGGTGAGGACATTGCGGAAGAGCATTGGTCTCGAATCTGTGAGAATGTGAAACTGTGTTCTTTGAGTCTGGTTGAAAGATCGCGGCAGATTAAGATTCTACATAGAACTTATTGGACACCGGAGCGTTTGATGGAAAGAGGAATGAGTGATAACTCTGACTGTTGGGCATGTGTTCAGGAGAGGGGCACCTTTGAACATATGTTGTGGGAATGTCCAAGAGTGAGGGGTATGTGGTTCGAATTTGATCAGATTTGTGAGAGAGTTCTCGAAGAGAGAATCCACTTGGATTTCAAGACTATTGTGCTGGGCAGCACTGATGTGCTGGAAGACTTGAGTACCTCCCAGAGAAAGTGGATCTTTCGGGGAGCAATGGTGGGAAAGAAATTGATATTGAGAAACTGGAAAACATCTACTCCTGTTACAATTGAAATGTGGATTGCTGAGATGCATATTTTGGCTGATATCGAAAGGGTTTTGTACCTGAGGGAGAAAAAGAGTGCATTGTTCAATAAGATATGGGGTAAATTTCTTTTATTGTATTAGGCCCGATTTTAGATCTGATTTGACTCTGGGGGTTTGTATATAGTTAAGTGTGTAGGTTAGAGTATATGTGTTTTTGTTGTAATCATTTAATATGTTTTTGCTCATCTTATTGTAATTTTGAAAATTAAAATAAAAATTTAAAAAAATAAAAAAAAAAAAAATAATATTGCAAAAACTGCATGCTCCATGTATAGTGTCAGTGAACACCCCATGAAAATAGTCACATACTTTTCAATAGCAAATACAGCAGCAGCCAATGCTTGTTTACACAGGAACTGCCCTTGCTTAACATAATCTAACATGCCACTGTACCAGGACAAAGGTTTTGGACCATCAAACTGTGTTGTGTCAACACAACAGTCTTGATCTGACCATCTGATTGTGAAAACAGATAAAACTCTTGTGTAGAGTCAGGAATAGCCAATACTGGGTCAGTGGAAATTGCATCTTTAAGCTCCTGATACATAGTAATCATTTAATCTTTCAAAATAATAGCATTTTTTGTTCGCGGAGCTTCTTTGAGGGCCTGGAGCAATGGTTTAGTGTACGACGTATAATGAAAGATCCATGCTCTACAGTAATTGCATGATCCAAGAACTTTCTGCATGTCCTTTGGTGTCACTGGGTGGGGTGTGGCGTGCACTACTGCCGCACATTCTGGAGGCACTCTTCACTGAAATCAGCTTTCCTAAATACAACACCTCCTCTTGTTAATATTGTAATTTTGTTAGATTTATCTTAAACCCTTTGTCAGCCAACAATTGTAACAGTGTTATAGAGTCTTCACTGCATTGGTGTTCTGTGCTGCTATAGACCAACAAATCGTCCACATACTGATTGATGGTACTAGGGACAGCGATATTACCCAAATCCTCATGTAGCAACCTCGTAACAATACTGGCCGCAACAGATATATTGCACAATATTGTAGCAAGGTTTGGAACCACTGGGAACTATGCCTGCACAATGTCGTTAAGAGGGTGTAAATCTTTAATCATCCTCTAACTAGCACCTTTCGATTTTTTTACAAGATAAATAACCATGTTACAGAATGATTTGCGAGTACTATAATGCTTTGATGGTAGTGGGCCATAATTGTGTCATAAATCCCCTCCTCTGCTGCGTCTGATAAATGATACTGTTTTACTCACTGCAACACAGCACTGGGTTTTAAGGTAAAGCGTATCGGTGTGACACATTTCACTGCTTATCATAAACTGCTTATCGGGAACTTGTGCCAAATCTGCAGAAATGTATGGAAAAGCAGAACCCATTAGAAACATGGGACAGACTACAAGTCTGTACTGTATCATTATTTCACAGGGGACACAGACTTTCATTATTATTTCTCCCTCATGTTCTCGGTCCTCAAACAACTCCTCTTCTGAGATATGTTTCATTGGTATCATGGGATCACTGCACAGAAGCGTGTGTCATTCCTCTTTGTTGGAATCAACTGATATCAGAACAATCCAGTCTTCTGCCACTAGAACTCCTTCTATATCCAGCTCGATAAAGGTACCTGCAAGTATCTCCTGAGGCTGGGTCAGCCTGAACAGAAACTCGGAGGGTACTCGCCAGTACTTTTTTGCCACTTGTGGCACTGCACTGAGCAATATGGTGATACCATATAAGTACAAATCGGGGGCCTCTGCTATTCCTCTTGCCACAGGCTCAACACCTAATGCATGCAAGGCCAACACTACCCTCACAACACACATACCTCGCGTGGAACACACCACAACCCTTTCTGTAAATTAGATGGTCATGTTGAGCTTACTCAAGATATCCCTTCCCAACAGTTTGATCGGAGTTGCAGTGGAGTAAAGCAAGGGGGCCCACACCTCCCTGCCCCCTATCTTGATGGGTAATTTCTTTGTGAAAGGAACCAATTGAACTATCCCAGAGAAGCCCCGCATTTCCATAACCTCACCTGGAAAAGGGAATCCTCCCTCACTAATGCATGATTTAGTCTCGCCTGTATCGACCATTAAAGATAAAATGGTTTGTTTGCCATCTCCACGCCTACCAAGGGTTCCTCTTCTGGGTCAGCAGTGACTGATAGAACTGGACATGCTAAGGCTTTCTGTGAGCTGTCCTAATCTGGGTATGTGTTAATCTCTGGAAAAATTAATGGGTTCCCTCCAATCACAGTGGCTCCCTGATATTGAGTCACCGTAACATTCAGAACAGTGTCGTTCTACAGAATATGGAGGTCCAGTTGCTGCAGCTGGTGTACTGCATGTGGTGATACTTTAGTAGATCCTGGAGCGAGAACTGGAAAAGTGGACCCTAAGCATTGTTGCACCATAAGAGGCTGTCAGGGGCATCTGTCCATATGACTGAGGGAATGACACTGGACCCACCTGAGAATAAGGGTACATCTGTTGTTGAGGATATGCATATGCTTGTCTACTCCTGCACTCCCTTGAAAAATGGCCCATACATCCACACGTCCAACACTGGCCTGCTCCTCCTCCTCCTCCTTGTGCTCCCATTCCTACAAAACCTCCTTGCCCCTCCCCGGGCACCTGGAAATCCCCCTCTCCCCCTTTGGCACTACACTGGAAACAATCTTTGATACTGAGGTTGGTACCCACCTGTCCACGCTTGTTCTCCTTCACACCCAGGTGCTGCATGCATGTCCATCTGTTGACCCGTCTACACTGCTGCCGCAGTCCCATCTAATGCAACTTTTGCTGACTTCTTTTGAACCAGTTTCACTTCCTCTGTTTGCGCTCGCTGCTCCATTTCCTTCTCCTTTTCTTTCAACCATTTACAGTGTTGAATAATAATATACTGAACATCCGCATAGCCTTTTGCCTCAATCCCCACTATCTTGTCGAGTGCCTTCTGCACCTCTTTTGGGAGACCTATTTTACCACAAAAGAGAAAAATGGAATGGCTCAATCCCATGAATCCCCTGTTTCCGCCTGCCACATCTCCTGTATGTGTAATATGTATTGGGCAGGATCCTCATCATCGCGCATTGTTCATTGCATAATCGACTGCAGATCAGGTGTATCCAGATATGCCAAGCGCAACTCTGCCCATACTTGGGGCCTAATGTCATTAAAATGTGCTCCATCATGACTGTCATCCCCTAACTTCACACCCGGATACCCAGCTTTAGTGCATATGTCGTCAGCCTGATCTCCCAGTATGGATACAAATAAACTTTTAAAATCCCCTACAGCCAATGTAGTCCCACCGGTGTGCTTTTCAAACATGTATATCCGTTTATGGGCCCAAGCTGTGAGGGACGGGAGTGTTTTTATGAGGTTATTTGTATCCCTATGTGCTCTCCCTGGGCTCTTGTATAACAATGGGAACAGTTCTTCTACCATCTTCCCAACTTTCTTACTCCCCGCCGCCAACCTCTTAGTCACCGCCATTCGTCCAAACCTATTACATCACCTAGGTCACCAAAAACTTGGTCTGAACATGCATCCCAACACCCTGAAGGACCCCGTAGCACCCACAGGGCCAAAAGAAGCTGCCTTTGACTCTCTTCAATTTGTAACTGCTTTGATTTCCCTCAAGTGCTCCAAACTCATTCTAGCTGCAGCAAAAACCAAACAGAGCTGCTTTGGACATGCCCTCAAATTCAAGCAGCTTTGAGCGTCTTCACGCTACAGCGACCCAAACATCCCCTTCCTATCCCAATCTTCTTCACGCTATAAGCAATCACTGCTTGTCGACTGTTAGATAAGAAGTGGTGCAGTCACACTGTGTGAGACTACACAAGACTTATCTGCTTGGTATTAAGTAACCCACCTTTTGGTATAGGTCTGTACTACACAAGTTGGTAGTGTGACTGAGCAGCCAGGCCTATCTCAAGAGGGGTGAATGTGATCTGTAAAGCTGTACAGATAAAATGTGTCAATACAAGTAACCAATTAACACTTACACTCAAGGTTTCAGTTATAAATATTTCTTTATTTGACATCAGTTTTGAAACAAGCATTCTTTTAAAAGGCAATTATTTGCAAAAATTCAAGCAACTTTGAAGTTACTTTTCAGAATCAATAAAGCTAGTGAATAATCTTTGGATATGCACAATACGTTTCTTCTACACGCTGGGGCGACTTCAATCACAAGGATAGTATTTGCATTTATATATTACACCAATATACTTTGTAGACTCTGAGTTGCAGAAAGGAAGGGTTAGGGAAGTAAAAAAAGGTTTAGAACAGTTTCTTAGAAAATGTGAGGACAATCAAATCCTCCAATGAAGTCTAGAAAAGCCTTTTCCAGCAGTAACAATAGTCAACAAACTACAGCCTATGTGGGACAAGCAATATCAACGTCAATGGATGTAGAAGGGTGTGTTTAGGGATACAGGACAGCCATTTGGGCAAAGTCTAGAGTTATGATGCACTTCTTGGATAGAAAGTCTTGCACAAAGTCAGAGAGTTCAGAAAATCATTGGTAGCAACACAATGCGTTAAGTATGTGCAGAGGGAGTTGAAATCAACTCAGAAAAGATAAGCCAATGCAATTCCCAAGTGAGAAAAGCATGGCTAAAGGAAATAAGGTAAGTACTCCAAGCCCAAACAGTACCTCTGGTTAGAAGAAGAGTGGTCCAGCTGGATTCCGTCTTTCTACAGTTATGAAGACCCTGGTTTCTCAGCCTCAGTTGTGGGGACAAGAGGGAAGACGTCTGGAGGGCTCCTGCGGCAGTACTCGTGAAGGTCGTCGGCAGCTACAGGCTCTTTTTGATTCAGCAGTGTAAGGAAATATTTCTCTTTACTGAACCTTTCCTTCCATCTTTGTGGAACCCCCAAACTTTTTGCTTTCATTTTTTAATCTGACCTGTACTTTTTGCAGTACAGCTGCACCGGCCTTTGCTCATATGTTATGGGGAAATTGATATGTCCTTCAGGCTGTCAGTACATGGAAACCTTGTTTCCCTTAGTCGTGTCACTATGTTACTACTTTTGGTTACTTTTGTATCACTTGTGGTAACTTTTTATCATTGTACAATGCAGCTTACACGGCAGTGCAATAGGGTGCATTTTTCTTTTGCCCTAGACTAACACTCATAGGATTTTGGTTACTCTAGGTGTGCTCAAAAGGATAGGCTGTTGGCAGCAGTGATTTCCCCCCACTTTTTGGAGATTTTCATTTTAGCTTTACTGCATTTACCACGTTTGGCTAGTGACTGTGGCTACTGGTCAAACCTGGCTGTGCCACGAGATTTGTCAGCTATTCTTTTGCCATCTTGTCCTTTGGCTTCTTCTTGGCCTCAGAGGCCAGGAAAATCCTTATAAGGACTTCCAGTGCCCGGGAAACAGGAGCTTTTGATGGGCTACTGGAGGGATGTTGTGTGTTTGCTGGCAGGATGTGGGCTGGGTCTGTCTGACCTCAATCCACAAACCGGTTTCAGCATGTCTGAGTGGTATCCATGAATTTTCCCACCAGTGGTCCTGATTGGACCACTTTTGGGGTGTGTGTGCAAACTAGTCCTGCTATTGACTAGTGGAGTTTCAGCTCTTACCTGGCTTTTAGGATAAGAATAAGACTGCTGCACACATTCTGCAGAGATCCTGGAGAAAACTGAAGGAGCCAAGTATCCTATCTAGCTGTGAGACCCGCAAAGAGACCTGAGACCCGACTGAAGGAGGCCTGAAGGAGGCCTGGCAACCAACATCTGCTGCTGTCCTGGAGGTGCCCTGTCTTGCTCTTGATCTTTAGTAATCCAGCGAAGGAGCTATGACCCTTGGAGTGGAGGGACCATCCAATCCCGACGTCTGCTCGGTGCTCTGCCAAATGAAGCTTTCGAAAGTGCCCTGCAACCATACTGTAGCTGACCAGCTTCGTTTTTTGGATGCCGTGCTGCTGGCTTCACCGTACTGGGTTTCGACCTGAATCTTGGGGGATCCTCAGCTGGCCCTGCGAGAATACCTAATCTGGAATTTCGGAGGAGGTATCTAGATAGGATTATGAATGTTAGCATGTGCCACACTTAGATGGAATTCTTAACTTGAGCCTGCGTCTCAGCTAGATAGAAATGCAAATGTTAGCATGCGCCACACTTAAATGAAAATGGAAATCTTACCAGTATGACACATAGATGAAATTGTGATCACTAGCCTGCCTCACATCTAGATAGGACACTGAAGATTAGCAAGTGCCACATTCAGATGGAAGAATGAATGATAGCAAGCATCACACCTAGACATAATTGCTAGGACAGCAATGCCAATTAACCAATCCACTAACAATTTCACCCCTATGCATACACCTCTCAAACTCTAACCAAACACAACCACAAGCCTACAACACAACAATCCTCACAAACTTCACTAGACTGCAACAACCAAACAAACCACACATAGACTCGCACAACAGCACACGACAACTACCGACCGTAAAACACCCCAAGCCCATCCAACGGACCCACCCTGCTGAGGCTGCCAACAGCACATCACTGCTCTCTTGCACTTTTCCAGCTTATTCCCACTAACTCACCCCCCTTCCCCATTTTCAGAGCTGCCAGAGGGCCAGGGGACCACCCCGGTGGTGATAGTGCGCGGTACAAATATCCTTTAACATTGACATCCTAGCATTAAGATGACCCGAGATAGAAGGGAAAGTCTGACCGGGGCTGCTGAGTCCTTTTGCATCACTGTGCGCAGTGACCACCATCTGAAGATTGATTACCTGACTTGAATCCAGTCCTCAGAGGGGTGCTGCTTTGAGTTTTACTGCATTGTTCAACCGAGAGTCCTTGCAACAGTAAAAGACACCAATCGGAGATCAGTTCAAACCTGCAACCCCTGGGAATCAAGGACAGTGACATTAGGCGGGAAAAGCAACGTTGGACACTCTTCCTTTGTTCTGTCAAGTCTGGGGAGGAATCGGAGTATGGGGTAAGTTACAGAATTTCTAACCTACCCCTATTCTCCCATTATAAGTCAATGGGCTTATAATAAAGCTTATTTCTAACACTTTTGTCTTTGCCAAAACGTACATGTGCAAGACATCTGAATATTGGGGCTACTGTTGGGCATTAGTCTAACTTGAACCCTAACCCTAAGAACTCTTCATTGGACCCCAGAGACCTTACCTGCATGAATTTCTGCATCCTAAATTCGGTGTAACTGTATCCTGAACTATTGGGCACACGGTCTTAGGCGCTTCGGGCTGGACAATTTTAGATAGGGATCATCTCTGTGGACATTCTTTTGCATAATACTTGTCTAACCTTTCCTTTGCAGGAGTTTCTGATTTGTATTATGCCTTATAACCAAGTGAATGTATATGTATTTAGTTTGATAGTATTGTGTGATACGTCTACTTGCTTGTAGTCATTTTATGTAGTGTGTTTTGGCCAAAATTAAATAACTGTATTTTTAAACTTCCTGTCTAAGTGTAATCTGTGGTTCCCATTGTGTTGCCTCATTGTGGTCCCTTTAAAAGCCCACCGCCTCTGACGAACGTAGCCTAGACCGCCTGTCACTGCTACCTAAGCTGGTTTGGCTACAGCTTCCCAGAGTTGTTCCTGTCACAATATAGGTTGGCCTTCTATACATCTGTCCACTAGGCCAGACTATAGAAAATCAGTCCTAACAAATTGGTGTACAGCGGTGGGATCACCCTCTCCACATAACACCTGGGTGTTTTGTGAAAAGGATCTGTATTGGGTACCACAGTGTAGATCATTAGTGGTGTGTCCAGATAATACTTACACAGAACACTATCATTTTGATTGCCTTGTAGATACAAGTCACCTACTGTACTAAATATAATAGAGACAATCACTTTCACCACTTTGAGTGCCTCAAATGTAGGGGCTTGACTGTCTCCGGCACAAAAGCTGAGTTAGTTGTCAGAATTCTGTACTTTGAGAGAAACAAGGATGTGCCCAACTTGACAAATGGTCCTGATAGTGGAGCTGGGGCTGGTCCCAGCACCAGTAATGTAATTGCTGCCACTACAGTGGCTACTGTTGAGGATGAGGAGAAGGAAAGTGCATCCTCTGACCTTCTGGCTGTTACCTCCTCAAATGCTGAGGCGTTCAATTTGAAAAGAGACACCCTTAGGCTCAAAGAGAAAGAGTGTGAGTTTGAAATGGGCAAATTGGAAATTGAGAGGGTTGAAAGGCAGAAAGCCAGGGATCACCAGCTGGAACTTGCCAAGATTCAGGCTTCACAAGGTTCTTCCAGAGGATCTGGAGGTGGTTCTGGGTCCTCTTCACATCCTCGGTTTCCTAAAGATCTCTTGAGTATGTATGAAGAGATGAATGATATAATTGACTGGCTTGTAACCTTTGAATATTCATGTTAGGTACAAGGAGTGAGTGATGTTGACAGGATTGCATGGTTGATCAGCAGACTACCCCATTCTGGCTGGCTGCAGTGCCATTATGGAAATGTCAAAGGCTGACAGATTAGACTTTGTAAAACCAAAGCAATCTCTGATCCTCAAGTTTGGGAAGACTCCTACCCAATACTTGAGGAGGTTTAGAGAATACAAAAGTAAGGAATTTATGACCTATGTAAGTTTTGTTGCTGATTCTTTGAAGAACTTTTCCGGCTGGATAGAAGGCTATGAGGTAACCACCTTAAGGGCATGATCAATTTGGTCATGCTTAAATACACTTTTACCTCTTGTTCCCCAGAGCTGAAGCAGCATTTGGCTGACTCAAAGGAGTAAATTCCAAAGAGGCTAGCCATTGCTGCTGACCTATGGGTTTCACATAGAGTGTCCCATAAGGACACGCCTGATTCAGGTAAGCAGGAGGAGGAAAAGAAGCAGAAAGAGAAAGAGGGTGGGGTACTGATAAAACTATGTCCAAGAAGGCCCACAAAAAGGTTAATAAGGGGAAGTCATCAGAATCAGGTCAGGGTAGCGGGACTAACCCTCCGAAGCATGTGAGTGGTTACACTAAGCCTCCCTATGTGTCAAATGCCAGTGGGACTTGTTACACTTGTGTAGCAAGTGCCCACTGGAAGGTGGACCCCAAATGTAATGGTAAGACCTTGGGGGTCCACTCTGCCAGTCTGGCCTTCTCTCAGTCTGAGGAAGAAGAGATGCCAGGGGTGTCATTCCTTTTAGACTGCATTCCCTCATAGGAAGAGTCTGATGTTAGTCTAGATTCTTTGGAAACTAGTAGTGCTGGAGCATTGGCTCCCATCCCAGTCCTATTGCATAGTGATAATTCAGTTGAGGATAGCGGTCAGTTAGAAGGTGTAACCACCTCTACTTTTAGGAACACTGGGTCCAGTCCGACTGATGTAGCTTCCTTCATGGTAAACCCACAGGTTCTTTCCAGAGTTCCTGTGGGGGATACACAGTTGGCTGGTAGGCCCTCTCTTAATGTTCCAGTAGCACCTTTCATTCAAGCTGTGAATTGAGAAATGCTCAGGGCATCTGTCAATATGAGGGGAGTGGTTCCTAGAAAAGTGCTGGGTGAGTTGAGCCTTCAAGACGTAGGTCCTGATAGGACTCACCAGACCCTTCAAGCACTAGGTCTCACAATCAGGCTGTCTTTGCCAAGCCTAAGAGAAAGAATAGGCCTAAGGGGAAACCCATGGCCAGTGAAGTCAGAAACAGAGGCAGAGGGAAGGAGAATAGTCCCTCTGTTTTACCCACAACTGATGTTGAGGTAGTTGGAATTGTCCCCATTCCTAGTTTGGATGAGGGACCCCCATAAAACCTTGAATCCTATGGGCCTCTTCAGCTGCCTAGTATACAGGTAGAGGATAGTCCTAGGAGACCAAGATATATGGGCCAACAGAAAAGGAAACCACCATGGTTAGGCCTATGGAGAAATGCCTGCTTCCAATGTGAGGATTCTCCTCAAGTGAAGCAAAGAGTTCAACAGGAAGAAGGGTTACTGCAAGGTAAGCCCACAGACCCCACCAGAGCAAACCTTGAAAGGTTGGACGTTGCTCAGGTTGTGAGCCCCTTCCTCCTACCTACAGTTGGAGTGTGAAAGTCCCCTGGTGATGCATTCTAGTGTCAGGATATCACCTGTGTGGTCTAACACTCATGCCTGCTGGCCCATGATGGGGTACCAGGGGAAAACCAAGGTAGCAGTCTCAATCTCTCTCAACAAGTTGACAGGAGTGAGAAAAGAATTCAATTACTTCAGAGTTCACTTTTAGGAGTGAATTCCTTGCTACCAGAGAAAAGGCCTGATTGCATTAGCCCTTTGACTATGGAGACCTCGGGAAATAGGTTTCAAGTGGTGATTGCTGATCACAATTCCATATGCACTTGTGCCAACCCACAGGGAATGACTGCAAAGTCAGTGATTGACACCATACTGAATGACAGCTCCAGGTTTAGCTCCTCTGCTGTGCTTAGTAGTGGTCAGACTCAATGGAAGGATGGTGAATTGACCTGGCCAGTGTCACTGAGCTGTCATCCACAGGATGGTCTTAGAGGGAGAGATCTGTCAGATCTCTCATGAGTTTGATTGGAGCTCTTAGTGAGCCCCTGAGAAGGAGGTGGGACCCTCTCCTGTCAAACCTGTTTTGTAAATCCCTGACCACCTGTCAGTGGTCTGGGACTTGCCATGTTTCACAACTTAGCAAAGTGAACTATTCTCAAGGCTTTTGTGAACCCGGACAGCTTGCCATACAGTTTCCTGGTAATAGCATGGAGTATTCTATCTTCATTGATAAAATTGGAGCCCTGCTTATGGCTATAGAGTGGCAGCCAGAGGAATCTGCGTGTCTCCCTACCCTGTGTCAAAGCAGCCCTTCTATTGGCTACTGTGAGGATGGCCTAGTGTCTCCTCACCTGACCCAATATCAACAAGGTGAGCTGGAGAGTTTGCTGAGGCAATCTCCCCCCTTGATGTCACTGACATCCTTTATAACAGGATGGTGTGAACCAGATTATATTCTGGGAGTAAGTGAACCCACCAAGATTGGGTGTTGTGGTCGCTCAGAACCAAGGGAAAGTTCTGACAGTTGGTGTGAGATCCACCCTGTGTTGGAACAAAGAGTGCTTGAGCATTCTATCTGTCAAGAGTTCAGTCCTAAGGAACTGGAGGGATATACAGGTAAAGTCAGTTTTGGATTCTGTATGGACACCAGAGCTATGTGTTCTGTCCCCAAAACCTTAGTGGATCAGCTCTGTACAGAAAATAACAACTGCTGTCATGATCCCTATGCTGTCATCTCCCTGTCAGTCTATGCTGAGGAGGAGACAACAGTTTCAGACTTTTCAGAGCCTTACTTCAGTGTATGGACTTCTGGATTGGTGGCTGCAAATGACACCTTTCAACTGAGCCTGTTCCCTGTTCTGAATGGGAAAGTGGATCTCAGCAATACGTGTCTAGATGACATGGCAGATTCAACCCCTACTTGGAAGGAACTGGGTCTGACTCAAGAGACTGGGTGTTAGGACCTTCATCAGGCCGAGATGTTCAGGGAGACAGCAAGGTGTCAAACTGAACATGAGCCATTGGCCTTCCTCATGCATGAAGTTGGTGTATGTGGGGAAACGATGCAACCTCTTGTCAGTGAAGTACTCCATGTACAGGGCTGGGCAACCCCCACTACAAACACCCACGTGAGGAGTTTCCTGGGCCTCACTGGGAAATGCAGGAGCAAAGCCCTCACCACCAATAGGGAATCTAAAGAGTTCTTATGGACTACTGAGTGTGAGAAGGCCTTCTCTGGCCTGAAAGAATCCCTAGGTCAGGCCCCTGGTTCATGGTCACCTGATTGGAAGAGACATTTCTTAGTGCAGACAGATGCCTATGACACTGGGATGGTTGTAAAACGATCACAGCTCAATGACAGAGGTGAGGAAATCATATATGTCTAATCAGCTACCAGTTTAGGAGTGGAGAAATCAGTTGGCCCCAGGTGGAGAAGAGTTGTTTTTCCATTGTATGGTGCCCTAGGAAGTTGAGGTCCTACCTCCATGGGACTCACTTCGCTGTAAATGCTCCCGCTAAGCCTTTGAAGCGGTTGATAGATGTTAAGGGAGAGAATTCAAAGTGGCTCGGGTGGTTCATGAGTCTGCAGGCCTTGAACTTCACTATTGGGCATATGCCAGATCTCAAATGTAGCCATTTGATGGGATGTCCAGCAGGGATAACCGACTGGAACAGGGGACCCATCCAGGGATGGATTAGTTCCCCTGTCCCTTAGTCCAGAGAGGGCGGGGGGAGTGTTAGGAAAGATTTCTCTTTACTTCACCTTTCCGTATGTCTTTATGGAAGCACAAAATATTTAGCTTTTATTTTGGAATCTGACCTGTACTTTTTACAGTACAGTGAAGCATTAAGCTACACTGCACTGGCCTTTGCTCATATGTTATGAGGAAACTGACATGTCCTTCAGGCTGTCAGTACTGGGAAACATTGTTTCCCTTAGTCGTGCTACTATGTTACTACTTTTGGTTACTTTTATATCCCATGTGGTAACTTTTTATCATTGCAGAATGCAACTTACACTGCAGTACAATGGTTACATGTCTTTACGTCGAAAACATTTCTTCATGGGCAAGTTTTACCGATTTTGTTTTCTGAAACATATTTCACTGAATTTACATACATAAAGTGAAAAGAGTCCATACACTGAAACACTTTTACCGTAAAGAGCTTCGGTATACAAACACTTTTCATTTTTTTTTAATGTACAATCGGTAAATGCATTTTTTGTATAAAAAGAAATCGGTGTAACATGCACTTTATCTGTTGACTTACATACAGGGCGCTGTCCAGTTCTGGAATTACTCACTAACACTACACAAGTCAGTGTCGGTGAGTAATGTCAGAACTGGACAGCGCCCGATGAATTGCATACAGTCATCAATGAAGTTCAGCACTGGACAGAGATGACTTTTGTTTTATTTATTTTTATTGGGGCGGTCTCCCCCAACTCCTGTTTTATGCCCTTAAAAACCCCCCAAACATTCAAGAGCTTTTTCATCTTCAGTGAATGATTTTCTCGATTAAAAAGTCAGTAAATATGTTTAGGTGAAAAAGCTCTCGATTAAAAAAAATTGGGTGAAAAGATTGTATACCCAGTAAAATGGGGTGCATTTTTGTTTTGCCCCAGTCTAACACTTTTTGGTTACTCTAGGTGTGCTAAAAGGATAGGCGGGCAGCAGTGACTTTCCCCACTTTTTGGGGATTTTCGTTTCAGCTTTACCACGTTTGGCTACTAACTGTGGCTACTGGTCATACATCACAGTGCCACAAGATATTTCTCCTGTTCTTTTGCCATCTTGTCCTTTAGCTTTTTCCTTCTGCAAATAACAAGGGGGTCCTGGGAGACTCTCTGCCAGACATGAGTCCTGCTTACAAGAGCCTTACCCAGAGTCTTTAGCTCACTATCTTTCACAGAGAAGAAATATCCCAAACATATCAGTCTTTGTCCTGGCCTGGGGCAGTCCAGCACCGAAATGCAAGGCAATTCGCCTCTGAACAAGAGTACCAACAGCAACCCCAGACACGTGTTTCGGTCTGGTTGAACCTCATCAGTAGGGTGTAGCTGTGCCTTGCTTCTGCAGCAACAGAGAGGCACTGCAAGTCAGGGATTGCGCCAAAGTAGAGTTTGTCTCGGATTTAGTTGTTTGATTGGAGCTTCTCTGTAAAGGTGAAAAAGGAGGTCAGCACAGCATCAGGGCTTCAACTGGCAATTCAAGGTCCAGGATGTTGCAGTGAGCTTCTTACACAGTTTCTTCATCGGATGTTTATTCCAGTGCTCAACTCTGCTTGTAGTGCCAAAAACCTCACCTTTTAGCAAGAATTTCCATTCATGCACTGCCTAGGCTGTCAATCACACAACATACCGCCAATCAGGACTGGTTTCGTACAGGCACTCCCAGAGACAAAGGAGACAAGAGCAAGTGGCAGGCTTCCAGCCTGAAGCCCCCCAAAGGCAAGACAAAAAAAAGGGCTCAAAACGGTCTCAACGCACAGAGTAAAAGCCAGGGAAGACCTCACAAACGAAAAATGACGAGAATAAGAATACAGGGGCCATTTTCACAAAATGGTCACCCATGGATGCTGTACTGCAGCTGATGGTTCAGACTGTGGTAGAAAAGCACAATGGAAGGAAAAATTAAACCACTGCCACCAGCCATTTAAAGTAGTGAGGGTAACAAAAATTGTTACATGAGAAAGTAGGATTGTGAAAACAAAATCAAAATATCGAGGCTGAGTACCCAAAAAGGAAATACAGCGAACACGGGTTACAAAGGAACATACAAAGATCTTTAATTTATACTGAATCAGTTACAAAGAACAAAACAAAAATCAGATAGCTATCAGCCCTCAGTGCAACACAGCGAACTCCAACGTGGTTCAGTGTATTCAGTGAGAGACGCTGTACATTAGAATTCGCTGCTCTTTTATACCATTTGCCAACACGATGTTCAACCCTACTTCGGGTTAATATTCCTCTAATAAATTACTGATCTAGGGTTCATGCCGAGTTTGCATATCCACATGTAACTAGTTTGCCGTCAATACATACGTCAACAAGCCTACATGGCAACTGTGTGTTTTGGGATTTCCCATGCAGGTCTTCTCAAGCATTAATACAATGTAGTTAAACAAGTGTTCTTAGTTCAGTATTTGAATACATTGTTCTTAACATATGCTCGTGGATTTGTTTCATTGACGCGAGTAATCCTTTACACACAGGTCAACGAAGGACAAGGTCTCAGTTCACGACCTCAACAAGTGGCCTGCAGGCAAGTTACATATTAATTACACACAGAGGTCAAGACGGCCATGTTGTATTTCGAATGACATCGTCCACCATTTTAACTCACATGGTAACTTTACAAAGCTAACCTAAAATGGCGAATTGACCTAAAATGGCGGCTTATATTGATTTTAAGGTCAGGACCTTGCAACACGGATTCCTTCGCAAGTGGCTTACAAGCAGCTTGGCGTAGGCCAATATACACATATTTGTTGCAATAGGAGGCACGATATAATTTCCCATTTGACAGGATAAGTGGCTGCTAAGTAACTCCCACGGCACTCCACATGAGATGGTGTGTGCTGGACCTACGAAGAGAAAAGGTAAATCAAGTTAATTTCACCTTACTATTTCTTGGGAACTGTAGTTCACCCAAGAAAAGGTATTTAAACTGCACTGAAGGTGCTGTGTGTTGCCATACAAAAAGCAGGTGCCTATGGAGTTTGTCAGACGTCAAAAACACATGATAGAGAGTGAGAAAAGGTCTCACTCAGTCCAGAGTTAAGATTAAATAGTCTGAAGTCCAGCAATAGAGCTGGGGGTCTCTAAGGTTGAAGAGAATTAGCACAGAAATGAACATTCTCCCTAACATCGACCTGCACCTCTTTGTGGGATTCCGTCAAGCCAATACACTGCTGAAGGCAACTCTCCACTTTCCTCACATCGAGACCCAGTGTTCCCTTTGAGACACTCTGATTCGACGTTCCCTGCCTGTCCCAGGCTTCTTCAAGTCTGAATCCGTTATTGCTTGGCGAACTGCATTGTTTTGTTCGATTCCATCGAGCCAACCCCCCAGCTCAGCATCTCAGAAATTGGCCAGAAACATGTTTCAACACTGTTGAGAACCTGAAAGATGATAACAAGGTATAGATCAGTAGCCTTGTCCTGTCAGCCCTGGTCTGTGGGCCTAGTGACATTTTAGACCCTGCCTTGTAACCTTAACAACATATTCTTGAACTTGTTTGACTTTTCTACAAGATTATTTGACTTCAGACCCTTGTTTTTCAATGCTCAGAGTACCATTTTCTCTACAAGAGTCTGCATTCAATGTATATCTCAATGCAGGGGTGGGTGATGAGTTTTTTTTTGATAGTTTAGCTGTTCTTTTAGTTTAATTGAAGTCTTATCTTTATAGAACCTTGATTGGACATTTCTTTTAATTTGGTACTTACCGTACTTATGATATGATATGGCATTTATGTTGTTTTGGATGCTTTGATGCTGGCTCACACCCTCCTGAAGAGTATATTTATTTATTTTATTTTTATTTTCAGGTATCACAGCGTTGTAACAGACATCTTACAAAACAATTCAACAGTATTCCAATAGCCTTTGATACATGCCATCATTAAGAGCCGAAGGAGGTACAACATTCATGTTGTGCCTGGCCCACCTTTATGATTAAGATAGATCAATAATGCCCTTCTAGTACCATTAGGAATAGGAGTTTAGAGACCAGTACTCTTCCAGGGTAGTAGTTATTTCGTCACAGACACACTCCAGAGGATCCTGCGATACGGTCACCTGCTTTTAGTCTTTCTGGCAGACATGCATCTTCATGCTGTGCACAGCTACATTAAATCTGCAGTTCAAAAGAACAAACGTGTTTTTAATGTGCCAACGAAGCTGTCATAATGGAAATAGCATAGACTACTTTGAAAAGCTTAATCCATTATTCCATTATTTTTTTGTTGAACGCAAGTAAACCCAGCAATGACAACAAGGGGTGTGTGGATTGTTGGGTTTGTGGTGTAGATTCCGCTACACAACCCTCGGCTGGCCTAAGGGGGGACTGGGCCATCTCTATTAAAATAGTAAGAGGGCTCTATTCACTCACATGTACCCATTACCTGTGCCCTGAATGACATTGGCCCTCATTACGACCCTGGCGGATTTTTTCCGCCATCGACGGACTTTTCCGCCATGGCGTAAAGTCCGTTTACGCCATGGCGGATGGCGGACTTACCGCCCCATTCCGAGGTTGGCGGGGCGGTAAGTCCCCATTGACCCATTTACCCTTCCCCATTCCCATTTCGGCCCCATAGGGCTCAATGGGAGTGGGGAAGGCGTTAATTACGCCACCGTACATTACGGTGGCGTAATTAACACCAAGGTCCCATAGCGCCATGGATTTTTACGCCCGCAAAAAGCGGGCGGAAAAGTGACCATGGCGCTTTGGGAACTCGTAGTTGGCGGTAAGGGGTCGGCGCAGCTAACGCTGGCGTAAACCCCTTACCGCCAGGGTCGTAATGAGGGCCATTGTAAGGAAACCGACACACTCGTTTTAGTTTTGGCTATTGGGTATAGGAGAAACTAAGGCATTGGAGTGCAGCTATGAGGGTCATGGGAGGATAGCTCAGGGTCAATGCGTTTTTCTTGGAAGCTAGACAACCAGAGACTGGTGTCCAGTATTAGGTGTTTTATTGAAAATAATAATAATAATAATAATAATAATAATAATAATAATAATAATAATAATAATAATTCATGACGTGTGAGAAGGACACACAGCTTGTGGGTGTTTGGTTATTTACACACCCACTGACTACTCATGGCCATGCTACTCTGTATGGCCATTCCCACCTACTACCTGCTCCTCCATGCCCAAAGTACATCCTCCTTGGATCTGTATGAGCTAGATATATCAAACGGCAACATTAAACTTTGGCCTGCCTGTGTTATTTCTAAGCAGTCTTCTGACATGTTTTTATTGCAGCTGTAAATGAGACACGGGTGTAATAAAAATGCCTTAACCAGCTGAGCCTTCAGCCACTTGATGTATATCTGTATGTTGCATTAAAGTCATATTAAGAGGAACAGTGACCTCCTGTACAAGTATTAGATAGGCATGGCTATCACATGCCCAGGTTATCATGCAATTTTCCAGCTGATGCCATCTTACAGCTAGGTAGTACCATTATGTCCTATAACTATACAAAAGTGTTGACTTTGCCAATGCTTGTTCACCAATTCTCTAGACATATCCTGTTGCCCTGCTGCATCATGCCTTCATATTTAGCAAACAATCTGAGACATGGAGGCACCACAGGATGGCTGGAGAAGCATTGCGCAGGAGAGATTACAATGCACAGCATCAAAGAGCGCACGATGGATGAAAACTGGATGGGAGAGCACCAGCTGGAGAGAGCACCTAATGGATCGTGGGACAATCACAGGATGCGAGAGATCTTCTGACGGAAGAGCTCAGGATGAGAAAGCAGAATGTGGAAGAGGACATGAGTGTTTCTTTGGCTGCTTGTGAGCCATTTATGTAGTGTGGGTGGAGCGAGTCATTAATATTCTCTAAGTGCCCGTCTAAGGCATTGTGCCCAGATCCGGATATTAATAATAATATTCTTTTTTTATGTAGTGCTTTCGCCAAGTGCTAAACATAGAACATTTACATACAGTTGTTTTCACCCAACCGAAGTTGGTACTTATTTATCGACCGTGGAAAGATGAAAGACTGAGTTGACCTTTGGATACACACCTATAGATCACACAGATCCCAACAGCGAGCGCTCAATCTCCTGAGCTATCATACCAGCTCTTATCTAAGATCCACCAGCATTTGGGTGTTCATTATAGGTCCTCCTTATGACCTTCTCAGTTGTATTCTGTAGATGTAACTACCTTCCCAGCCCATCCCTTTTCTCTTGAACTTCATCAAAGCTCAGGTCACGCAGATTGATGGCGACGGTGACCCCGTGGCCGTCTCTTACATTGCTTGCCTTCTGTAAACCATTGTCACTACTTTGTTGCTTGCCTTCTGTAAACCATTGTCACTACTTTGTTGTTAGCCCCGTCATTGCACTCGCATCGTATAAAGATTTACACACCTTAAATGTGCCCTAGTGAGTGAGAAGCTATCGAGCCGATTCTGCCGCTGCATCAGGTTAAACTCTCTTTTGAAATCCACCGGGTGAGTGTGATGGGCCATGTGGCCTGGGCGCGTGGCGCAGCTCGTAATGAAGGACACACACACACACACTGGTGATGGTTCAAAAGCCCTGCTCTGGTCTGCCACAAGGGCGCGAAACTGGCTTCTTTATTCATTCTCCCTCGTCATGACATGGTTCATGTGACATCACACTCCTCCCAATTTTTTAACAACAGGTCTTGGGCCCTCCAAACAGGTTATAAACAACAAAGTGCAAAACTGGGTTTGAACAAACAATTTACATAACACCCGCATATTGAGAGACTCTCAAGTCTGGATTTCTATCCCCCGAGTGTCTCCTTCTCAGGTGCTCAGGTCATAGTCCTTAAGTTGTGCCGAGGCCCTCTCGATTCTCTGGCGGGGTAGCGCCGTTCTGTCATCCTGGCAGAGGCCGGTTTTAGGAGATGTCCAGGTTTCCTGGGCATTGGCTTGGCTGCTGCTTCTGGGTAGGGGTCTCCTGATATGTCCTCATCCATGTTGCCCACATCAGGATGGTGTACTGTGGTGTCCCTATTTTGTCCATACCAGTCGGTCTGCAGCCAAGGTTGGCTTGATATCCTTCTGAAGAAACTTGAGTTTCGTGTAACCAGCCCGTGGTCAGTGGTGGCCATTACTTGCGAACCTTGCACTTGCACTACTTTCAACCGTGAGGGTTCGTGTGGCAGGGATAGTTTCCGCTCTGAATGGCGAGTTCTCACTAGGACTGTGTCTCCAACGGCTATGTTGTGTTCTCTTTGACCTCACCTGCTGTTCTCTTTCTGGATTGTATTTCTCTTCGGGCCCGCACTTCTCTATTGTCGATTGTTCCTGGATCTCTCCCCTCCAGTTTGGGTAGAGATGTGCATGGACACCTTTAGAATAAAGCCTCTGCCGGAGCTACCCCTGTGGATCAGTGTGGGGTCATCCTAAATTCGAGAAGGAATTAGAAGAGGGACCTCTTTTCACATGACCCGTGTCCACGGGCTATGCGGAAAAACTTGTTGAACGTACACATGAAGCATTCCGCTTCACCCATTGCGCGTGGCCACACTGGTGTTATTTTTCTGTGATTGATGCCACGTCGTGCCAGGAATTTGTCTAGGCCTGCACACTGGAATGGGGAGCCATTGTCCGAGCAACTTCCCTGGGGAAGCCATGGGTAGCAACAAAAAAATGTCCATTACTTGAATGATGTCTTGGAGGGCTAAGGATGGAACAAATTCGACTTCTGGGTACCAGGACCACTGGTCTACCATCACTTGGAAGTGCAAGTCTCTTTGCGTTGATCCAAAATCCATGTGTATCGTGTCCCATGGCTCCTTACTTCGGGCATGCTCTGGATAGCCAATTCTCTGATGTGGGGGTGGTGGCTTGGCACCACCTGCAGGCCTTAACAAACTCTTCTACCTTTGACTCTAATGCTGGGAACCAGACCTTGAGCCTGAGTCAGCTTTTTGTTTTTGCTGTGCCATGGTGGCCATGGTGGACAAGAGTTATCACTCGGTCAATCAGCTCCGTAGGGATAACTATGTGGGGCCCTCTCAGGAGGAGTCCCTCTTCCGTGAAAGTAAGTTCACACCATGCTTTCCACAGTTGCGCCAAAGTGTGTTTGGCTTCTTGCTTCTTGGAGCCCAGGTACTTCAGAACGGATTTCCATTTTCCTAACTCCATGGTGTTGCGCAGGATCTGGAAGCATCCATCATTTCCAGATGTTGCTTTGATTTCTGCAATGTCCATTGAGTTGGGGACGGAAATCTCTATGATGAGCCATAAGTGCACTTCAGCTGTCGCCACTGCCTCAGGGGGACTGTGTTTGGCAGTTTGGGGTGTCGAGACAAATAGTGTGCGGCGTTGCTCTGTCCAGGTTTGTATTTCAGGTCCACATTGTATTCCTGGAGTGTCAGCAGCCACTTTTCAATGCGAGGAGGTGGGTATGCTGACCCACCTGTCATGATGGGAAGAACGGGTTTGTGATCGGTGACCACCTTCACCGGTTTCCTGTAAATGTATATGTGGAAATGGCGGTATTCCCACAGTACTGTCAGGGCCCCTTGCTCTATTTGTGAGTACTGCAGAGGAGCAGTTACATGCCTGTGCAGGAAATCCCACCCCCCTACCTCCTATATGTTGGAAGTCTGAGATTGTGCCATGTTCGACATCAGCAGTTGTGTCAATACAGCAGCATACATTCGAAAGAAGATACCCATTGAGACAACCCTATTGAATGTATCCGTGATGAGACAACAATCTGAGGGAGGAACTCCCTGAAGGAATATGAAAAAGAGCAAAAAAGAAGATAGTGACTTCACACGAGAGATGTGCGACATCCTGGGGTGTTGGCTGAAGAGGATGCATGGATCTTGCTAGAAACGAATGACGAAGTAAAGAGTCAAGTACATTTTTCAGTATGAAAAAGAAGATTACATGTGCATGAAGTTCTGCAGAGAATTAACTGTTCAATAAGTGTCGAGATGGTAAAATGCAAGGTAGATTAAGTCACCATAGAAGCTGCTATATGTAGTGAATAGAATGCAGATGGAGCCACCATTGTACAGGAAGTGGACATCGGTGTCATGAATTTAGTAAGCCAGGACCAATGAAGAGAAAAGGCGAGAATTGTGTTGCAGCAAGAATAAGCTGAAATCGTGGAGCTGCATGGCGAGGCTGTCTGGCCTGGCATCAAAACTGAACCAAGGTCGGCTATCTATTCTTGAAAGGAGTTAACAGTGAAGGATTAATCATCTCTTGTTAAGGTGCAGAGAATGAACACCAAGAGTGACAAGGTTTATTCATTTAAGATGTTTAAAAACCTACAAAATGGACCAAATCGTTTTCTCCTGTCACGTGAGCCAAAGATGAAAGTAGAGTTGAACTTGGAGTTCTAGAACAGCGATAATGAGTGCCTGCACTCCCATGTATTCCCAGAGACACGGAAACTTTACAAGGCCATGTTCAAAGACAATCTTCATGGCAGAAGTCATGAGCGATGAGAGATGTTGGGCTAATTGGGTGGGGAGGTAGAGACAGGCCTACCTCCTTTCACCCTGGTCTGGGCTTACATGCTGCTAAGTGAACCAAATGTTCCAGACATGGCACAATCATGCCAACCAGTTGTAGAGGTCTGAATAGCGAAGGACCTTATGGTTTGAAGAACAATTGAAAACTGTGTACTTTATGATTTTTAAGATTACATGTTTTAGAGGTTGGCATTTATTGTCCACCTGGCAGTGGGCAGCCAATCACAATCCCAGTTCCTATGTAATGTATACTTAGATGTTCAATCCCTAGTAGGTTTTTCATTATTTGCCACGTAGTAGGACGACACTGCTGATGTATTTTTAGTATAAAATGTATGTTTTGTGTAAAGATCACTGAGAGAAAATTAAGCCAACGTCCGTTGATGTTCGTTATCACTCCAAGTTTTAGATAACGGTTAATAACCCCTCCATTGTATGCACGTTTTAAAGGGCCCTAAGCGGATGGTTAAAAGATACAAACCAGTTTGTCTCCAGTATATCGGACAATCGGGCATCCTCCACCATTAGCTAGAAGATTGCAGGGTTTCCTGTGCAGAGCGGCTGATGGAAATAAACTTGCAAGAAGAACCGAGATGGTGGACATGATCCCGATTGACGAAATCCCTGCCCGGCTACCAATGATGCTCAGCGGATATAAGGCGAAGTGGTCGGATTGAAGGAGGAGTCGACACCGAAGGCCTCGAGCTGATTAACGAATGGTGAGTAGACTAAGGAGAATGCCAAAAAATGGGGACGGGATTGTAATACATTTTGACTAACAAAAATATTGTGAAGAAGAGGTAGTGCCTAGAAGCCCTGACTCAAGGGAGTTAGCAGGAGAAAGATCAAACTCCAATGGGCGTAGAGTTAAATATATAATGCATAATTAGGATTATGTAAGGTGATGTTTCAAACCCTGTATAGGTATAAATAAAGATGACAGATAAGTTGATCACAGTGTTTATAAATGTGTAATGTTTGACTAGTCTGAATGTTTTTGTCAAACAAAACTATCGAAGAGCGATAGAGGTTGTGAAAAATTGAAAAGGTTGAAGAGCAACAGTGATTGAGCATAGCAAAGTGTTTGGCGCCAATCAAGAGAATAGATATATCAAGTAAGAGAATAAATAGGCAACTGACATTTGAGGCTTGGGCAGCGATTGATGGTGCATGCTCATATTTGTTGTTTTTAAGATGCTGAAAAGTGGTGCTTTAAGCAAAGGTATAAAGTTTATTTAACAGTCTAGTAAGTATTGACAGTCCATTGAGACTTGTCTTTATGGGGATACTCCTGTCGTGCACTTATCTTATGCAAAACACTACCAACGCATATTCCCAAGCTCAAACAGTATAGTGCGCAATGGGTAAAAGGCACGGCAGATAAAATGTTCATGCTGTGGTCACAAGGGGAATAATTGTCAAACGTGGTATTGCAACACATGACCTCATACTTGCATGCTTGCGTACACAGGAAAGAAATTAGAGAAATATTAGCGATTTTAGAGCTCAAAAAGATGTATCAAAAGGAAAGAGAAGACCCGTCACTTAATCCATAGATGCGTAATCAGCGATAGGTGGAAGGCGTTGAGCCCTCAGCTCCCCTTACCTCGCCTGAAGCAATGGGTGGTACTACGGAAGAAATAGGGGTGTATCCTTTAAAGGAACTGAAAGCAGCGACGGGGTATAGTAATCCAATATATGAACCCCCCGCTTACAGTAGTGACGATAGTCCAGAGGAGAATAAAAGAAAGGAAGAGATTTATAAGATCATACAAGACAAGGAAGACAAGAGTGAATGGTCAAAATTGTCAACAGAGATAGACAGAGAGAATAAGAGATGGAATGGAGATAAAGATAAGGCTGACGAGATAGCACTCATACAAAACAAATGGATGGGAGGACAGATATTATTTAAGATAGATGGGAAAAGTATCGAGGAAGTTCGGCAAAGAAAAGATAAGATGAACAAGAAAAAAGAAAGAACAAGAGAAGAGATTCAAAGAAGATGAGCAAAAAAGGAAAAGCAGGAACCGAAAAGAGCAGATATATCAGGAGGAGCAAGAGAAAAAAGAACAGACAGAAGAACAAAGAAAGTACGACAATAGACAAAGAACGATAGAAGAAAGGGATAGACAGGAAAGAAAGAGAAAGAAAGAAGAAGCACAAAGATTAAGGGACATGTGATTACAGAGGTGAAGGGAAGAAGAGGAAAGAAGGTAAGGAGAGGAGAAAGAAGGCAAGAGGAAGAAAGAATTAGAAGGGATGAGAGAAAGCGAAGAGAAGGAGATGAAGAAATAGAACAGAAAAGGAGACAGCGAGGTCTCGATGCCAGTCTCATATGTAAAGAACAAATGAGGCTGAGCACAGAAATATGATGGGACAGAGTGGAAGAGATTCATCCAATAAAGGAAGTAACGCCAGAAGTATCTAGAGTAGCATTGGAAGAAGAAAGATTTGATGTGGAAAGTATTGGAGAAAGGATTAATAAGGTCTATAAACAGTTAAGGCAAGGTAGCGACTATGGAACTCGAGGGAATAGTGATCGATCCACAGTATGTCAATCAAGAAGTGAGGAGGGAAACCTGTTCAGTAACAAACCTCGGCCATTGTCTTTAAGTAGACTGAATCTGGATAAGGGTGAAGGGGATGATAGTCACACTAGTTGGGGACTAGACATATCAGATGAGGAAAGAGAGTCCGGTCTTGGCGCAGAAGGACGGAGCGCATGTGCCCTGAAGGAAGCCTGTAAACGGATAAGGAAGATGGTCGGATCTGAACAACCTTAAGATAGAACACTAGATCCTATAGCGTATCCTGAGGGTCCCTGAGGACTATCACATAGTGAGAAGGGAGTCGCCACCATATGTGAGTAGGGTAAGGTTGTTACCCACAAGGAGACAGACAGAGATGATTATCCCTGTCATGGATAGGCTAATAGTGGGATCTGACTATGGGACAGGGTTTACGCAGTTTCCCTTCTTAGAAAAAGGGGGATGCAAGACCGCAACATATTCCATGGCTACAGAGGAACAAAGATAACTTAAGGAGCAAGCTCCCTAATTTGACTTCGGGAGCTGGGAAAGGCATATATGAATTAGAAAAAATGACAGGAGGAAATACGCTGGCCATAGGGGACATAAAATGTCTTCTGGCAGCTATTCTTGGGAAGAGGGCTGATGACATATGGAGAAGAGTGAGATATTCAAGTGTGACTGCACAAAACACAGCACATGATGGAGCACAGTTTAATAATTGTAGAGCAGATGTTTGGAGGGCACAGAAGGTACAGTATCCTGACACATCAGATATGGGTGCAATTATGACACGTAAAATGAAGGAAGCTGAAGACCCTATTGCTTCCATTCAGGATATTCAGGAAAAATGGCAGCTAAAATCTTGCAAGCCGTGGGAAAAGATAGTGGCATTATTTTTACCACATTTTATGCCATGGATAGCCTGAGCCAGTGCAAAGGCAGATGAAAAACCAAGTAGGGATGGAGGAGAAGCCATGGGCTGAGATACAATTGACGATAGTGCACCATTGTCGGTTATTACAAGAGATGAATAAGAAGAAAATAGGAAAATCAAGTTAGTTCAGAAAAATTGTCAAAGTTTGCCATAGAAGCGGCAGTATTAACAAGCAGAGAAGGACTGGGAATGCAGGAAACAATGGGTACATCGGAGGTGAATAATCTGCGCCTGACGGATTAAGGTAGATACAGGTTCATACCACGAGGCGGAGGTATGGGTTACAGAGGAAGAGGAGGCGGATTTCAAAATAATCAGGGTGGGTTTCAAGGTACGCAGAATGAGAACCAGAATGTTCAGGTAGGATATAACCAAGAAGGGATTAATAGGAGAATTCCTCCAGTATGTTGGAATTCTGGAATGACAGGACACATTGCGCGCGTATGTGGGAGCCAAGGGAATATACAAAATGGACATCTCTCAAGAGGGAGGACAGTTTATCCTCCACCATACAGCACACAGACCAGAGAAGATTTTGCCCAAGATCACACATCTTATCAGACACAAGCACAGTGAGTACAGAAGGTACAAAAGCAGGAATGAGTGCAAATGAATCTGCCACAAGGGCAGTCGCAACAAGCCCCTATGCAGACACAACAGTTTGCAAACCCAGGACAAGTATTGACACCCAGAACAGGAGGTGTCACTGTGGTAGGAGGAAATCCATTCACAGGGACAGGGATGAGCCTGTATCCACAATAGGACAGCTCACAGGGTGACTTGATGTGTTCAGTACAATCAGGGACACCAGACCCCCAAGAAGAACCAAGGGTCAATGTGACAATAGAAGGCAAATCCTTTTAATTTCTTGTAGACACTGGCGAAACTCGTTTGTGTATACTAGAGTGAAAATATCCAGTCTCAGGTATTGCCATGACTGCTCAAGGGTTCTCTGGAGCTACAAGTCGAGTTCCTTTTACTGATAAATTACCAGTCTCTATAGGAGAATGTGACATGTCAGTTCCCCTGTTATATTCATGAAAGATACTGCTTAATATTTTGGGAAGAGATATAATGATAAAACTTAATATGACAGTTTCATTTACTGATCAAGGAACAGTGTACTCGACTCCAGGAATACACTATTTAAACATGAGAGAGTTTATATTGGCATTTACAGGGCAAGTTCCTCTGCAAGGCGTACCGATAGATCCAGAAATGTCTTCTTTATGAAGTAAGCATTTTATTGACCTAGCTACCTGGCTTGTTGGGAAAGATTGTGAGAGTACTAGATGAGTTTCTTGTTTAGACCACAAATACCTATGGGTGAGGAAGGTGGACAGAATATTTCTATAGAGTTGGAAGCATCCATAGTATGATAAAAAATTGCATTGCTTGAAGGGATAAACGATGAGGGTAGACCATGGAGAACAGTGATAGTTCTTGAGGAAGGGTATAGGTTGACTGACATAACTGAAGACGATATGTTCAGGGAGGACCAAACAGATGATGAAGAGGTGTTTTACATGAGCATTACATACTGGACAAGGATAAAGAAAAGGGAAGTCCCACAGCGAATGGCGATAATGCAGCAAAGACCTGCATTTTCTCAGGAAGACTTGGAAAAGGTGCCAAGTGCCTTATGGACCACAGGCCCTTATGACATAGGTTTATTGAAGGAGTTAGGTGTATATTTCAGACTATTTCAGCACTGATAAATCAGGGAATTCTGGTACCATCAGAATAATTGAGTAATACTGCGGTGTATCCGATAAAAAAATCTAAAGGAGGGTCGTGGAGATTTATACAAGATATGAGACCGATTAACGAGTTTGTAGACGAGTTTCCTCTAGTTCCTAATCCGGCAACGATATTGTGCAGTATCACGGTGGAAGCTCGATATTTCAGGGTGATCGATTTAGAAAAATTAGTTTTTCTCAATCCTGTTGCACAAGGACTCATTTACATTTTGCCAAAAAAGACTAAGGGCCTCATTATGAGGTAGGCGGTAGCCATGGTGCTATTAGCACCATGGCTACCCCCTTACTGCATTCCGTGTCCGGGTTCCCGAAATAGGGATTTACCGGGTTATTCCAACCTTGGAGGACCCGGTAAGTCCCCATTCCGGTAACCATTCCCCATTCCCATTCGAACCCCCATAGGGCTCAATGGGAATAGGGATGGAGCTAATACCGGTACCACAATTTGCGGTACCATTATTAGCTCTGAAGTCCCTTAACGGGTCCCATCCATAACGCCTAGTAAAACCAGGCGTTAAGGATGGGACCCGCTAAGGGACTTCGGAATAGGGTGGTAAGGGATTACCGGCACCAGTGTCCTTACCGGTGCCAGTAATTCCTTACCACCTACCTCGTAATGAGGCCCTAAAACTTACCTGTTTGCCTCAAGGGTACTGTGAGTCCCCATTGATCTTTAACAGAGTCCTACAGATGGATTTAGGCAATATTGATCTAGAAGGTGTGGTGATACAATACATAGATGACATCTTGATTTGTAGTAGCACAGAAGATCAGTGCAGACAGGATTCTGTCCAGTTGATGACTATTTTAGCAGACAAGGGATATAAGTAGACAATGAGAAGTTACAATAGTGTCAAGAAGAGGTTTTATATATAGGTCAGTTGGTTTCGCATGAAGGAAAGAAAGTGACAACTGAAAGAACTGAGGCAATTATGAAAACCAAACACAGTGAACAGATGCAACAGTTATTGGGTTTATGAAACTATGTTAGAGCCTGGGTGTTTGATTCATTCACAAGACCACTTCTGCAAGCATTAAAGAAAATTTAAGAGGGTAAAATAAAAATAAAATGGACTGAAGAAATGAAGGAAGGATTTGAGGAGTTGAAAAAAGCTATGTGTACCGCCCCTGTTTTGGGAATTCCAAATTATATTGAGGAATTCGATTTGTTTTCACACATAAATAGTACAGTTATTACAGCAGTACTTACACAGAGAACCACATCGCGGTACAAACCTTTGGTGTATTACAATGGGATATTAGACGCAGTTATGAGAGGACACTTCCCTTGTGAAAAATCTTTGACATCTGCTGCGTTTGCGATCGAGAAGTCCACAAGTATTGTTAAGGGCTGCTCTATGACCCTCTTCATTGAGCATGCTCTATTTACCATTTTAGAGAAACCAAAGGGCACATTTACATCCCAAAGAGCTTCTGCTTATGAGGTAATGATTTCTAACCCAGCATTAAAAAACATAAAATGTATAATAGTGAACCATGACACATGTATAGCTGAGTCAGTAGAAGAATATGATCATGTGCATGACTGTGCTAATTATGGTAATATTTATGATGATATACTTTGTGTGAAAGAGAATGCTTTAGCGGGAGGGGAGATTCTCTTTATTGGTGTCTCTTTGAAAATTGATCAGACTAGTGGGGAAAGGCATTCAGGTACTACAGTAATAAGACACAGGTTAAATGGAGAATTTGAAGTAGTAGCGAGTGCAAAGCTACCGTCTCAATTTTCAGTGCAAGCAGCAGAATTAGTAGCACTTATCATCATGTTTGAAAAATACTAAGGGCAGGAAGTGACAGTGTACAGTGACTCCACCTATGTGACATCAACCAAACACGCAGGGTTGGCACATTGGAAAAGGAGGGGTTACCTCCGCACAGACGACACTCCAGTGCAGTACGCATCCTTATTGGATAGGCTTATTAAGGTGCTACAACTCCCTATGGCCAAAGTGGTCATTAAATGTGCAGCACATACTAAGCGAACAGATGTTATCTCTTGCGGGAACGAAACTGCAGGCAAAGAAGCCAAAAGGGCTGCATATTCTCCTGAAATTTTGAGTTTTGATACTGAGAGTATTATAGAAAAAGTAGTTAGAACTATGTTAGTGCAAGAGGGTTTTAATAAATTGTCAATAACCCAATAGAGATTCAAGGAAGTGCACCACAGGAAGGGCAAGACATACAGAAATTAAGGGGGTGTTATTTAGCCCCCACAGAAGCATTATGGCGACAAGACAGCACTGGAAAGCCAGTGATGCTAGTAACATTATTAAAGGTCACTCTTGAACAGCTGCATTACCCTGCGGATGTAACTAGAGTCTTTCTGCTATGATTGCAGAAGACTGGTTCATCCCTAATTTGTTGGAACATGTTGCACTATTTACGGTGAACTGCATCGTGTGTCAAATGTTTACTGCTGGGCACACACTGAGAATGATCAGAGGGGTAATACCTTGACTGAATGGTACGTTTCAGCATTTACATATTGACTATTTCGATATGCTCCAGGTCTGTAATGGATATAAGTATCTATTAGTGATGGCGTGTCCCATTTCTAGGTGGATTGTAGCAGGTCTGTGTACACACCATGATGCCACTTGTGCAGCAAAGTTTTTAGTGCACAAAGTTTGCCCGAGGTGGGGTGTATGTGAGGTGCTGAGATCCGATAATAAGCTGCATTTTGTCAATGAACTATTCTAACAAATAAGGCTTCTATGAAGTACAAAGCACACCTTTTCCTCTGCTTATCACCCTCAAGAAACAGCATAAGTGAGAGACTCAACGCCTCCTCAAAGAAAGTATTGCCAAGATCAAATTGACTTTGAAAATGGGGTGGCTGTATTGCCTACCGGAGGCTTTATATGCCTTTTGGAATCAGCCAATATCAGACCACCATCTCACCCAGCATGAGCTAGTTACAGGGTGTCACATGAGAATGCCCTTAGACCTCTGTTTAAGAGTAGGAGTGATGCTCAGAGCGTAGCAAAACATTTAGGTGATGAGATGCACTATCATTTGACATGTATGACCTATAGCACTTATTTCATTTCAGATCAAGTCAAACATCAGTCAAGCATCAGGGAAGTCAATCTAAGAAAACAGAAGAATATCATTCACTAACCAATCTGAGTGAACTTTTACCACCACCTAAGTTATACGTCGGGGACCTAGCCCTAATTAGAAATTTTACCAGAAAGTGACATGGGCCACGTTTACATGGCCCTTTCTGTGTTGAAGAAGTGTACCCTTCTGCTGTTAAAATACATGGAGGATCTTGGCTACACTTGGGTGATGTGAAGATGTATAAAGGAAATACCTGCCTTCCCACCTTTGACGATCCAGAAGCAAGACAAGAAGAAGAATTTCAACATGTGCTGACTCAATCGATGATGAAGGATAACAAAACAACAAGTGAATTTTATATTGGACTGGAATTCAATGAACACTCATTATAGATATTTTAGCAGAGAGTGCATAGACTTGCGGAGAATTCCAGAAATTTTGAAAATAACGTTTAGAAATACATATTGAAGCATCAGAGTTATGCCTAAACGTCAGTTCTTGATCAGAAATTGAAAACAAGATCAGTATCCAGACTCGTTTCATGGAGAGTATTTGTATTTAAGTGATTAAACACATGGTACCTGCCGATAGTGACGTTCATTGGCTTGTGCTAGCTGTCTTTATGTTCATACTTTGATCTTACCCTGCTCCTGTTAGAAGAGACATTAAGAATCACACTTTCTTGCATGATCTGAAAAATGGGCCAGTGGTAAGGTGACTTGTTATTGCTATAATTTAACAGATTTTACACTTCCAAACATAAGGACATTTGATGATTAGATTAAAAATGATTTAAAAAGATGAACAAGTACAACGAGTAGTAGGATGGTGTGAGAGATAGATGACTATGTTCTTATGCATGACAGATGCTTGCATGATTGTTATCTCTGTCTCTCTGTTCCTCATCTTTCACAGTCTCTGTCATGTTAGCACTTCCACTGAAGAGGTCCCTATGGTTCTCCTTACTATGAAAACTGGTTTTGATTTACTTCATGATTATTACACAACCTTTGGGAGACACAAGAGAGAGAGATGTAGAGGAAGATAGTGAAGGGATAAATACCTATCTAGATAACACAGCACATTTGGGGAACATCATGTGGTACCAGCACAAGAGAAAAGTGGGAGAGAAAGCATCTAATGAGGGTTGCTATGTCTGCTCTCTCATCACCTATGCCATAAATACAGTACGCACTAGAAGATGAATCAGGCCCAGTAGTTGCAATCCCATTGGCTAATGCGAGACTGTGTCTCTGATGACAGAGAAAGAATCATGTGGGATACAACAAAGAATGCAAAGCTACAACTGACATACTAAGGATGGGAGAAGGGACAGTCATCCTCATGGACCGATACTGGACTTGTAGATCTAGAACATATCTAAGGTTGCCCACGTATTGGAATGGAGTATGTTATTTGGTGCTCATCCATGTTCTGGCATTGGTGATTCCACAAAGTGACCTCAACATTGGTGAATTTCCAAAATTGGACCCCCATTTGAGAAAAAGAAGATCGCTTGAACTTCTTCATCAGACAAGAAGAGATAATTATTTTTCAGCTAAATCAATAATGGCGGATGACTCCATTCCTGATGAACACAGATTGTTCAGTAAGACTGCCACAATATACAACTATATTCATGCCTGGCATCCCAACAGTAGCAAATGCTAAGTGGCTACAGATCACCAGATGGGAGCATCTGCAGACAATCAATGCTACCATAAGGGGATTCAACGCTATCAAGGAAGAACTTCAGGCATTACGACTAATGACCCTCCAGAACAGATATGTCCTGGATATGATCACTGCGATGGAAGGAGGAGTTTGTGGCAACATTGGGCCATCATGTTGCATATTCACACCTTCTCATGATGAAGAAAATGGGAACTTGACAGAGGAAATAATGCTGTTCACAGACCTGCATAACAAGATGCAAGATGAGACAGATGACATTAAAGATGGAAATTGGTTTGCCTCCCTGTTCTTATGGATTCCACAGCGGTTGGCAAATATATTTAAAATTCTTGGAGTTATATTAGTGCTAGTGATGTTGGGATTCTGTGTAATCAGGATAGCGATTGCCCGATGCAAAAAAACAGCGAGGAAGGTGGTAGGAATAAAGATCATGATTGATGCTGAATCCGGACTAGGACCCAATGAGCTGACTGATGAAGCTGTCAGAAAATATATAGAGGCCATTATTTTTGTACCTGAAGGAACACAATTCCTGTATCCAAAGAATCATAATAAATACGTGGGACGATGGACCTATTGTAATCCGAATGGACAATGCAACTACATGACCTGGAGTGTAGAAGAACATGTCAAATCAGCTGGCACCTTGAGGGGGCTGATGAAGATATGGACGCCGAAGAAACACTTCTTTAGGTGAAAATGCCAGGATGTGGAAAGAAATTGAAGAGGTTGCCGAGGTCTCGACCAGAGGGGGTAATGTAGAAGAACAGTTACATGCCTCTGCAGGAAATCCCACCCCACCCCCAGCTCCTGAGTTGGAAGTCTGAGATTGTGCCATGTTCGAAATCAGCAGTTGTGCCAATACTGCAATGTTTATTCGAAAGAAGATGCCCATTGAGAGACCACTATAGAATCTATCCCCGTAAAGACCACAATCTGAGGGAGGAACTCCCTGAAGGAATATGAAAAAGAGCAAAAAAGAAGATAGTAACATCACACAAGACATGTGCAACGTCCCGGGATGTTGGCTGAAGAGGATGCATGGATCTTACAAGAAGCTAATGATGAAGTAAAGAGTCAAGTGAACTTTTAAGTGTGAAAAAGAAGACAACACGTGCATGAAGTGCTGCAGAGAATTGACTGTTCAAAAAGTGTACAGACGCTGAAATGCAAGGTAGATTAAGTCATCATAGAAGCTGGCTATATGTTGTGAAAATAATGCAAGCAGAGCCACCATTGTACCGCAGCTGGACATCGGTTTCATGAATTTAGTAAACCATGACCAATGCAGAAAAAAGACGAGAATTGTGTTGCAGCAAGAATAAGCTGAAATCATGGAGCTGCATGGGGAGGCTGCCTGGCCTTGCATCAAAACTGAAGCAGCCAAGGTCAGCTATCTATTCTTGAAAGGAGTGAACGTTTGAAGGATGAATCATCTCTTGTTAAGTGAAGGTGCAGAGAAAGAACACCAAGTGTGCCAGCATGTAACAAATGTATCTTTGGATCGGCTCCTCTGTACCTTAAAGAAAGGGTAACTATCTATCACTCTAAAAGAAACCTCTGATCTGCTAATGCCTGCTTTCTTAAAGTAGATTGTATAAAAAGAGCTCAGGGAAACAGCCGTGCATTCCCATTCCTGGTGGCATGGGCCTGGAACGAGTTACTGGAGGCACTCCGCAAGGAGGTGAACCATCTGGTCTTTGGGAAATTGCTAAAGAGCAGACGGTTTGAGTAAAATACTGTGACCCTGGTTGGTCTTTTGGTGAATACCCTTTTATGTGACAGTGCCTGGATGCCCTAGGGCTTTGATGCTATAGAAATGTAGTAATATAACATAACCTAACATTTATTCATTTAAGACATTAAACATCTAGAAAATGGACCAAATCATGGTCTTCTTTCATGTGAGCCAAGGATGAAAATAGAGTTGAACTTGGAGTCATAGTACAATGATAGTGAGTGCCTTCATTCCCAGGTATTCGCAGAGACA
Source organism: Ambystoma mexicanum (assembly GCF_040938575.1). Lineage (NCBI taxonomy): Eukaryota > Metazoa > Chordata > Amphibia > Caudata > Ambystomatidae > Ambystoma > Ambystoma mexicanum. The sequence goes on along the minus strand of NC_090936.1, from coordinate 978,834,046 downwards.
AGGATAATTTGCAAGGCCAAGTTCAAAGGCACGGGCGATGAGAGAGGTAGAGTCAGGCCCACCTCCTTGCACCTGGGTCTGGGTTTATGTGCTGCTAAGTGAACCGGTTGTTCCAGACATGTCACAAGCATGCCAACCAATTGTAGAGGTCAGTATAGCGAAGGACCTTATAGTTTGAAGACCAATTGAAAACTGTGTACTTAATGATTTTGAAGATGAAATGTTTTAGAGGTAGGCATATATTGTCCACCTGACAGTGGGAAGCCAATCATAATCCCAGTTCCTATGTAATGTATACTTAGATGTTCCCCTTAAGGCAATTACAATCCCTAGTAGGTTTTCCATTATTTGCCACGGAAAAGGACGTTGTCACCTCTGACGTATTTTTAGTATAAAATGTATGTTTTGTGAAAAGATCACTGAGATAAAATTAAAAGAACATCCGATGATGATCATTGTAACTCCCTGTTTTAAATAATTGTTAATAAAACAGAATTTTGCCATCTTCCTGGGTTGGTTCAGTTATTTGGAATCAGAGTTATTCTGCGAACCCATCCATTGTATGCATGTTGCTAAAGGGCCCTAAGCTCAGTACATTTGGTCCGTAGGTGAGAGTGTTCAACTCCCATATACCACGGTGCACAGTGTGCCGTCATTGTTGGCCTGGGTGAGGATGGCTCCAATTCTGAATGGGCTTGCATCCACAATGATTTCCGCAATATTCTGGGGGTCAAAGAGCGACAGTATGCATTTGTCAAACAACTCTTCGTTGATGTTGTCGAATGATGTCTATTCTAGAGTTGACCATCTCCAGGCTGTTGATTGCTTGGTGAGGTCCCTCAGGGCCTGGGACACGGTCGCTATGTTTTCTCTGAGGCGACCACAATAAGTAACCATGCCCAGGACACATCTCACCTCTGACACAGTTTCAGGTGGTTTGGCCTCTTGAATGTCTTTGACTTTTTCCGGGTCAACGGAAATCCCTCCCTCTTGAAAAACAGAGGAGAAGAATTCGATCTTGTTTCTTAAGAACTCACATTTCTCGCAATGGAGGGTTAGATCCAGGGACTGGATCCTTGTCAGGACTTTTTCTACCCTCTCTAAGTGCTCACTCTTGGATCGGGCACGTATTAGAATGTCATCACTTACATTCAGGGTACCGGGTAGTCCTGCCAGAGCTCTGCAGATGGCTTTCTGAAACACCTCTCCAGCGGATGAGATGCCGAAGTACAGCCATTTGTACCTATAGAGGCCATCCTGAGCAGTGAAGGTTGTAATGTACCGACTGTCCTGGTGGAGTAGGAGCTGATGGTAGCCAGACTGGAGGTCGATCTTGGAAAAAACTGTGGCACCATCTAGCTCTGTGACAATGTACTCCAGGGTGGGTATCAAGTGTCTTTCCCTTCTGATTGCCTTGTTGGGCAACCTCATGTCCACGCAGATACAGACTTTGTCCAGTTGCTTGGGTTTGTGTGCCACGAGAATTTGGTAAACCCATGGGGTGGGTCCTTCGATTTGCTCAATGATGTTGAGGTCGACGCGGTCTTGGCTCTCTTTTTCGACTTGCTTTGCTAGGGTGGAAGGGTACTCTCCTGTACTTCAGAGCCACTGGCTGGACTGTATAGTCTATGTGGAGCCGGATTGGTTTTCCCTCCATCCGCCCAATCCCGGTAAATATGTCTGGGAACTTTTGCAGTAGCAATTGGAAATCTTCTATGAACACTCCATGGGCGACATGGATGAGACCTAGGACTTCAAGCATTAGTGTTGCAAATTTAGTGACGTAGAACCTGGCCCATATGAATATGCGGTGATGCTGGACGGTGGCGATGAAAGTGCCTTCCAGGGGTACTGGAGTTTTGCCTTCAAAGGTGAAGATACCTTGAAGCGCAGGGGGTCCTGGTAATGTCCAGTATTGTCGGCCATTACGTTCACGGAGGCTCCCGTGTCGAGGAGTATGTGAACTGGAGTGTTCAGGATTGACACTGCGCATCGAGGGAGGCATTTTCCATGCCCCCGAACATGAGCACTGCTGACACGAAGAAAACATCTTCATCTTCCTCCCTCAAAACCACACCAGGAGGGTTCCCTTGTGGGTCATTGGAAGTGGTATTGCTGGATTGAATCACTCTCTCCGGTGGGAAACTTCTGGAGCGTTCCATTCCCCTTGGCACCGTGGTTGGGGCTGAGGCTCTGCACACTCTCGCAAAATAGTTTGGAATACCACACCTTGTGCAGGTGTACCCCTTTGCTGGGCAGTCTTTTTCATGAGGAAGATCATACCCACGCTGCATGTAGGGGACTGCAGTGGTGGTGTTTTGCTGTTTCTTCTGCCGCCATGCATTTCTTGTACCTTGGTTCCTTGGAGTTTGTTTTCCTACTAGGCACACTTCCTCTAACTTTACTGATTTCAATACCGACTCCATTATGGAGGCCCTTACCTCCACCAGCTCTTGGGTGCGTCCTAGTTCGAGGACCCTGACAAGTGTGATGTCTGGTTCTTGCATAATCTATTTCCTGAGCTTTAGTTGACTTTTCCCCCTGTGGCGTTAAAATACATGTCGAGGAACCCCCTCCATAGTTTGCATCGAGGTCCCAGTGAAGTTGGTGCCCCATCAATGTTGAATTCACATAGCGGAGCAAGCTAGCCACGTTGTTGGGAGGGCTACCCCTGCCAGTGTGGATGTGCATGGCAGCTGCAGCATCTTCTGCTGACATGATTGTCTGTGCAGGTGCTGTTTATGAGCTGCACAGGCACTCCAAGAGGAGCTGTTGCCCCTGTTCCCTGAATGGTATTGAAGACCCTCAGCAGGTGCACAGGTGGTCTCGGCGAGCCGCTACCCCTGTGAGGAACATAGGTCGACCCACACTGGCAGGGTGGGTGTACAGGTAGCTTTACACAGTATGACACATCCCTGGGTGGCGTGGTGTGGCAGGAAAAGGACTTGTGGTTGCAGGGCACAAGCACTCTCCTGAGAGAGACGCGATGTTCCTCACAGTGACTGGGCTTTCCCCTCCCTGATTGTGGGGGGTGATTGGAGGTGATACAACGCCCTGGGCATTCCAAAAATTCTGCTGGGAGCCAGTTATGTCCTGTATGAGGCCGTATGTAGGGTAGGATCCCTTACTGGTGTGCCATAGCACGATGAGGCTCTGTTGCAGGCTGAGGGACAGCACACCTGTGGACCGGAGGTCCAGATACAACAGACTGCTTAATCAGCAGGCGCACGCATGGGTTAACGATCCTCATCGCCAATGTGATGGGGCCGTGTGGTGTGTGCGCATGGCGTGGCACAGCACAGCGTGTCATGACAGATACACACACACACTGCTGATGGTTCACAGGCCCCGCTCTGGTCTGACACAAGGGCGCAAAACTGGCCTCTTTATTCATTCTCCTGCGTCCTGACATAGCATATCATGTTGCAGTTCACGTGACACCAAAGTGAGCAGGGGATCATCTTTTTGGAAGGCATTACATCCCCTTGCCAATGGCACATACAGTGACATGAAGCAGTCACTATGACAAAACACATCCAGTGTCACAAGAGTCTTTAGACAACACGGATTCCCTCATGTCACAAGGAAATCTCCTGAGACAGTGGGCCTCATTACCCGGTAGGCGGTGAGCCATGGCGCTATTAGCGCCATGGCTCATGCCAGTAAAATACCGGCACCGCCTTGGCGGAAAGGGGATTTACCGCCCCATTCCAAGGTTGGAGGGGCGGTAAATCCCCTTTCCGCCATTGCCCTTCCCCATTCCCATTTCTGCCCCATAGGGCTCTATGTGAATGGGGAAGGCGCTAATTACGGCACCGCAATTTTGCGGTTCCGTAATTAGCTCCGAGGTCCCTTAGCGGGTTGGATTTTAACGCCTGCTAAAAGCAGGCGTTAAATCCCCCAACCCGCAAAGGGACCTCGTAGTAAGGCGGTAGGGATTTACCGGTATCAGTATTTTACCGGTACCGGTAAATCCCTACCGCCATCCGTGTAATGAGGCCCAGTGTCTGCCTGACGTTGCACGAGTTATCTCGTTTGATACGAGGTGTCTCGTGTCACGCTGGCTCTCAAAAGTCGCATTGGTTGTCCCATGTAATAGCGGATGTCTCTTGTCACAGAGACCATTTCAAGGCACTATATCTGTCCCGTGTCATTCTAGTTGCCTCAAGTCGCACCTATTTCATGTCATACTGGATGTCACGTTTCACACTGGCCATGTCGTCTCACATTGGCTGTCACTTGACACACTATTCAATTTCATTATAGGCGTACCATGATACTGAGCTGTCTCTGTTGTCATGCTTCTTGTCTCATGTCTCACTGGCTGTCTCATATTACATTGGCTGTCTCATGTGACACATGGGGGGTCATTACGAGGTTGGAGGTAACCACGGCGCTATTAGTGCCATGGCTGCCTCCAAAACCTCACTGACTCCACCCTGGTGAATGGAGCTATTACCGCCCCATTCCAAGGTTGGCGGGGGCGGTAATTCCCGATTCACCAGGGCCCTTCCCCATTCCCATTTGAGCCCCCATAGAGCTCAATGGGAATGGGGAAGGCGCTAATAACGGTACCGCGAATTGCGGTACCGTTATTTTTTTTATTTTTTTTATTTTTTTAATGTTTTATTGGTTAATCTTATTTAAACCTTAAACATTGTTCTCCTTACTCCATTAGTAAGGTCATTATTCCTTTCTTAAAACCCTCTTCCATCGATAAGAACCAGTCCAATAGCGTGTTCCCTCCCTTACCTTTTGGTCCATCATTACATTGTTTCAAAGTTTGTTTTATCAAAGTAATTAATTGATTAATTACATAAGTCTACTCCTAGATTTGTCTCAAAGTCCGGACCCTTCTTCTTCCTGATTCAGGTTTAATGTTTCGACAAATTTTAGTGCATCAAGGGTTTTGCCAATCTTGTCAACAGTCAGGAGTCGTTCCCAATAGTCTTCTTCCGTCTCCTTAGTGATATTCCTTATATAGCTGCCCATATAGATCTCTCTTTTCCATTTTAAAGCTGGGCAGACGAACATAACATGCCTGATCGTTTCCAGTTGGCCTTTAAGTTTGCAGAACCTGCAATATGCTGCTGATTTTTCAATTTGCCTCCTTTTCCATTTTACTTCTCTGCAGTGCCAAATGTTGAGTCTGCAGCGCAGCAGCAGGTCCCGGTAATGCTTAGATGGAAATTTCAACAGGTACGGAGGTAGCATGTTCAAGCCTTTTTTTTCCCAGACGATGTTATAACATAGATTTCTTTTCAATCTTTGTTCCTGGGTTTCCTCCCAGTCCTTTTCCCGGATGACTCTTTTTGCTTTATCCAGATTATTCTTTAGGGTATCTTCCAGGAGGTTTACTTGTTCCATGCAAGCTTTGCATCTTCTTTTCCAGTTATTAAGCATCTTATCTTCATTCACTGTGTCCGTCTGTACTAGAATTTCAAATGGCTTTGATGGTATGTCCAGGATGCACTTTCTATACAGAGATAGAGATTTCCAAAGTGCGACTGAGGCCACCGATTGGAGTCTAAGCTCCATTCTTGTGAGTTCCACTGGTAATGAAGTTGGTAGGCGCAAGATCTTACTCCAAAAGTACGCCTCACAGAGATTCCAAACTTCCCATCTTAGGGCTAAGAGTGCCTCAGCGCCATAAGTGATGACCGCCACCACTTTCTGCTTGAAAAAGGTTACAATCGCGGTTAAAGAAAACTTCGCATATCTGCGATGTAGGCAAATCCCTTGATTTGTCAGGGCCACTAGTTTTTCCCGGATCAGAATGTAATGTGCCTGTCTGTTGCAGTTTTTGTAATTAATTTTCCCCAGGTACAGTGTCGTTTCCACTTCTTACAGTTTTTCGTTTTTCAATGACCATGTCACAGTTTTTCCTGCCAATTTTCTTCCCATGCCAGATTTCAAGGTTAAGATCATGGATTTTTTGACGTTCATCTTCATGCTATTTTCTTTTAGATATTTATTGAAGGTCTCAATCCGTCTTTGTTGGCCTATTGGTGTTTGGTCTATAAATACCGCGCCATCAGCATGTAGCATCCACGGTATCTCTTTTCCATTTATTTTTGGCGGGAATGCACAAATCTTGTCTTGGGCCGTTTTCATATCGCCCATATATAGCACAAAGAAGAGCGGAGCTACTGCACAGCCCTGTTTGATTCCTCTGGAGGTTCTGATCCTCCTGGAGAGCCCCCCATTGCTTGTGATTTGAACCTTGATTGAAGTGTCAGTATATAATGTTTTAATGGCTTCCAGTAAGTCCTTTGGGCAACCCCAGTTCCTCATTTTTGACCACAAACGTTCTCTATTAATTCCAACAAAGGCTTGTTCGAGGTCAATAAATGCTAGGTAAAGTTTTTTTTTCCCAGCTAATGTATTTGCCTTCAGCAGGTTAATCAGAAACAGATTCAAGGCGGTGCCAACTCCACTAACAAAGGCTGTCTGTCTTTCATCTAGGATTTTGGCCTGGGAAGCCCATTTTTTGAGGTCTCTTAGTAGAAGTGATGCAAATAGCTTGCCAATTGAATCTAGAAGCGCTATTGGCTTATAGTTCCTGGGGTTTTCCCGGTCTCCCTTCTTGTATATCAGTACTATATAAGCCTCCATCCATGTGGCTGGAATTTGTTTTGTTTTCATGATTTGTTGAAATAGGGCATAGATTAGATCAGTCCAGTTCTCACAATTTTCTTTCAACAATTTATTGGAGATGCCATCTGGGCCAGCTGCTCTAGAGGTACTAAGTTTGTTTATTAAGATTCGGATGTCATCTTCATCAAAGTCCAGGGCCCAAGGGGTCGTGTCGGGAGTCTCTTTTATGGTTTTTCCCTAGATTTCACCTTTATAGAGAGCAGTGTAATGTTGGAACCATTTCTCTTCTGAGACTTGATTAATACCTATGGCCGATAGATTGAGGTCTCTGTCGTTGAGTAAGTCCCATGTACCTCTTGCGTTGTTAGTAGATATTGCGGCTAGCATTTTTTCGGCATCCCTTTGCATTCTTAGGTGGCTAGTTTGTCGCAACCAGTTCTTATAGGTTTGTTGACTTTTCCTCAGAAGTTCCTCTCTTTCTGTACTGGTATTCTTTTTTATAAGTCTCTGTTCTGATCTATATTGTTTCCTCCTAGCCACTAGCTGTTCATCATAAGCATGTTTTTTCTTAATGTGCTTACTTTGGGTAGGGTTATACTTGACTTCATAGGCTTCCAGAAGCCATTTGTAATGAACCAGCTCTTAATTTTTGGTTATAGCTTCTTTAAATCCTTGTACTAGTTTTGGGATTGCCTGAGTTTCTATTCTTAAGCGATTTCTTCCCCATGAAACCTCAGTTTCCATTGATCTTTCGCTCTCTCTGTTAGTTCTTATTTCCCAGGCGAGTTTGGTGGCTAACAGACAATGATCACTGCTGGTTTGTTTAACTATTGTAAAGGATTTTATCCCCTCCAACGTGTTCCCTCCAACAAAGCAGTAGTCTAGGCATGCTCCTGATTTCCCACTGTGCCAAGTGTTAGCCCCCTGCAGATCTCCCTTTGTCTGATCATTTAACATCTTCATCTCACGGATTCTCATTTCCTTCATCCATGTTTGTTCTTTGCCTAGTAGATGTTCTATTATTTTGATTTTTCCTTCTTTATCCAGCAGTTTGATGTTTAAGTCGCCGTTTAATATTATCAGCTGGTAATTTTCCTCCGTCATGGATTTGTCAATTAAATCCATGATTGATTTTAGAAAGATTACCTGTCCAGGCATATTCTCACTCCAGTAGATGTTAATCAACATCATTTGTTTCGGTCCTTTCGAGTCTTCCGCTTCAGATGTTACTTTGAGCATTTGTACTTATGGGTTTGGTGTCAGATGTTCTAATACTTTTAGTGGACATTCCAGTTTCTTTAGTATCATGAGACCTCCAAATGGTCTTCCCTTAGGTCCCTTTCTAGCCGGGTTGGTAAAAATTTCATATCCCTCGCATACTGGAGGTTCACGCAACCATTATTCCTGTATTGAAATGAGGTCATATTTTGCCAAGAAGCAGCTGTCATTTGAGAGCAGGTGTTTGAATCCTCTTGTGTTCCACGAAGCACAGAGGATCGACTTCTGCTCGTTCTCCTTACTCTATTGTTTCTTCTTAGAATTCAAGCCATTTGCCATCCATGACCAGTCCTTTCCCTGACTGTCTGTCTTAATTGGTTTACTCTTTGTCCTCCTTGGATTTCCAGAATTGTCCACTGTGAACCTCAGGGTTTTCAGTGTCTCCTTACTTTTTTTTAGTTGTTAAAGGCTTTTCTTTCTGATTTCCTTCCATTTCTTTACCTCTTTCATTCTTTTCCTTCGGTGTTTCAGCATCTGGTCTATTTTCTATGTACTTTTCCCCAGTGTCTGTAGCTCTAGGTCTTACTGAAATCTCTTCCTTTGTTTCTTTTCTTTGTCCCGTTTGAGCTTTTTCTTTCATTTGCCTAGAGTCATCATCCAGATCCTCCAACAGGAACCCCCTTTTTTCTAGAATGTCAGTCGCCTCCAAGAGTTTCCGCTTTATCTTCTTGGATGTCAAGTGCAAGATGACTTGGACCAACCTCTGTTCCCTTGGGAATTCTACTATTTTTATATCTTCAGTCGATATCATCCGTGGTGGTAGGACTTGGTTACAGAGCTCCATCACATAGCTCCTATTTAATATCACCCTTCTTGGTCCATTTACAGCTGTTTCTAGTTTTAGATAGCATCCTTTAAATAAAGTGGATTTCTTTGGTGGTGATGTTAGCAACAACACTTCCCTTTTCTTAGCTTCAGTGTGCTTTTTTTCTTCTTTATCATTTAGTTGTTTAAATCGGGGGCTATCCTGAGACCTCCCTTTGTTCACCTGTTCTTTTCTTTTTTGTTCCATCGACTTAAATTTGGTGGACTCCTGGTCTGAATCCCAATCACTTTCAGATGGTCCCGGTCGTCTTCCTCTCTCCCTGCTATTTTCTTTGGCACTTTTTTTAATGGGACTTCAGCTTCTTATCATCCTTAGAGTTTTCAGTTGGGTCTGCTGTATCCCAGTTGTCTATGGTTTGCCATTCCGATACACTGATACTGTCCCAGTCTTCATCCTTACTGTCGTTTTCCATCAGCTCAACAAGATCACTGAGATGTGCTGGCTGCTCCTGATCATCCCGGTTTTCTTTTATTATTGCATTTTCTGGATGTTTTATCCCCTCTGTCTCTAAAGAGTCATTCATATTCAGTTCTCTTCTAGATTTCTTAGCACACTGTGTATTGTTTCTTCTGGGTGGAGTTCTTAAATTCCTCAGAAAAGCTCTTGAGCCATTTACTTTGCATTTAAGGGATTCATTTTTGGGTTTTTTCCCCTTTTCATTCAGTATTCTTATGATCTCCTTCCCAATTTGGTGGGACAAGTCCTTCAACGTATCCCCTGAAAAGATTGCAAAGGAGGATAGTTCCGGTTGAGTTGAGATCGGTTGTTTCGTTGGAATGCCTTTATCCTTTCCCTTTGTCTCGGACGGGATCAGAATCACATCGTCCAGATGTTGCTCCTTTTGTTTAGAGGGGACCGTTACACCATGTTTCAATTTCATTGGGCCATTTCCTGCTTTAGGTTTTGTATCAGTCCAATCGCCCTCATTCTTTTGGCTTTTATGTTTATGGACGCTTCTCATCCATTTGCAATCCTCCAGGACTGCTTCCATCAGCAGGGATTTATCGGTCGCATCTCGCCTAGCTAAGTTACTTAGGCGAGATTGCCAAATTTGGGTTAATTCTGCTTCTTTATTTGTTCGTTTATTTAAGCTCTGCAGAGAGGAAGTCATTTGGGTGTGTCTCTTTTATTTAAGTATTGCTGATGGTCACCTCTTGGACAGAAAAAGAGAGTAGGTGGGAGGCACTACTAGTTATAATTTATAATTTAAAGTAACTCAAAGTAAATTGACCCAAAAAGTCTTACGTATTGCATGTAATGTAGGTATGTAATAATTCAGGTGCAGCAGGGAGAAGCTCGAGGCCACTCGAGATTCAGAATACTGAGGAACAAAACATGAACAGACTGTTGCCAGTCGGTAACCCTGTACTGCACTCCTAGTGGGAATGATGTCCCAATTAGTGATTAAGCCTGACTGAAACCAAAGCGCTCCCAGATGGGAGTAGTTGTTCAGCAAGGCAAATTTTCAACAATTTCAAAGAAAAGCGATCAGCTTAATCAAGTGTTTAAAGTATTGAAGTGTTAAAGTGGTTCACCTGGTACATCCAGCTCTATCTCGCTGAAGGCCCCCAGTCAACAAACAATCCGGCTTGGAGCAAACTCAGTTAACAGGCTGACCTGGGTGACATTAAGTCATATCATTCACATTGAAAACAAATTCAACTTCCCACACTTCAAAGTATAAGAGGTGTGAGGATCAATAAATTCAATTCCCAAAATAGCATATCTAAGTAAGTTTATAATTCACAAACAAAGGACATTTCAGTTGCTCTGAACAGAATGCTCTCTAACAAAAACACATATTGTAGGTAACAAAGGTAGGGTACACTTTTTAGCAGTATAATATGAACAAGTAATTCATATACTAAACAGAACAAAAACAGTTGTCCAATTTCAATGTTCCTGCCTCTGAGCCATCACATTCATTCAGCTCAGAAGTTCTAAAGACACTCCTATTGAGTTGTCAGTGCCAACGCGTTTCAGATTGTAGGAAATCCATCTTCAGGGCAGGATGTGTTTTAGATTCAACAAGATTCAAAATTCAATGGGGTTTCCTGAGGGTATAAGGATACACTAATTAGATTCATGGGCAGTTTGGACAAACTAAAATGAGTATCTCACAGAGGTAGAGATAAACTAACCTGCTTTCCTTGGTACCCATAAAGAATTCATGGCCACCTGTGTTGTTAAAATGACACGACAAAAACAGCTTGTCAGGATCAGATCATTGGTGAGGGATCAAAATCTCAAATTATGTGAATATAATTTCATCGTGACTCACCCGGTCGGAAGACCCAGGATGTCTCGCCGGGTGTATTGGCTGTATCAGGCTGTGGCTTCAACAATGAGCGACTGTAAGTATGAAGAAAGGAGAGGGGGTAGCTTCAATGCATACGTACTCATCCTGAATGGCTATTAGTGCCGTTGGATGAGAGGTGAAAAAGTCACACCTGTTTACTGATTAACTGTTGGTAACATATTTGCTCAAACATTACTCGTACTCGCTTCCGTTATCCTTTAACTTACTTGTGAGAAAGATCGCCTGTAGAATGCTGAACGAAGCCGGCCGCCTCAAGGACGCGCTGCACAGCCTACCCAAGCCAAATCTGTTGCCCTGGGAACAGCCGCGCACGCGCGTCACCGCGTGGGACTGCCATCTTTGTATGGGAAGATCAACAGAATGATTCTACTCAGGGCTGTCGTGGTGTTGTGTGAGGTCATCACAGCTGCCGTTGCTAAGGACGCGCTCGGAGCATGCGCCACGTTGCCATTGGATTTGTCAGTTGTTCTGCTTCACTCGTACTAGTAAGTACATAGGTGGGGATCATAGGATTGTCCGGTTGTGGATGGGAGTACATCCGCCTGCTCGGGTGAAATCAAATTGATTAGTTTAGTGGGGGAGGGGCACTACAGCAGTTAAAAAACTGCTTTGTGCCCCTACCCACCGCTCATATACTGCAGAGTGACAGTCATATTGAGTGGGTCGATCCTAAGGCAATAGCCTGCATCGTCCCCACATGGACTGTCAGTCTAGTTGTCATCCTAGCAAGTTAGGGCGTGGTCTAAACCATCGTTATTTGTGCACTGTTCGCACATTTTTTTTAAAGGCAAAAATATGTTATAAACAAGGGAGGTATCTCATGTCATACACTTTACACATTGGGTGAGACAGTTGCTGTGAAGATTCCCCTCTTCCATCACCACACATCAAAGTCTGTCATGTTACAAAATGATACTCCTGGTCTGAAGCCAGTTCTCTTGGACAGAGTCTTTAATTGCCTCGTAGAGCTTTAAAAAGGGGGCCATTGTGATGGTTAACGAAGCCATAACCACTTTTTCAATATGCTCCATGTCTTTTTCTCTTTCAATTTTACAGGCCTTGGTTATTACCCGTAGGATTTGTTTGTTCCCTGATTCTCCTGAAAGCCTGTTTGCATCTTCCGAGATTAGAGAGCTGATTATGTTTCTTCCTGTTTGTTCCTTCCCCACTGCTGCTGCTGCAGGATCCTCGACCAGAGAGGAAGGGCTACCTTTGGCTTGTTCTTTATCCAGAGCGGCCCTTCTCTCATTTATCAGACAAAAGCTCTTTCTTTTTTCTCTTTCGATTTTGTCAGTCAGTTTGGAAATGTCTTGCAAGATTTTGTTTGCAAGACATGAATTGCTCAGGCTTGCTGGAGCAATATCTGATGCTCCATTGGTATTCATTCTTCCCAATGGAATAGCCCTCCCCATGTGGGGGCTGGTATGTTCAGCATCATACCCAACAGTGCCAATTATTTTGTTTGCTTCATTGAGGGGATTTATAGATCGACTCCCTTTTCCCTTTAGGGGATTTGTAGCCAGTGGACTTTTCTTCGTTATGGGGCTAGCCTTGTCTTCCCTATACAGTTGGAAAATGTCTGTAGAATCTTGGACTGTCTTTGCTGGCGCTCTATAATCTGTCTTCTCACTCAGGTTGATGGACTCCTGTAGGGCTTCCTCCATTCGTCCCAGTTCGATCACATCCCATTGGTCTCCTCGGTCCCATGATGCTTCTGATGGTTGATGGTCATTTCTGATGCTATCCATACCGCAGCTAGGCTCTACTGTCAGTGGCCTTAATGTTTCATTTAGACTCGTGGCCATTCTTGCCGTCCATTCACTTAGGTCCGCCCTTTCCACCTCGTGAGACAATGTGGTCAATTGTGGGTTCTCCATAATTTCACCTGCATTCTTGTTTCGGGGGTGCTGATCTTCTCTAAGAATGTCTAGAGACAGACCTGTTCTATTCAAAACCTCCATCTCCCCCACTGCAAGGTGTGTTGTAATGGCCTCACCCTCAGTTTGTAGGTTCCTCTGGTTGTTTAAAGTCTCTTCAAGTGGGTTGGCAGACACTAGACTGAGCTTCTTTGGTCGTGCGTCGGTTCCCTGCGCTAGGCTAGGGTCCTCACTTAGCGCTATTTCATTGGGATCACTAAAAGTTTGTTCAGCCACTTTCTCCTTGCACGTAGGCTCAATAGCCATCTCAGCTAATATAGCTATTGTAGGAGCTGGTGGAAGTTTTATGATTTCTCTTGCCGTGGGGATAGTACATGCCATGGGTAGTTCAGGAGAATTTGGGGGCAACCACAAATTATCACCTTTTTCTACTAACTGCGATTGATTTGATATGTCCATATCTGGCTGACTGGCTCCCACTGATAAACTTTTTAGTTTTTTTGTACAGAATGGTAGGCGACTCTGTTTTAGCGTAGCCGTTCTCAAAGTTTGCTCCGGACTCCCATTCGCCTCTGGGAGTGAAGCAAATCTTTGCCTTACCTTAATCCGGTCCCTTATAGATCCCTTGATGCTGTGGTTGATTTCATGTTATCGAGGGCCACTTCGTTGTGCTTCGTCACACTGACTTCCGGCAGCCAACAATTTAGAGATCCCTGCAAAGCCACAGCAAGCAGCCAAACAGCTTAACAGCTGACACAATCCTCTGTAACGATGCCGTTTGCGCGCCGGGCTTAGCTCTGAGGTCCCTTTGCGGGTCCTGTCCTTAACGTCTGGTAAAACCAGGCGTTAAGGGAGGACCTGCAAAGGGAACTCGTAGTAGGGCGGTAAGGGATTACCGGTACCGGTGCCCTTACTGGTACCGGTAATCCCTTACCGCCCGGGTCGTAATGAGGCCTATGGTTGATTCATATCTATCTAGGCATCCCGTATCACTGTCGGTATTTCACATCATATTGGCTGTCAATCTAAGTTCATGCTGGTTGTCTCAGGTCACTCGAGGTATCTCATGTAATCCTGGCTCCCTCATGCCACAACAACGATATCTTCTCATGTTGGCTGTCTGCTGCTAGTCTCAGGGCCTCATTACACGGTAGGCGGTAAGGGTTTACCGGTACCGGTAAGGGCACCGGTACCGGTAAACCCTTACCGCCTTACTACGAGGTCCCTTTGCGGGACCCGACCTTAACCGCTGGTGTAGACCAGCCGTTAAAGTTGGGACCCGCAAAGGGACCTTGGTGCTAATTACGGTACCGCAATTTGCGGTACCGTAATTACCAATTTCCCCATTCCCATTATGCCCTATGGGGCAAAAATGGGAATGGGGAAGGGCCATGGAGAAAAGGGGAATTACCGCCCGCCAACCTTGGAATGGGGTGGTAATTCTCCTTTTCTCCATGGTGGTACCGGTATGGTACCGGCGGCAACCATGGTGCTAATAGCACCATGGTTTACCGCATAATGTGTAATGAGGCCCTCAGCGTCTTGTTATTCTGGTTGCCTCATGACACACTGGGCCTCATTCCGAGTTTGGAGGTAAGTACCGGTCATTATCGGCATGGTGCAAATAGCTTGTCCGAGCTGGCAATAGACCGCTAAAAGCGGCCTATTACGACTTTGCAGGCGCAAGCTTTGCGCCATGCCGGTAATGTACCTAGCGCCATGCCGCAAAAGGGCCCCAAAAAGCCCTTACTGGCATGAAGCGCACCGTACATAACACTACCGCCATAGAGTAAAGCGGCAATATCGATGACCGTAATCAGCAGTCACCGCTATTTACAGTCACCATTAAATAGCGGAACTGGAAACAGTGTCATCTCACAGGAACTGGAAGGAGCATGGCGGCCATCTTAAAAAACACAATCCATTGCCATCCTCACCACACAGGACCCGGAGCCATTTTCTGATTAGAGACATCGACCATCAACACCAGCATCATCATGCCAAAAGCAACAAAAAAGGGAGTTGCCTGCCTCTGGAAGGAGCGCTTCAGCCCGGATGAGCTCCAGATTATGGTGGATACTCTCCACGAGCATTCAGACACCGTTTTCAGCGGTGACATGCGGAGGCTGGCGGTATGAAAAAGAAAGAGATCTGGGCCATGGTAGCACAGAAGGTGAGCGCCGTGGGCAACACCTTCCGCACCACCAAGGACTGCCAAAAACGGGTGCGGAGCATCCTCTCGGCCAACAGAAGCCAGGCCCTGGAGACAGGAGGAGGGCCAGGTTCCCCCATGAAATTGATGCCGTGGGAGGAGCCGTGTGCGGCCTAGATAGGCCCAGAAGCCATTGATGGGGTTGGCGACATGGAGTGCGGGGCAACGTCATCCGTCGATGGAGGTGAGTGTCCAAAGTCAATACTGCCAACGCATTTGTTATGAAAGTCACTGCTAAGGGCTGGGCAAGGTGTCACATCATGGCCAAACCCCCCCCCTTTAAATCATACCAAAACACGTGAGACCCAGGCTAATGCCTGGTGCAAGGCTGTAACCTATATGGCACATACCACACAAAGAGGCCCATTCCGTGAAGCACACAGGGCAGTTGATGAACACAAGTGTTCCCAGCGCGTCCGCTCCCGAAAAAGGATCAAAATGAAGGTAAGTGGGGTTGGGAGGGCGGGAGTGGGATGGGGAAAAAAGTTTTTTTTAAAAAGTACCTGCGTCCCCGGCGAGGGACGAGGGAAGCCTCCAGCCGTTTGGAGGCACGTAGCAGGGATGGCCCCGCTCTGAGTCTCCACACAGCTGGAGGCTGCCATTGTCCCCCACCGGGGATGCAGGAGCAAGAAGATAAATTGGGGGGAGGAGGGAAGAGAGAGGAAAAGCCAGAGAGGAAAAGTAATGAAAATAAAAAAGCTTTACCCGAGTCCCCGGTGTGGGACGAAGGCAGCCTCTCAGCCGCGGAGAGGCTCAGAGCGGGGATGGCCCCACTTCCAGCCTCCTCATTGGTTGAGGGGCTGCCACGCCCCCCGCCGAAGACAAGACGGCTGGAATCCCGGCATAGAAATGAAGGATTCTTGGCCGGCTAAGTACCTGGCGAAAGCCAATCAGAAAGCGTGTTGCATTCTGCTTGACTCTCGCCGGGTACTAATACTAAATTGTCTCAAGACATTCTTGCTGTTCCATTTAATCTTCTCGGAATACAAATATAAATCAAACATATACTTTTAATAGGGAGCAGCAATCACCAATGTGGTGACAATAACAGATAGGAAGGTATGTGATGCACTTAAATTCACTCTTTAGCAACACCGAAGGAAACAAAAGAGAAATGAACACTTTTGGCTTAGTTGGAAAGATAGCACTTAAGTTAGGATTTCCCCCTGCCATATTCCTCAACCCACAAATAAACAATTCTAAATAGATATAAGGAAGCAGCAGGTAATCAGGAATAAGGAATAGAATCCAACCTTCCCTCTCCAAAACAAGAGAGAAAAACAGTTTTGAAATCCTACACTTTAAAATGACATTAGGAAATGGCTGAGTAAAACAATGAATGTGTGCATAAATTCTTAAATCAATGCAAATCTCTATGGGAGTAACATTGGAATGATACTAACAATCATGAGCTATAGTTTGAGCAAAAGTAAACACTTTGAATCTGAATGGAAGGTTGAAAATAATTTAGAATAAAAATCACACATGTAAAACTTTGCAAAAATTGTGTATTCCGCCTGATTTAGAGGTTGGGATGTAGCTATAGGTCTTAGGTATAATCCAGAGTTGAAATGAAGTTTCTAGCTATTAAATTAAGGAAGATATGCCATGCTGAATGAGAGGCATTTTTTTTGACAAATCGAGTATTGAAAATAGAAAAGAAACTCAGTTTGGACAAGAAAATATTTACTATAGTTTTACTCTATGTTAGAGCATTCTGGCCAGAATACCAAGGAGGGACACAGTAAGCTCGAGAGTTGATTCATGACTTCAACACCAGATCCCCAGTGTCCGCTCTGGCAGAACCAGTTGGATCACTCGAAATAGGATTGCTTGTTTAAGATTTACACAAGATAAAAATGACTAAAGAAATGGAGCTTAGAAAGATAAATCAAAGTCAAGAGGGCAAAAAGGATTCTGACAATGTTACAAGTTATTAAGGTAAGGATAGGATGGTTTAGAGATTGGGGTGAGACATGGCAAGGCAAGGTATGCTGTGGTTTTCTATGATTCCTATTAATATTTACAGTCCACTTTAATTTAGGATTTTGCACCGTCAAGGGTTCTGGTCATCACACGGATCGGGTGTAACCAAGGACAGCTGGGCAAACTGGGCAGGACAGGATCATCTAGATCGTTCTAGTCACCAGACTGCACTGGACTGGCCTTTCTGGTCACTGGAGACTGGAGATCAGTGGGATGGCGAGTTTGCAGGCATGCATCTAGTAGTCGCAAGCCAGGTTGGATCAGGATGCTTCCCTTGGGTTTTTGGGATTTTTAGAATTTGAGGCCTAGCTGAAAAGGGGTTCAGCAATGCATAGGCCTTGGCTTTGCAATGAAATCTGGAATCAGGATAAAGCAGGATGAAGAATTCAGGAACAGGACGCCACACAGGAAATTAAGAAGAAAGTCAGGAATCAGTGTGTCTGCGTGTGTCAGGTTCCCTTATTTATCATGCCAAATAACATCACTAAAGTATATGGCAGGGGCAGGCTTACTACCCACACCCATAATGCTAGGATTGGGCAAGAGCATAGTTTCCGCCATGCTCTTCGTTGACTGGATCACAGAAAAGGATGTCATGTTTATGGGATGATTTTTACAATGACTAGAAACCTCCCCTAGCTACTGGAACCAAAATCTAATTTTAACACAAATACATATTTATACAGTTATAACCTCGGAGAAAATCAGATGCACAGGTTACATATTTCAATCCAAACCCCAAGTCTGTGGGTAATGGTTTTGCCTTTCTGCTACATTTTGGCAATTTTAACCATGAAAGATTTGTCCTAAAACTTCCCAACTTTGTACACAGATGCAAATTTACCCCTGGGATGTGTGTACAAAATGTTATGTTCGCAATATCACTACTTTCCCCACAATCTGTAATTCTTTAAAACTTCTGTTCCTTATGCAATCATGAGTTCTACCAAGTTTTCACAGAAAGAGCATAAAATTAGACTTTAACCACAAACTTTTCATATATTTCCCCATTCTTGCTGCAAGGTTAAATGTCTTTAAAGTTCAGTTACAAAATAGGCTTTTTCAAACTAACAGGAAGTCTATTGTCACTTCATCAGTTTTTTTTTCTTTTCCCAACTGCAAGCAAATGTCAATTCCTTTGATGCAGGGTGAGGGGCCTCTCTCTTGATTCAAGTTTACTGCCCCTCAAACTTGACAAATGAGAGTCTTAGCCTGCTATTGTTCCGGCCTGGAGCAAAGACGAATGCCTGATGCCACTTGGGAAGTCCCATTGTCCTGGGTATTCAAAGCCTCCAAGCTAGCAATTAGCCTTTCCTGTGCCAGAAGTTTATGAGGTGTCACCCTTTCTCAGGGCTAGCAACTGGCAGAGCAAGTGTTTTTTATATAGTTTACCAACTTGGTTTTAGCTTTGATTTTCTCCTTTTAAATCATGATTTTAAACCTATAGACTTAAAACAGTTTATAAGTGTATTTTTACCAGCAACAAATCCTTTTACATTTCTAAGTAATCAAGCCTTTATACAATACTGTACTTTAAAATAGGCGATTTTCCCTCACCAGTCAGGAAAAAGCACATTTGACTATTTCTTTAAATCCAGTTTTCATCTCCAGCAAATATACACTTTCTGCAGCTATAGTTCTTTTCTTGAGTGCTGTAGTTGTTTTGCAGCATGGATACAGTTACAGGCATCTATTTAGAGTATTTCTCTGACAGCTGATTCTTAATACTGTGGCAAAGAAAATAGACGTGTTTCCTGTTAAAAATGAAAACAAACCCCCTGGTTGATTCTTCAAAGATACATTTGACAGGAGCTGTCATTCAAATGAAGCCCGGTTCCTCTGAGACACAATGAATGATCCTGGGCAATGCAGGGCCTTTTAAATCACAGTGGTTCATGAGAAATTGATGAACTTAGTGCCAAGCCGTCTTTTAAGGTTTAGAAAGTGTCATTTTAAAGAGTCTGGGGCAGTTACGTGCTGAGGTGGATTCAGCCAGGCAGGAGACCAACGCCCTGTGGGGGAAATTGATAGCTAAGGAATGCACTGACGACCTGAGTAGGCAGCTCCTCCAGTCACAGGCAGGACAAGCCCCATTACTGGGAAATGTCTCATCAGTGTCAACACCATCAACCAATCCGGTACAGATAGCCCTTCCAGGAGCAGTTCCTTTGGCTCCACCTGAGCGCTTCACGGGAGACCCCAAGAAGTATGCAACATTTATGAACCAATGTCGCCTCCATTTCCTTTGTAGGCCTTCCCTTATGACCAGTCACGAGTTGCTTTTGTGCTATCTTATTTGAGTGGCAGTGCTGCGGACTGGTCTGTACCTTTTGTTAGCCAGGATGATCCTCTGTTAGGTGACTTTGGGAGTTTTCAGCAGGAGATGGAGAAGCTCTTTTCTCATCGCACCCATGGACAGGCACTAGACAACAAACTTTTGTCCCTTCGTCAAGGAAACCAAGACCTAGTAACATATATAGCGACCTTCAACAGGCTCATATTGGAAGCAGAGTGGCCTGCGGAGAAGAGAACTAAGCTATTTCACCGGGGCTTACAGGGGAGCTAAAAGATGTTCTTGCCCAAGTGGTTGATCCACCAAAAGACTGTGCAGAGTTTATTAATCTTGTGGTTCAGCTTGATCACAGGTTGCAAGATCGAAGGGCAGATCGGAGTTGACTGGACACTCACCCTATGTACGTACGATCAAAGGACAACACCCCACGAGTAACAGACAATTTGGTGGAACCAATGCAACTAGGAGGTGTAAGGTCCCCTTTAACCAAAGCTGAAAGGGCCAAGAGAAGGGAGCAGCAGCTATGCTTATACTGCGGAAAATCAGGCCATTTCCTCAAAGAGTGTCCAGTGAAACCGCTGAGGAGAACCATAGGAGCCACTGACAAAGAAAATACGAATGAGGAGTCAGAAAACTACTAAGCCTGGCAAGTGTAGGAGTCCATTTGTCGAGCGAAGAAAGTGAACTACAGACCTCCCATTATTCGTTGCCCGTGATCCTGATCAACCACCAGCAACCATTTACTTGAGGAGAACCATCTCCGGTTCCGGAAGCACCTCAAAACCTTCCTCTTTGCTTCTGCTTTCTCTCTCCCTCTCCCCTGCTGAACAGCTAATTAATTCTTCACTGAAACTGCACTGATCCTGCAACTGGACCACTCTAAACGGCCTCGGTCCTGGGCCCAGCCACTCTCCACTTGCACTGATGCCCTGGAACCCCTCTGCACTGCGGGACTGTCTTTGTATCCCTACAGCCCCCCCCTTCCCCAGCACTTGTTCTACACTTATCTTGCACTTGCCACCAGCTGGCCCTATTTATTTATTACTTTACGCCACTTACCTTGTACTGCACTTCCCCCCTCCCCTTCCCCTTGCACTTTTCCCCCTCCCCCACCCCTGCACTTGCGCGATCTGAATGACACCTGGCCTAGTAGGATCGTTGTCTGTCTCCCCTTGTTCCTCCCCTCCCTGCCTCGTCGCACCTTGAAACACCTGTGTATAGGCGCGTTACAAATACCATATCATATCATATCATAACCGTCTAGGATGTATACCATAGAAGCATACATAGACAGCGGAGCAGTTGGGAATTATATGGATCAGGATCTCGCAGCAAAGATAGGGCTTCCTCTATGCCCTAAATCGACCACTGAAACAGTCACCACCGTTGATGGTACAGAAATAGGTTCTGGTCCAGTATCCCAATGCACAACAGTCTTAACCTTTCTGTGCCAGGATGGTCACCGGGAATCTATTGCTTTCGACCTCATCAAGGCACCCCAGTTTCGGTTGATCTTAGGGATGCCATGGTTGGCAGCTCACAATCGCTTATAGATTGGCGTGCAAGGGAGTTGGTCTTTTCCAAAGGCTGTACTCACACTTGTTACTACAAAGGAAAGAAGCAAACAAATACAAGCCCATCTGTCCATGGAACAGCGACAATAACTCTGGTTGTGACCGGTACCCTACCAAGTGAATACCAAGACTTCCAAGATGTGTTTCAGAAGGAACAAGCTAATACCTTACCACTGCACAGGCCAAATGATTGCCAGATCGAGCTGGTACCTGGTGCACAAATCCCTTGTGGTCGAATCTATGCACTTACAGAACCAGAAAACCAACATTTGAAGTCCTATTTAGATCAATACCTGGCTAATGGTTTCATTCGTCCTTCGAAGTCACCAGCAGCGTCTCCCCTGTTCTTCGTGCTGAAGAAGGAAGGAGATTTGAGGACTTGCATCGACTACCGTGCATTAAACCAAATCACCATTAAAAATCGCTACCCCCTACCGCTTATTCTGGAACTGTTGGATCAAGTCAAAGACGTCCAAATCTACAATAAATTGGACCTTAGAGGAGCGTACCATCTCGTTCGAGTGAAAAAGGGGGATGAATGGAAGACTGCTTTTCTTACCAAATATGGCCTATACGAATACCAGGTAATGCCATTTGGACTTTGCAACGCTCCCGGTGCATTTCAGTACTTCATGAGCGATGTCTTGAGAGAAATAATTGATGTCTGTGCCCTAGTCTATACAGATGATATTCTAGTATACTCAGCTTCGACACAGGACCACGTCAAGCATGTCCATTCCATTTTCATGAAACTCCACCAACATCACCTCTATGCCAAACTCGAGAAATGCTCATTTCACTTCACCGAAGTAGAGTTCCTTGGCTTCGTCTTCACCCCAAAAGGAATCCGAATGGATGTGCAAAAAGTCGATGCCATTCTAAACTGGCCGTCACCAAGTACGTTCAAAGGAATCCAAAGCATGTTGGGTTTTGCAAATTTCTATTGCCGATTCCTCCCAGGGTTTTCTCAAATAGTGCATCCGATCATGTCACTATTAAGGAAAAGTAACAAGAAATTTCAATAGACGGAAGAAGCAGAAAAGGCCTTCCAAGAACTTAAGGTGAGGTTCACTTCCACCCCAATCCTACGACATCCTCAACCCAGACCTTCCATACGTGGTGAAAACAGATGCCTCAAGCATGGCAATGGGTGCTGTCCTCTCGCAAAGGGACCCAAAAACGGGTCAGTTGCATCTTGTAGCCTTCTGGTCACATAAATTCTCACCACCTGAACTCAACTACGCTATCACAGATAAAGAGCCCCTAGCCATCAAATCAGCTTTTAAGTCCTGGTGACACTACCTCCTAGGTACCAGGCATACAATCACTGTGATAAATGACCATCGAAATCTACAATATCTAAAGACAGCGAAGGCTCAATCCTCACGACAACTATGATGGGCCCTTTTCTCCGCACAGCATGATTACATGATCACGTTTTGACCCGGGGTCAAAAACGGAAAAGCCGATGCCCTTTCCCGTATGGGTATTGATGAACAGTTGTACACGACCCCTGATCTAGTGGCCATCATCCCAAGTGACAAGCTCCTGGGCAGTACGACAACAATGACTCAGAATGAACTACAACAAGAGATCCAATGCTTGATGAGTCCTGAGATGTTACGCGAGTCAAATACACGGGGAGAACACTATACAATCAAGGACCAACTACCATATTTCAGAAATCATTTATTCTTGCCCAAAAAGGAACTACACGAACAGGTCATCTCTGGGTATCACGACTCTTTGGTTGAGGGTCACCCTGGGATTGCTAAGACTCTAGCCAAGGTAAAACGAAGCTACTGGTGGCCCACATGGCGTAAGGACGTCATTCAATTCATCCTATCCTGCAGTGTGTGTGCGCAAAATAAGTCATCAAAACAAAATCTAGCTGGACTCCTTAGACCATTGGAAATTCCACTGGTGCCCTGGCATACATTATCTATTGACTTCATCACCGATTTACCGCCCAGTCAAAGATTCAATACCATTCTAGTGGTCGTAGACTTATTTTAAAAAATGGCTCACTTCCTGCCGTTTAAAGGTCTCCCAAATGCATTTAACCTTGAAAAGGTATTCCTCGAATATATCATACGACTCCATGGGTTTCCTTCGGTACTGATCTCAGACCGAGGTACCCAATTCGTATCCAACTTTTGGATAAAATGCTGTTCCATGGCTCAAATCGATATCCGACTATCCACTAGTCACCACCCTCAAACGGATGGCCAAACAGAAAGAACAAACCAAACACTCGAGCAGTACCTACGCTGTATGCTACATCAGGTGGAATGAAATTGGAAAGACTTGCTGTGGATAGCTGAATACACCTATAATAATTCTTTGCACAGCAGTACGGGGCAGACTCCTTTTTGCACACTATATGGCAGACATCCATGCACCTCCGAACTGGATGTTCCAACTGCTCTGGAAATGCCAGCCATTAAGACTTTACACACCATTATCTCTCAGACCTTCACAAAGGCAGTTGAACATTTACATCAAGCTAAAGAT
The DNA here is from genome assembly GCF_040938575.1 of Ambystoma mexicanum. Lineage (NCBI taxonomy): Eukaryota > Metazoa > Chordata > Amphibia > Caudata > Ambystomatidae > Ambystoma > Ambystoma mexicanum. The sequence goes on along the minus strand of NC_090936.1, from coordinate 978,810,569 downwards.
CGCCAAAAGAAATATGCTGACCAACGTCGTGAAAAAACTCCCAACTATCAAGTTGAAGATGAAGTCTGGTTGGCATCAAAACATGTGCCTATCAAAGGAACCCGGACATTTTGCCCACAATATTTAGGTCCTTTCACCATCAAATCTATAATAAATCCAGTAGCAGTTAAACTGGCCTTGCCTTCCAATATGCTAAACCACCCTGTGTTCCATGTGTCTCTTTTGAAACCTGTCCAACCTGCAACTCGGGTTACAACACCACCCATACCAGTAATGGTCAATGGAGAACCGGAATTTGAGGTCAATAACATACTGGACTCAAAGTATGTCAGATCTAAACTATATTATCTAGTGGATTGGAAGGGGTATGACCCGCAAGACAGGACATGGGAGAGGACATGGGAACCTTGCAATTACATCCATGCACCACGTTTGATACAGAGGTTCCACACAACCATCCCACCAAACCAGGACCAGACAGAGGAGCTGCCCTGAGAAGGGCCTTGGGGGGGGGGGGGAGTGCTGTCATGACCCCGGCCACTGGCCCTAATAGGCAAGCCATTTGGGCTACGTCATGACCCTCCATCATGGCCTTAAAGGCCTCGCCATCTCACCCACGATTTTCTTGGAGTCAGTCCTGGCTCCTTTGGCGCCAGGCTCATATGTGAAGTGAAGAGAACTTGAGATCTGGGCTTGGCAATGGACCTTTGCACAACATGGATGTCCCTGCATAGCTCAGTTCAATGAACCGAGCTATGCGGTCTAGTGTTCTAGGTGTGGTCAGGCCTAGGGATACCTGGGATACCTGGGGGCTATATAAGCCGTGCCCAGGCTGAGAAACATGCTTCGCATTACTCTGCGCTCTGCAGCGTGATGCTCACCACGTTCTGCTCAGATCTTCGCCAGCATTCCGGAGCTGAATACCTGCAAGAACAAGAACACCATTAGTATACACTTACCTGTGAGTGAATCCTGCTCCTGTCTTCCGCTCTTGGGTCCGGAGAACACAGCATCTCTGCGACGTCTCCTCAATCTCGAAAAAGCTGCAACCCGACAAGAAAAAGAACGAAAAATCAGCATTAGTAAGCGTTTATTCTCCATCAATCGCACGGTTCGCTAGTTTTAAGTCGCTCTTGGCCCACTTCCACTCCGGGCCTCAATAACGACATGCAAGAGAAAAGAAACACTGGTTAGCACAAAAAAGACCAGGAAGGCGGCGCGTGCTACGCGTTACTCACCGCTCTCCATCTTCTCAGCAGCATCCATTCTGGAACATTGCAGCGGCCTGCAAGGTAGAGAGAAAGACAGGTCAGCACAAGAAAAGGCACATAGCGCCGCGCATCGCGCTTTCTCTTACCATCTTGTGCACAGCCCCAAGCAGCACAGCACCACTAGACCTCTTCTTGCACCTAAGGAAGAAGGAGAGAGACATTAACAAGGGCAATTGCAAAGTAAAGGACAAACTGCCAAACCAGCAGACTTACCTGGACGATTGGAGTCACAGCAGCTTTGGACTCTGAGGGCCTGCACCAGTGAAGCAACTAGGCTGCGACGCGCCCATACCAACAATGCGCCCCTGCACAGAGAAGCAGGACGGGGAGCGCACCATACAATAAAGCAAGCCGAGGAGAGCACTAGGGGGGAAGTTGAGTCCACAAGGGAGGTGGGCTCCAAGCAAGAAGATGCAGTAAGACTAAACCCAATTCCTGTGTTTTCAGACCCGGTCTTCGGCTGAACAAGAGTCCAAGGGAGGGGTTTGAGGTCAAAAGTAGTCCAACCAGACTGAGTGGCGTCCCCGTGGATATCAGGTGAGTGTTACAGGACCAGGGGGACAGAACCACAGAGTACCTGGTGCTTGAGATGATCTTGATGCTCAACAGCGTCGAGTCGGTTCCAGGATGCTTGCTTTTCAGCTCCTGTGACAGAGTTCAAGATGGGAGACAGCTGCGGGTATCAGGCGGCAGGCAGTTCGGCAAGCGCGGCTGGATGGACGGATGCAGGCTGGCCTACATGGCGGTTCAGGGTCAAGAATCTTCTCTGTGCTGGTTGGTGGATCTGGAACGCTGGTCGAGGTGCCTCTGACAGCTTTAGTGACTGCAGCGTGACAATAGTCAGTGGTGCAGCCTGTCACAGTTCAAGGGCGTGACTGTCTCGAAAAAGGGCCTTAAAAGATTGACACTGGTTGTTTGCTGTGGCACTCTTCCGAGCTTCTTCACAGGGTTTGTGTCATCCTTTAAGGCAGACGGCCCAAAGCTGAGGAGAGTGTTTTCGGGCAATGCACTTGTCCTTTGTTCAGAGACTCTCTGGCACTTCCCACATAGGAAGCTTGCTGGCAGAACCTAGCTGGGCATGCTGTATGCTGGCTGGGTACTGGTTCTGGAGCTGCTGAGTCCAGTATCTCCCTCTGTTCCCTGGGAGATAGGGGAGGGGTCTTGCTTTCCTCTTGGAAATCCTGGCTTTCCTTCACTGGGGGAAGCTATAAGGCAGACTGAACCTTCAGCCAGGGTCCAAAGTAGTGCTTCTTCTTACTCCTTTCAAAGTTGCCTGATGATTTGCTAAGTGAGGTGCTCAGCTCTCTTTTAAAGCCAAATGGGCCCCTGTGATTGGTGCAGGCTAAGCCTACCTTAATGAACTAATCCTGGGGCCACACAAACAATCTTCTTTTATGCCTAAGGTCATAACCAGAGTACATTGCAACAGGAAATGTAGGGGTGACAACATGCACTACTACGTTCCCACCTTCTGATGTGGATCAAATTGTCTCTGGTTAATTGAGCTCTCTGTGAATCCTGATCAAAGCACAGGTCTACCTTGAAGTTTGTGGTAAGAACAGACCTACTTTCTACATCAATTCACATACTTCTTCCCTCTGAAAGGGGGTTCCCTCTAGGGGTTGCCTACTGTAAACAGTTGTCTCAGACATGACATTCACTGCCCTTCATACAGAGACGTGGGAGCTAGCTTTAAGCTGACACATTGCATATCAAAGAGATGTTGGGGTTTCCTGTCCCTTGTGTCAGTTCTTCAAACAGGACTCTTTGCAGGCCTTTCATTTAACTCACATCAGTATGCACTGTCACCACACAAAACTTGGACAATAGAAGAGGGCGGATCCATGGAGCCTTTGATATTTTAATTAGGTTGGCAATGGCAAGAGGAAGGTGTTGCATTCCGCCTTCAGAGATGCTTTGATGTACCCGTCGGGGTCACAATCAAGCTAAATGTGACAGGGAGGACTCCACCTGTAGGCTGTGACCACCCTGAGTACACATGACTTTGGGCCTCATTACGAGTTTGGCGGTAGCGGTCCCTTAATAAGGGCACAGCTACCTCCAAACTCGCTACTGACACCGGCACCCGCGAATAGGCCTTTACCGGCCCATTATGAGTTGAACGGGCTGGTAATTGCCCATTCGCGGGTGCCGGTATCGGCAGGCTCCCGATCCGCATTCTGCCCGATTAGGCAGAATGTGGGTGGGGAGCATGGTTTCACCGGCACCGTTTATAACGGTGCCAGTGCAATCACAAGTTCTGCTCGCGGGTGCCGCTCTGCACGCCTGGTCTGACCAGGCATGCAGAGCAGCATTCGCAAGCAGAACTCGTAATGTGGCGGTAGGGTAACAACGGTGCCAGTAGCACTACCGGCGCCGTTGTTGCCTTGCCGCCACATTCGTAATGAGGCCCTATGTGTTTGTTGTGCAGTGAGCAGAGGAAAATGTGTGCGGATTAGCCCCAAACATTTTCTGAAGTTGATCTCTCATCATAACATTTTAATTACAAAACTTCAAAAAAGCCCAGGCGAGCTCACACTTGCCATGCGGAGGTCGAAGTCCTCAAAAAATCACTCATGTTTCATGCCACACTGACTATTTCATAGCACACTTGATGTCTCATCTCACACCTTCTCATATCACGCGTGCTGTTTCTTGTCACATTATTTGTTTCATGTCTCTTTGTGTCACATGTCAGGCTTGCTAGCCCATGCCACTCTAGTTAGCCGCAAGTAGCTCTTTGTTTTATGCCACGCCAATTGCCTGGTATAAATCTGGCTGTTTCATGTCACACTGGTTTCTTCATGCCACACTGACTTTCTCATTTCTTGTTGATGTCATGTCACGCCAGCTTTGTTATGTCACACTGGATTTTTCATGTCACACTAGCTGTCTCATGCCACGCTATCTGTTATCAAACTGGCTATTTCATCTCACACTGGCTGCCTCGTATCACACTGAGTGTCCCTTGTCACTTCAGCCGTCTTATTTTACAATGGCAGTCCCATGACACGCTGGCTGTCTTTCATCATGCTCTCTATTTCATCTCACACTGTCTGTCTCTCGCGCCACACTGGTGGAATCATGTCACTCTGATTGTCTTAGGTCATACTGACTCTCCCATCACATGTTAGCGATGGCATGCCACAGTGGCAGGCTGCTCTCGAGTACTCTGCTCCCCCGTGTGTGATAGATACATCAGGCCTGCACACCCTGAAGATAAACGCGGATCTTCAGATGGTTAACACCGCCATCCAGCCTCAAGGGGAGGGGGACAATTCAACGCTGACACAAATTAAGCAGATAATTAGCGGAAAAGCGACTGAATCTCGTTTATTAAATGTAAACAAAGCGCTGCTCGTCTGACACTAAGAACATGCTCCATCCGCTTCTGTCACGGCAGTGACAAGGGCTTAGCGAGGCGGGAGCTGTGTAGGCAGAGGATGTGAGTGCGGGCGCTCTGCAGCGACGGGTGAGCATGGGGGACCCCCTGGTGGCAGCCGCAGGAACTGTGTCAAACCTTCGGGGCAGGAATTGTGCGGGAAAAGCAGTATGCAGGTGCTCTGCAATGAGGGGTGATCAGGGAGGAACCATGGCGGCAGCAACCGTGTGGGGAGCACCCCTAGAGACAGTGGCCCTCATTACGACCCTGGCGGAAATCGTGGTGCAAAATGCACCATGGAGCACGGCGGAAAGCTGCCGATAGCGCCATGGGGGTTGGCGGATTTTCCGCCCCATTCCGACCTTGGCGGGGCGGTAAATCCCCATCCCCCATTTTACCCTTCCCCATTCCCATTTTTGCCCCATAGGGTATAATGGGAGTGGGGAAGGCGTTAATTACGCCACCGTAAAATACGGTGGCGTAATTAACAACAAGGTCCCGTAGCGCCATGGATTTCTCCGCCCGGAAAAACCAGGCGGAAAACGCTCCATGGCGCTACGGGAACTCGTAGTAGGGCGGACGGGTCCGCCGCGAATACCGCTGGCGTAAACCCACTCCGCCAGGGTCGTAATGAGGCCCAGTATCTATGCAGGAGAGAGTGGTATTCAGGCCTTGTGCATCGTGAGGTTGTGCCTGAATGACCCATAGTGGCAGGGAGGCAGCAGGGACTGCGCGAGCAGGACCCTTATAGGCAGGAACTGTGCAGGAAGAAACGGTATGTAGGTGTGTATACTGCGAGACTGTGCATGGACGACCCGTAGCAGCATGGAGGACCTATGGTAGCAGGAACTGTGTGGGAATGATCGTTAGAGGCAGGGACTGTGCAGGAGAAAGTAGTATGCATGCATTGTGCAGCAAAGGTTCAGCAGGGAGCGCCTCTGGCAGCAGGAACTGTGTGGGCATGATCCTTAGAGGCAGGAACTGTGCAGGAGAGAGTAGTAAGCAGGCATTGTGCAGCAAGGGTTCAACAGGGAGCGCCTATGGCAGCAGGAACTGTGTGGGCATGATCCTTAGCAGAAGTAACTGTGCAGGAGAGAGTAGTATGGAGGCATTGTGCAGCAAAGGTTAAGCAGGGAGCGGCTATGGCAGCAGGAACTGTGTGGGCATGATCCTTAGAGATAGGAAATTTCCTGCAGACCGTGGCACTTGCAATGCATCCATCAGGAAAGAACCACTGTGGTAGGAACTATATGGGCCGGGAGGGTGGGGGTTGGGCCTTAGAGGCAGGAATTATGCCGAACAGAGCAGCATACAGGCGCTGTGCAGTGAGGGGTTGGTCATGGAGAAACCGTGGTGGCAGGAACTGTGTGGGCAGGATGCTTAGAGACAGGATCTATGCAGGAGATAGTGGTATGCAGACGATGCACAATGAGAGGCTGTGCAGGGATACCATTGACATCAGGGAGGACCAAAGGTGACAAAATCTGTGTGGGTAGGACCCAAAGAGGCAGGAGCTCAGCTGTGCAGGAAAGATCAGCATGCATGCGCTTTTCAGCGAGGGGGTGAGAAGGGAGGAACCATGGTGGCAGGGACTGTGTGGGTGGAATACTTAGCAGAAGGAGCTGTGCAGGAAGGAGGAGAATTTCGGCAGCAACGAGATGAGCAGGGATGAACCCTGGTGGCAGGAACTGTGTGGCTTGGAAGCTTAGAGGCAGGATCTATGAAGGAAAGAGTGGATGCAGGCACTGCACGGAGAGGGTTTGTGCAGGAATCAGCTTTGGCGGCAGAAACTGCGTGGGCACTGGGCAGGACTCTTCGAGGCAAGAACTGTGCAGGAGAAACTGCAGGGATTGCCATTTTCGGCAGGGAAGACCCATGGTGGCAGGATCTGTGTGAGCCAAACACTTAGACGCATAAACTGTGCTGGGCAGTAGAATTCAGGCGCTTTGTTATCTAATTGCTATTCCTTTGATATCGTTATTGTTATCGTTATGACTATTTTGAGTTTATTATAGTTTTCCATTTTCTTTTGTTACCTAGCTTGACTCCTGCATATTATTTTAGGATGAATTATTTATATTCAAACTTGTGAATATTTTATATACGATTGTTAACTTGTCCTTTCCTTTTGCACATTTAATGTGATCTTTGTATATTTTAACTTTGTAAGAAATGTTTTAAGAAAATGCGTTGATGTGATAGATATTTGTGTAATGTCCAAATGTTGTAAAGGTTTGTTTCCCAAACCAAATACAAATAAAGAAAAGGAAAAAAAAAGAATTCAGGCATTGTGCAATGATGGTTTGTGCGGGGAGAGCCAATGGCTGCAAGAACTGTGTGGGAGGGACGCTTAGAGGCAGCAACTGTGCAGGAGAGAGCAGAATTCAGGGCAGTCACTGTTCAGTGACGGGATGAGCAGGCAGGACCATGGTGGCAGGAAGTGTGTGGGAACGACCCATAGAGGCAGGACCTGTGTCAAAGAGAGCAGTATTCAGTCGCTCAGCATTAAGGGGTTGAGCAGGGAGAACCTGTGGCAGCAGGGACGCCGTGGAAAGGACTGTGCAGGACAGGACTGTGCAGGAGAGAGAGCTATGGAGAGGATGTGCAGAGAGAGGTTAATCAGGGAAGAACGATGGCTGCATACATTATGCATTTATATATTTATTTTTATATCGCGCATGAGACAAAAGCTCGTAGGCATAGGGGCGCCAGAACAAGACACAACAAAAAACAGAGAGATCCGAGAAGAAGTCGGAAACAAAGCAGATCAGGCGGAGAGGGACAGAAAGTTCTGTCAAAAAGGATAGTCTTCAGCCTGCGCTTAAAGAGAAAGAAACTAGGACAAGATGTAAGGTCCAGAGGCAGGCATTCCAGATCTGAGGTGCTGCATAGGGAAATGATCTCTGTTCCATGTAGGAACGCCTAGTTCTTGGGATCTCCAAAAGGCAGGTATTGTTTGATCTCAATACTCTGCAAGGAGATAGTCGCAAGATGAGGTTAGATAGATACTTAGGAACCTGTTTAAAAAAATGCATTTGTGCATGATGCACATCACGCGGTAGGTGATTCTACCAAGTACCACATAGTTTTTTGTACCACCACGGTTTGCAGATGAAAGGACGGGCTGCATCTGGCCCAGCATGGGACCAAGCCTGATTTGCATATGGTCTTTCCCCTTCTGTAATGGCTTGGCAGGCTGAAGAAGGATGGTCTGGAGGGTTGCTGAGAGCACAGAAGTTAGGATTAATTCCAAACCTTCCAGCCATCACCTCTTTTCTTTTGCATTAGGCACCCCGAGTGGGACAGGTATGCCCACATGTGGGTCCCGACCCTGCTGGGCCCAGAGGCTTAGCTACTCCTCAGTGATGATGCCCAATAGGCCGAAACATGTTTGGGGATGCTTGTGGTCTGTGCAGAAGGGATGTGACTTAGCAGTTCGGGCTGGACGTCTTCTTTTGGGGTGCGACAAAACCCGGTTTGCATATGGTCTTTCCCCTTCTGTGATGGCTTGGCAGGCTGAAGAATGATGGTCTTGAGATTTTCCCAGCCCAATGCCAGAGGTTATGATTAATTCAAAACGGTGTCCAGTCAACTGGTCGACTGCAATTTGGTCGACACCATTTGGTCGAATGCCAAATGGTCGAATTTTTTTTTTTTAATATATATATGTGTTTTGTGGGTTTTCGTGTGGGGAAAAAAAAGAAAAAAGAAAAAAAAGGGGGTTGGGGGGGACCCCCCCAAAAAAAAACAAAAAATGGGTAAAAAAAAAAAAAAAAATTCGACCATTTGGCATTCGACCAAATGGTGTCGACCAAATTGTCTGTCGACCAAATATTTTCGACCATTTGACTGGTAACCATTCAAAACCTTCCAGTCATGACCTGTTTTGTTTTGCAGCAATTGTGTATGCAGGCGCTATGTATCAAAAATGTCTTTTCATGACTTGATTTATTAAAAATGCAACAGAGCCGACACGTGTTTCGACCAGGTGGTCGCCCTCAAGGCAATCTCTTCAATTTTTCAAAGAAACCTGGTTCTGTTCAATCTTCGACAAATCACTAGGATACTAGGCGTTAGCATCAGATGGTATACATTCACCATATCCGAGCTCAGACCTAATGAATCTTGCATCTGTATAACTTCCCTCTAATGGTCATTGCACTGATCCTCCTTGATTAGATTAACATATGTATTCCTAAGCAGTATCGTAAGGGCAAAGTGGGAACAAGCCCGGGCAGAAGATTTGAAGATTTGAAGTACAAGGTATTGCCACCATGCGTTACTAAATAGTGGAATTATTATCCTGTAAGATCGAGAACATATTGAAACTGGCACAATAGAACTGAAGAAAAAGTATCACAATTAAGCAATGGGATGAGAGGTTCCCAGATTAGAGGATGACCACATTGTGATAGTGAAGAACTTTGGAAAGCATATGTTAAACTAATCAAGGAGAATCAGTGTGAGGACCATTAGAGGGAAGTTATACAAATGCAAGATTCATTAGGTCTGAGTTGAGGCTGAAACATGCCTGGTGTTGCTTGTGGTCTTGTGTAGAAGAGGTGTGACCTGTGAAGAGAGGGTCCCTGCAATGCCCCTTTTCACCCCAATGAACATGACGTCCTGAAGAGTCAAAAATGCACAGTCACTCACTATTCGGATAGCCCACAGGAGGACCAGTGACTGACTCATATGCGGAATGACATTCTCTTATGCAGCCGATCAAACCTTATCCAGTGAATGTCTTTATGGATGCAGGTGCTTTAACATTGGTCATGGACCCAAATGCCTCGATGGATGACGTTGACTAATGCTGAGAAAACCAATGTACTGACCCCATTAGTGACACCACGAAGTACACTCGCAGCCATACACAAAGTTACACAAACACGCACGTGTATACACGGAGAACATGCTTACACAGTTCTGTAGATAGAGGACAGATACATATACATACTGTCAAAATCTTCTATTAGTTTTCTCATAAACCAAGTGCAGAAACAGTGAACGCAAGGCAACAAAGAGATGCAGAGCAAGCTTGCAGATGCTTATGGCAACCAACCTTATGGAACTACAGGATAACTTAAGGAGCCTGGAAGGACCAAATACGATTAACCTATGGAAAACATAGCATGGTATAGATATGTGGAAATCATATTATAAGTATAACCAGGGTCACATAAGGCCACAAGCCGAGGATGAGAGACAAGGGAAAGCAGAACTAGGCTACACAGAACAGGAAGGCCAGGGCTCACAGTCAAGGTCAGAGACAAGCAACACATTCCATACTTAAAACGACAAGGGGCCATCTGCAGACAAATTGAATAAATACTCATAAATTGCAATACAGTGGAATCTGTGACTTTTGAGCAAGCACTATTGAAAAAGATAGAATAACTGGAAGAGACACCACCCTACGCGCACAAAAACTGCATGGATGGATAATTGTTAGCACTTGAATCTATGGCACAGAATGATACTATTGTTATCAAACCAGCCATTAAGGGTAGGGCGACGGTCATTATGGACCTAGACGATTACAACGAGATGGTCAATCTCCTTGTACAGGATGAAAAATGCTATAGATATTGCCCACGGATCCTACACCATCAGATCATCAATAGCCCGATCGCTGAAAAAGCTTTAGCCGAGGGTTATGTGAGTGAGCAAGAAGCAGTATTTTTTAATGCCTAATTTTCCCCGCCTGCCAGCCTTTTATGCCCTTCCAAAGTTGCATACAGGTTTGGTACCTATACCGGGTAGACTGATAGTGTCTGGGATCCAATCTATCTTGGAGCCCCTCTCCTAGTATGAAGATTGTTTCAATCAGGATGAGATTCTTAAGATAAAATCTTTTGTGAAGGATTCACCTGTGATACTTAACACACTGGGGACACTTCTATTCAATATTGAACCACAATGGCTAGTTACCATGGATGTAGAGGCTCTCTACACGAGTATTCCTCAACAAAAGATCATTGAGATGGTACGGAGATGCCTAGAGGTAGATACGAAGCTGGTGGGTGGCCAAGCTGCCTTTATTACAAAACTAGCAGAGATTGCCCTCACTGTAAATTATTTCATATGTGAAAAATTCATTTGATCAACAAATCTCAGGTACAGTAATGGGCGCCACATTCACCCCGAGTCCTGCCAACTTATATGTCGAACATTTTGAAATCGAACGTATATACCCGCATATTATAATCCTTATGTACATCAGCTTTTAGTATGGTGGAGATATATTGACCATATTTTGATGATCTTCGAGGGGAGTGTACAGGACCTCAAAGACTTCCATCACTGGCTGAATTGCTGCAATGCATAATTAAAATTACTATTGAGTCAAGTAAGGAAGAGACACATTTCCTGGATCTTCACATTATTGTGCAGGACAGACTATTGACCTCGAAAGTGCACAAAAAGGGTACCGATCGGACTTCTCTTCTCACTTATAATAGCTATCACCCACAAGCTTTGCGCGATAACCTCCCCTTTGGGAAATTCCAAAGGTATAGACGCGCATGTATGAACGTTTCAGATTATGACACACAGGCATCTTCATTGAAGGAACAACTCCCCTGCAGAGGCTTTCTGAAAAGAATCATAAACAGCACATGTAAACAAGCTCAAAATATTCCTCAAGACATCACACTCCTACAGCATCCAAAGAAGAAACCACTTGAGAATATCACAGCGGTCTTTAGCTACTCACCCATGTTCAATATCCTAAAGAAAGAGATCAAAAAGCTATGACCGATACTAAACACTGGGGGTAGCAATCTGGCCCAACCTTCTTTGCAATAAAACATAGGCAAAACCTTCGAGACCAACTGGTTCATACCCTAAAAGAGGTGACTGATGAACGACGCCACAACCCTATCTGAGGAGCCAATGCACCACTGGGTCATACCCCATGTGATAGCTGCATTATGTGCATGCAGACTATCAGAAGTACAAGTATAGATATAGAATGAAAGACCCTGTGGCAACAGCGGAAGCTGACTAATTGTAACAGCAAGGGTGTGATCTATTTGATTACTTGTCCATGCAGCCTAAATTATGTGGGGATGACATCTAGGCCCATCAAAAAGAGTCTGATAGAGCACAAAACATGCATCAGGACCATGAGACTAACTGCACCTCTGGTTTCCCATTTTAAGGCCCTTGGACATTCAGCAGAACAATTCAGATAGACAATTTTGGAGAAAATCAATCCACCACGCAGAGGGGGGAATTTTCATACTCTTCTCTTAAAAAGGGAACAGCATTGGATTTTTCATCTGGATACTGTCATAAATGGTCTGAATGAGGAAATACAATGGCACAAGTCAGCATTGATGAAATAGCTGCTATAAATAAACACATGCTATTGACTCAGTATGAAAAGTAAGGGGCATCTGTAGAAGGTCATGTTTGCCTGTGGCAGATGAAGTTAACTTGTACATCCACTGTGTAGAGAGGTTAGACTAGAGAACATATGCGGCCTGACCCTGTCGTCTTAAATGAATGTGCAAAAAGTGCCCTAGCAAACTCGTTATTCTCTAGGATGCATCATTATTTCAGGATCTCATTGGTAACAACCAACAGGATAGTAGGAGTGCCATAAAATATATAAATACTGGATGCAGCTACCCATCATCTGTCATTTGAACTTTTACCATTCTGGTGCTGACACAGAATGACCAGTGGGTGTATGGCAGATCTGTGTAACTCACTGAAGAGCTGTTGGAGTGCCCCATGATACAGTGACCCACAATCAATACAACCAGGGGTCATACAAACCCCCCAAATATAATATGGGGGGCTGTAGTCGTGTTGTCCCGAGGGATATCTGCCGGGTAAGCTGATCTAAGCAGAATAATCACAAAACTGCAGAGTTCAGTCTGGGATCAAAGTGTAATTTAACCTAATTGAATTGAGACTAACAACAAAATATGTTGGTGTTCAGTGATTTACAACTAACAATGGTGACAGGACCGCAGCAATAAATATTGCCATATTAACGTGTGGCGAACTTTACGATTAACACATGATGGGTGAGATTATAGTTGGACATATATTGCATCTATATGGCGGGGCTCTCCTACAAGATGGCCGCCGGGTAGTAGACACTCATTTCCCAGCATGCTGGGCGCCTGCTATGACTCAATAAATAGGCATTTTCGCTGCCATAGTAACCCTTTTGTGAGTGTTATGTGCAAGAGTCACTTGGGATCCTTGCTGCCTTTCCTCTCAAAATAATCAGAACTGAAAAATAAGGAACAACAGTCCAGTATACTGACTTTTAAAACACATGCGTTGTTGAAAGTTTTGCTGTGGACACACGCTGATGTATATGAATGAGATCAAGATAATACATGCACTTCTAAAATCTTTGCTTTTGGGACAGCGCGTTGCCCATGAATGAGGCTGTGCCCTTTGATTGACATGTGACGTTAGTTACTGTCAAAAAAGACCTTCGGATTGATACATGTAGCCACATCATAACGGCTGGTACGAAGCCATAACTGCATGTGCAGCACTGCTTGAATACACCAGCAATGCCCCCTGACATAGGGCATGAACCGCACCGGCTCATGACAATTGAGTACAATAACATCCATAAATCCTTACGCTTTCGCAGTAAAAGAGTTGGGAATCATGGGATATAGAAGTAAAAAATGCAGTAAAATGACATACTGAATAATATATAATATTTATGCTTTTCTTCTATGTGTGGGGTGTTGCCTTATTAACATGAAGCCTATGAGATGGACCAATGAAAGGGACTGCCATGACTACTTCTTGAAATTATTTTCACACATTGTGGGACAGGATAAAAGGTAAATGTCCAATGTGACAGCCTGGCTATTGAGCATGCCGTCTTTTGAGAGTGTGTTTCTATTGAAGGTCTCAATTAAGAGTGCGAGTGGGAGATGACACAGAGGGAGCACATTTGTTTTTTCCCTCTGAAGGGGAGTTTTAGTTTTTACCTGTTATTAGCTTGATTCATTGAGGTAGGGCCAAGTCAATTACCTAACTACTGTCTTTGAACAGTCCTTCTAGCATTTAGTGCTTTTTTGCAAAATAAGTCCAAGACACTACACCTGGGTAAATAACATATATCTGTAATCTTTTTTCTTAGGCTGGGTTAGATGCCTCACCTCATCTGATGGATATATGACTAACGGCATGCATATAAGAAATTGGCCCTGAAGAAGATGACCACAATAATAGTGTAATTGAAACCTGTAGACCACGAGAAATGTGCTAATGTCTCTTAGTGACCCCCTGTGACACGTATCATAAGTAACATTCAGAAATGCCATTTGTCTAGAGGTCATGATATTGGCTATGTTCCCATGTATTGGAAAGTTTTACATTTTAATTTTAGTGGTATTAAGAGGAAGACCCTTTGAAAAATCAATTTTGGTATGGAAATAAATACAAAAATATAAGTATCAGCCACATTCTCAGAATCATTTAGTGCTCTAGTGGGAGGAGCCAGGGGAAGTCGTATGTTCCGTCCTGTCACTACCTCATTTGGGGTTAAATGGTGTTCAGTATATACACACAGTATGGACGACCAGATCCCATACGTGCAGAGGCTTAGAGATCTTCCAGGGCAAAGGAAGGGGGAGCCGGCAAAGGCATCAACTAAATTAAAGATGCAGATAGACCGGATAGGCAGATCATGCTGACACGAGGGGTGAATGGGGAGATCGGGTTCACACAGTGGCCTTTAATGGGAATAGGAGGGGGTGACCTCAGTACATACCATGGAAGCACATAGATAAGAAAAACTTGAGGTGCAGGCTACCCTTAACCACGGTGAGAGGAAATGGATATATGAAATGAGAAAGATGACAGTGGGACAGAAATTAGCATTCAGAGACATAAAGGGGCTACTAGTGGCGATCCTGGGGGAAGCCGCTGATGATGTATGGAGAAGGGCAGGGTTCTCAGGAGTAACCACCCAGGACAAGACACACAATGGCGCACCATTTAATAACTGCTGTGCGGCCATATGGCAGGCTTTACAGACGCAGTACCCAGACACGTCAGACATTAGTGCGATTATGTCACATAAAATGGGGGAAGACAAAGACCCCTTACACTACATTCAGGTGATTCAAGAACTTTGGCTCCTTGAAACACGAGAACTGGGGGACAAAAAATGGCATTATTCTACCACATATTATGCCAAGGGTTGGCAGAACAGGTGAAAAGGCAACTAAAAATGTTAGTGGGGATGAAGGGAAAGCCTTGGTCAGAAATATAGCTCACAATCGTACCTTACTGTAGGTTAATGCAAGAGAATGTGAGGAAAAAGCGCAAGGAAAGAAAGTAGGAGGAGACAAAGTTAGTACAGAAGAAGCTATCTAAATATGCCATGGAAGAGGCAGTATTAATGAGCATGGGAGGGCAAGGGACACCCCAGATGCAGTACGCACCGACGCCCCTGGGAGGAGGATTCATAGTGTGAGGGATGCACAGCATGGGTTTTGAGGAAGAGGGGGGATACCTAGGGATGTGGGTATGGGCATCAGACGCAGCAGAACCTCAGGGGATTCCCAGGGGGGTAATGAGGATATGGGCAGCAAATGTAGCGGGGCCCAGAGGGGTTTCCTGGGGGTTCCAGCTGTAGGTGAGAGAACCACCCCAGTATTGGGTGTGTGGTCAGATGGGGCATATCTTGAGGGTGTACAGAAGCAGAGGAGGGGTGCAACAGAATGGGGTAATGCAATATCAGTAAGCATACCAGGGGGAACAGAACACATATTACAATCAGGACCAGAAACCAGAACAAGGACAGACACCAAACGCATACCCATAGACACACCAGCCCATGACACAGGCAGCACAAATGCAAGCACCAATGCAGCAGTATTTGCAGGCACCACAGATGCAGGGTAACATACAACACCCATACACAGCACAACAACTACCACAGATGCAGAACAGCATACAACCAAACAATGCAAAGGGTCGGTGGTACGCAAAGACTCCATGACGATGACCCCATTAGGAAACTGGGGGGTCACTGTAGTGGGGGGAATGGAATGTCATTATACCCTCAACAGGACAGCCCACAGATTGATTTGATGTGTTCCATCCTATTGATTACACCCAATCCTGTGAAGGAACCACATATGGGGGTGATGATAGGTGACACAACTTTTTCTTTTCTTGTAGACACAGGGGCGACCAAATCCTGCATCTGGGAAGGGAAATATAGTATGTCAGGCGATATCATGAAAGTTCAAGGATGCTCTGGGGCAACGGAAGTAGTTTCTTTTACAGAAGATATTGCACTTTCTATAGGGGAGTACAATCTATCTTTGCTCCTACTCTATTCTTGACAGACACCTTCAAATTTAGTGGTGAGAGCCATGAGCAGGCTTAACCTGACCATTTCATTCACTAACAAGAGGGTAGTGTGCGCCACACTGGGGATTCACCTTCTAAATGTGAGGGAAATCATTCAAGTGTATTGTGGCAAAGGGTACAAAGGGGGGTGCTAGTGTACGAGGAGCTATTTCAGTATGGGACACAAATCATAATAGCATGGCTTCCAGGGGAAAATGTGGCACATTCCAAATGAGTACTTATTCAGGTCAAAGATACCATTATATGAGAAAGAAGGCATGGTATTGCAACTAGACTTAGAGGCAGTAAGCATGGGGGACAACTGGATATCAGTGCATGGTACAGATGACATAGGGGGACCATGGCGAGCAGTGATCACATAGCTGAAGGGTACAGGTCAACTACAGTCACAGAGGAAGAACTATTTAAAGACAACAGATCAGCTCACGAGATGGTGTTCGAAATGAGCATCACATATTGGCGGAGGATACATTACAGGGAGGTACCGCAGAGAATGGCGATGGTGCTGAAAGCACTGCTGATCTTTCTTGAGGAAGATTTGTCAGGGGACCCCAGCAATTTATGGACCACAAGCCCCTTTGATGTGGGTCTTCTGAAGGGGATAGGAGTAGTGAATATAAAACTGAAGCCAGGAGCCATTAAGCCACAAGTTAAACAATAGCCACCTTCAAGAGCGGCAGACAGAGGTATCTATGAGACCATTGCAGCACTAGTGAAGCAGGGCATCCTCGTCCCATCAGAATCACCATGCAATACTGCTGTGTACCCTGTTAAAAAGGCAACAGGGGGTCATGGCTTTTTATACAGGACTGTTGCCCTCTTAACCATATTGTAGAAGCAGAATATTCTTTGGTTCTGGACCTCGTGACAATTATGTGCAGCCTCCCCACAAAAGCTGCATACTTCATAGTCATAGATTTGAAGAATGCATTCTTCTATATACCATTACACCCAGACTCACAGGATTTAACTTCATTTCTATATACAAATAATAAGTGGAAACATACAAGACTTCCTCAAGGGTACTGTGAATCACCTTCCATCTTCAACATGGTACACCAAATGGACTTAGGCAACGTACAGATGGAGAGCACCGTTATGCAATATGTAAAAGACATATTGATTTGCAGCAAGACAGAAGAACATTGTAGAAATTACTCAGTACACATGCTTACAGTACTTGCAGAAAAGGGATACAAGGTGGACAAGGCCAAACTACAATATTGCCAGAGAGAAGTGTTACACATTGGACAGGTGATCTCCCAAAATGGCCGAAGAGTGACACCATAGAGGGCAGAGGCAATATGCAGGACAGCAAAACCCACAACAGTCAGAGAGATACAGAAGTTGTTGGGACTATGTAATGAATGCAGGGCATGGGTATTCAATTACAGCACTTACATTAGGCCCTTATTAAGTGCACTGAAGAAAGCACAAAGAGGGAAGAAGACAATAGAGTGGACAACAGAAATGACTGAAGCATTTAATGAGCTGAAGTAAGCAATATGCACAGCTCCAGTGTTAGGGATCCCAGTTTATCTAAAGGAATTGTTCCTATTCTCACACCCCGACGGAGTAGGTATGACTGCAGAACAGACACAAAAGACCAGCCCGGGGCACAAACCACTAGCCTATTACAGTGGGAAATTAGACCCAGTAATGAGAGGACAATATCCATGCAAAAAGGCATTGGCTGCAGCTGCATTCGCAGTGGACAAATCAGTGAGTATTACCATGGGATGCAGAACCACTCTCAACATGGAGCATGTTCTCTTTGCAATACTGGAAGGACCGAAGAGCACACTGACAACACAGAGGGCTTTGGGGTATAAGGTGTTACTATCTAACCCAGCTTTCAAGATAGCGAGATGCAGACTTGTCAACCCGGCAACCTTCCTCGCCGATGGACGGGTAACTATGCACACAACTAGACAGCAAACCTAAAAGAATTCAGTGACACTCGTAAGGTACAGGAGGACACACTTGAGGGGGGAGACGTGTTTGATATTGACGGGTCTTCAGCAATTGACCAAATGACTGGGAAAGGCACAATGGGACAGCAGTTGTGAGACTGAGATAGGACGGGACAAGAGAGGTAGTGACGAGTGCACGTTTGCAGGCACATTACTCAGCACAAGCAGCAGAATTAGTGGCCTTAATATTGGCATTGGAGCGCAGCAGGGAGAAGAAAGCAATGAAATACTCAGATTCAAACTACGTAACACCCACAGTGCATTCTGGGCTGTCACAGTGGATGAGAAAGGACTTCAGATCTGCTGATGGGTCACCAGTGCAGCACACACTCATAGTGGGCAGATTGGTAGAGGTCATAGATCTACAAAGAGCGAATAACAATAGTGAAATGCCAAGAACACACAAAGGGGGAGGATCCTATGTTTAGAGGTAACAAAGCAGAAAACACAGAGGCAAAATGTGCCACCTACTTTGGAGACATTTTAGAAATGGATGCTTCATCACATGTATGCAATTATGCAAGAACTATGATACAAAAAGAAGGGTACAACATATTACCAGTGACACAGATTATGGAGCTGCAGAGAGCTGCACCCAGGGAGGAAAAGGAACTGTGTCTAAGGAGGGGATGTACAATGTCTCCAACAGATGCCCTATAGTGGCCAAACAACAAAGGGAATGTGGTCATGACACTTGCATTATTGCACACAGCACCGACACTACACTATCCAACCCATACAGGGAAGGAGGTGCTTGCTGCTCATATTGAAGAAACATGGTTCTGTGCTAACTTGGCAGAACACGTGGCCAAATTCATGATTAATTACTTAGTGTGTAAACAATATACTTCAGGTCATACATTAAGGGTAGAGAGAAGAGCCATACCTCACCCAGTGGGTCCATTCCAACTCCTGCACGTCGATTATGCCGACTTGATCCAAGCCAGCCAAGGGTACCGCTACATGATGGTGATCGTGTGTCCATTTTCCTGTTGGATCGAGGACAGTCCTTATTCCCATCTTGATGCCCTTAGAGCTGCAAATTTCCTAGTCCAGGAGATATTCTCACAATGAGGTGTGTGTGAGGTCCTGTGGTCTGACAATGGCCCTCAATTCGCCACTGAGATGTTCCAGCATATTACAACCTTGCGCAGAATACAACACAAATTCTCCTGTGCCTACCACCCACAAGCAAACAGCCTCTGTGAATGCCTAAATGGCCTGCTTAAAGAAGCTATAGCTAAAACTAAAAAGAGTTTGAACTAAAACTGGCTCCATTGCCTTCCTTTAGCCTTGGTCGCATTGTGCAATACACCCGGGTCTGACCACCATTTAACCACAAATGAGGTGGTGACAGGACTGCACATACGACTTCCCCTGGCTCCTCCCACTAGAGCACTAAAGGATTCTGAGAATGTGGCTGATGTATTGGGTCAGGAAATGTATGAGTATTCAACTTCCTTGATTGCTAGAGCCTCTTTGATTTCTCACCAGTTTCAAAGACAACAGGAGAGGCCTGAAGCTGGAGAAGAAAGTGACAGTGTCAAAAGCAGCAAGGACGCACTTAAGCAGCCACTGGTGTACCCAGGAGATCAGGTTCTCCTGAGTTACCTTTCAAGTGAGTGGGATGCACCAAGGTTTACTTGCTCCCATGTAGTAGACATTGTGACTGAGAGAGCTGTTAAGAACGTTTGGAATCACCTCGGTGACATCAAGCCCTTCAAAACAGTGGCCTCTCCTAGCATTGACATCGACAGGGCTAATGATCCGCAGCAAGAAGAGCAAAGACATTATTTGGAATCAGCACTGCAGAGTAGAGGACACTCAATAGTTACTCGTTCATGGGCAGCAGAGTTATGGCAAGGACTTCCTACACATCCAGAGTGAGGTACACTGTTTGTTATTTTTCTTTCCACACACATTCATCGTGAAAGTGCAACTGTGTTCATTGCATTTCTTCCATGCTTCCCACTAATCCCCATCCTGAAACATTCCAAGGCCCATTTGTCCAATTTGTTAGACGTTCCAACAGACCTCTGGGACAGCATCCTAATGTGTATTTCCATGTCTTCATAGCATACCTGGGCCAAGTTTACTGACAGCTTGAAAGAGACAACCCCTCAATCCTCGCAGTTCTCAGAGACCCTACAATTAAAGCTGTGTGGGAACAACTATTCTTTTTGCCATGATAGACTACATGGTCCATGGGGCTTGAATTAACATGATGCTAATACATTAACACTGATTTTTTTGCATTACAAGCGGGCAACTTATATCTTCAAGCTCAAGCTGCATCAAGATTAAAGCAACACAGGTAATGGATACAGTTATAAAAAAAAATGCTCATCATTTCTTTTATTTTCAAATGGCATCTTTGCTTTCCTTTGAGCTTAGAGCCCTTTGGGTAACGTGCATGCAATGGATGGGATGCAGAATAACTCTGACATCAAATAATCGAACCAATTCAGTTGGATGGAAATGTTTTACTGTTTTATTATCAATTGTCTAAAACAGGGAGTTACAACGGACATCAACGGACGTTCGCTCGAGCTCTCATAAAATTTCAAATAAAAACACATTTATATACTAAAAACCCATCATACGTGACGTCACACTACGTGGCAAATGAGAAAATGCTACAAAGGTTTGTGATAGGCTTAAGGGGAACAGCTAAGTGTACTTTCTATACAGGGATAGATTATGATTGGATATCTACTGTCAGGGGGACAACTTATGTCTACCTCTAAAACATGTCATCTTCAACACTAATAAGTACACAGTATATCATTGGCTCTCCACCTATAAGGCCCTTTGTTATATAGCCCTCTACATTTGGTTGGCATGCTTGTGCCATGTCTGGAACATTTGATTTATCAAGCAGCACGTGAGCTCAGACTCAGGTGCCAGGAGGTGGACTTGACTTTACCTCCCCAACCAATTAGCCCAATGTCTCTCATCACCCATGCTTTCTGCAAAGAAGATTGTCTTTGAACTTGGCCTTTCAATATATTCTTGTCTGTGAGAATATAAGGGAGTGTGAGCACGCACTATTGCTGTTCTAGTACTCCAAGCTCAACTCTATTTCCATATTTGGCTGAGATGACAGAACACCATGATTTGAACCATTCTTCAGAATTTAAATATCTTAAATGAATACAACTTGGCACGCATGGTTTTCTTTCTTTGTGCCTTAACAAGGGATAATTCAGCTTCTCACGTTCACTGCCTTTGAGAATAGATAACCGGCATTGGCTGCTTTCACCTTGACACCAGTCACAACAACCTCGCTATTTGTATCCACAATTTCAGCTAGTTATTGCTGTGACACAGTTCTCAGCCTTTCCTCTCCATGGGTCCAGGCTCAGTAAATTCATGACACTGATGTCCAGCTTCTATACAATGGCGACTTTGCCTGCAGTCCATTCACTACATATAGCCAGCTTCTAAGATTACTTAGTCTATTTATGTTGCTCCATCTGTACAGTTATTGAACGGCCTGCATTTTCTGCAGTGTGTCACACACGTGCAATATTCTCACATATGAAAGTTTACTTGATTTTTTACTTTGTCATCAGTTTCTCTAAGGTCCATGCATTCTCTTCAACCAGTCTTCTCAGTGCATCATGTTCGTCTCTTGTGACATCACCAGTTCCTTTTTCACTCTTTTTCGTATTCCTTCAGGGAATCCCTCCCTCAGAATGTCGTCTCTTCGGGGATACATTTGGTAGGGTTTTCTCAGTGGGTACCTTCTTTCGAATATTCCTGTGGTTTGGTCACAACTGCTGGTGTCAAGCATGGCACAATCTCAGGCTTGCAACATACAGGAGGTAGGGGTGAGACTTCCTGCAGAGGCATGCAGCTGCTCCTCTACACCTGTTTTGGTGAATATCTCTTGTTACTGGTGTTACTGCTGTATCACCTGCTAACGTTACCCCAACATCAGCATGTGGAACGACCATGTCAGGTAGACAGGGGAGAACTGTAAGCACAGTAAGGAGAGGTAAGCGCAGTGCTGATACAGAAATGGGAGGGGTGGACCTATATCTCACTGACACTGCTCGATTGTCTAACAATATGTGGTACAAGCACATGACCAAAGTAGGTAAAGAAACTACTGGGGAGAGCTGCTATGTCTGCTCACTAATCCCCTATGCCATGAGTGCCTCCAGAACATTTATAGCAACTGAAATACCAGCAGCAACAGCGCAATGCCCTATGTGCCTATCCATGGTTACAA
The DNA here is from genome assembly GCF_040938575.1 of Ambystoma mexicanum. Classification (NCBI taxonomy): domain Eukaryota; kingdom Metazoa; phylum Chordata; class Amphibia; order Caudata; family Ambystomatidae; genus Ambystoma; species Ambystoma mexicanum. The sequence continues at coordinate 978,788,333 of NC_090936.1, read as the reverse complement.
CCCAGGGAAGATTCCAAGGGAAAACAGCAACATTGAGATGGATGTCCAAGGAAACATTCCCATATGAAGATAGTTATATAAAAACTCTTGACATGATGAACAATTACTGGCGATTAGACCAGGCTATACAATACATAACTGATGGCTCACAGAAAGGAAAGACAAAAACAATAACACTGAAGGAGTTAACCTGCCCGAGGTGGAGGGTCAAGGAAAGAGGAGGCAACCCAGGAGATTGGGAAAGACCACAAATGCTTGTGTATGGCCAAGTATACACAGCAGAAGGATGGAAAGATGGAGCAGTAGGAAGCAAAGCACACACCCTAGTACAAGCACCAGTGAACACAGTGCAAGGAAAAAATGACAAGTGCCTGAAAGAATGGGATGCAACCACCAAGTTGCTCACCTAGGTGGACAATGAAACTGGACCAATGCCCATAATACCACTGAAGAAAACAGCATTATCTTACCAGAATGGCGGTGCAGTAAAGTTTGGAGAAAATACAGAGTGTAGGTACACAGAAAAGCTTCCAGCCATGAAGGTTGGCACAGCATTATTAATAGATCACTATTGGGTGTGTGAATCCAAGGCATACTAGAAGCTGCCACCCAACTGGGGAGGAGTTTGCTCATTGGCGCACATCAATATGCCAGCACTGGTAATGCCACTGGAGGATGTGAAAATAGATGACTTCCCTAAAATGGATACCAACAAGAGAAAGAAGAGATCAATAGAACTGGAAGAAAAGGGAAGAAAGAACTGGCCAGTAGAAGTGAGTAAACTGAAAAGAGACAACTATTTATCATCAGAAACAGAAGCATCAGTAGATGATGTACCAAATGAGCACCAGTTGATCAGCAGGACAGAGATGTTTTTCACGTCAGAGGTTCCAGCTGTCAAGATGTATACAAACATGAAATTGTTGCAGATAACAAGATGGGAGCTGATGCAGATGATAAACTGAAAGCAGTAAGGTTAATGGCACTACAGAACAGATATGTTCTAGACCTTCTCACAGCAATGGAAGGAGGCGTTTTGCCCCAAGATCGGGAGTTCCTGTTGCACGTTTGTGTGCCTGCAAATGACGGAGAGAATGATACACTGACAGAAGCAGTGACAAGAATGTCGAAGATGCATGCATACATGGAGGCAGAACCCAAAAGGACCGGAAAGGACCGTAGCTGATTGTCATACATATAGTCATGGATGCCAACATGGTTAGCAGATGGACTGAAAATATTACTAGGAGCACTAATGTTGGTACTAGTAGGACTGTGGGTGGTCAAGATCTGCATTACACAATGTTGCAAAACTACTGAGAATACAATAGGAATGAAGTGGTTAGTGGATGTGAACATGTAAGAAGAAAAGGACAAGATAGAAATAACCTGAGAGCAAGAATAAAGGAATGCCTACGGTTCCCAATTGAAATGACAACATTCGACAATCCCTTCGACAACAACAGATACTGGGGGAAATGGGTATGGTGCAACCCAGAGGGAGACTGTTGCTACATGACCTGGAGGTTTGATGACCATGCAAATTACTATGGACATCTTGGAGGAGTAACGAAGATATGGATACACAAAGCAAGAGTGACAAAGTATAGAGGTTTGGTTGACAGGCCGACCAGAGGGGGGACTGAAAAGAGGGTCCCTGGAATGCCCCTCCTCACCCACATGAACATGATGGCCTGAAGAGTCAAAACGCACAAAGTCACTCTCTATTCAGACAGTTCCCCGGAGGTACAGTGACTGACACGTATGCAGAAAAATATTCTCTTAGGCAGCCATTAAAACCTTACCCATTGAATTTCTTTATGGACACAGGTGCTGCAACATTGATCATGGACTCAAATGCCTCGATGGATGACGTTGACTAATGCTGAGAAAACCAATGTGCTGACATCATTAGTGACACCACGACATAGCCACGTTGGTCACAAAGTACACTCGCAGCCATGAACAAAATTACACAAACACACATCTGCCTACACGAAGAACATGCTTACATGGTTCTGTAGATAGAGGACAGATACATATACATACTGGCAAAAGCTTTTATAATTTTTCTCATTAGCCAAGTGCAGAAACGCTGAATGCAAGGCAATACAGAGATGCAAAGCAAGCTTGCAGATGCTTATGGCAACTAACCTTATGGAACTACAGGATCACATAAGGAGCCTGGAAGGACCAAATACGAATAACCTTTGGAAAACATAGCATGGTATACATATGTAGAAATCATAGTATAAGCATAACGAGGATCACATAATGCCGCAAGTCGCAGGACAAGAGACAAGGGAAAGCAAAACTCAGCTGTACAGCACAGGGAGGCCAGGGCTTGCAGCCAAGGTCAGAGACAAGCAACACATTCCAGACTTAAAACAACAAGTGCAATCTGCAGATGAATTGAATAAATCCTCATGAATTGCAAACCAGAAGAGCTTGATTTTGTGGTCCTCAACCACGTGATGCAGCCGAGCTAGACAATGATTATTCACCCATGGTGGGAAGATAATACAGTTCTCAGCAATGCAGACATGAAGTGACACATGGACTTGTCAACAACTTTGCAACATTGAGGACACTCTCAGAGGCAAACGTGGTACTGCTAACAGATACATTGGGAACACATAGTCATTCTCATCACCTTGAAGAGGTGCAAAGGGTGCTGAGAAGAGAGCTAGGTCCCAGGCATGGGGAGACCAGTTCTAGCAGGTCAGGGGACAGAAATCCAGGGGTGGATGGCAGAGGGCAAGGGCCAATGTAATCCTGCGACCCTGAAACAATGCATTAGATAGTTTTTGGGAAAGGGGCAGGCTAACCACCTGACATGAGAGGGCCAATTAACTAAGATCCATAGGGACAATTTATATGGTGTACCACTCTGATCAACCAATCAGAAAGTGTGATAGGTTTTTCGGAGAAGGGTCCATGTTGTGACAGTACTGTGCAACAAAACGGCCTGACACAGGTTTGTGAGTAGTTACTCTGGAGATTTCTTTATGGGCTGTATGATCACTGTCAGTTTTTGTAATAAACAACAGTTATTACTTGCCCTTGGCTGAGTCCTCTGTTTGTTACTGGGGGAGGGTTGTGGGGCCCTGGGAGCTGAATGGGTAAGTGTTATATATTTATATGTATTGTTGTTCCCATGGTGCACACTGAGGCAATATGGTTCTGGAACCCCTTGATTCCAGAACCAGAGAGCAAGGCAAGGAGATTGGTTGTGAGAGATGCACCTGGGAACCTTTATTATGATTATTACAAATAAATGAACAAATACTTCAGCAACAAGTGTTTGTGTATATTATACAACAATTGGCAACGAGGAACGTCCAGCACAGCGGATAGGTCCCTGGCAGAGAAAGAAGAGTCTGGGCGTGCGAACCAAAAGATCAATACATTGAAATAACAGCAGTACTACGTGTGAGATCATGACGTGTACGAATGAGCCTGACAAGATTAGAAAAGGAAAACAGTGAGTCATATCAAAGGATTATATAATTGAAACGAAAGAAGAAAGTACATACGGTTGATTGTGGGTGTCGTCGTGTCGTTTGAACAGTGCGCGAGCATATGAATTGCGTCGCATTAGAGCAAAGCACCTTAAGAAGCATGAAAAACGTGAAGCTGCCATTTTGGAGGCAGGAGAGTTTCTATGACAACATAATCTACTGGTACATCGGCTATTTTGTGAACGCTGTATAAATACACCAGAAACGTTAATACATTAAAGAAAGGAACAGTAAAACACAGAAGTCAAAGGATTTAACACAACGTGTGTCAAAGAGAGCATTAATAATATACAGTGCGGCACGAGTTGTAATTAACACGATTCATAAATATAACGAGTGCAATGGCAATATAATGGATAGACAATGTGACAAATGTTACACATGAAAACTAAAGGAAATAAATTGATATTGCAAGTACAAGACATCAATTAAGAGACTGTCAGTGTGCCAAAATAAAGTAGAGTGACTTCCACAGGAACAACATCAACTATAAAAAATAAAAAAAATAACATGCAGAACATTGCTACAACCAGGAAACCCGATATGTCCATGGGAACCGTGGCTAGACAGTTTTCAGGTGTACCCCAGAGCAATAGGAGAAGCTAAATTTAATGATGACTTAAAAGAAGCCACACTTCTGAACTGTGTGGGTGCTGAAGCCCTTAGAATATTCAGGACTTTACCAGATCCAGTTAATGTGGATGAGAGGTCTGAGGAAGTTGATTCAGGATCTGGGGCTAACAAAAAGTATGAATTAGCTGTCATTAAGTTGACTAAACATTGTGGAAACAAAACTAATATTGTGCTAGAACGATATCATTTCTTTTCGTGGCGACAAAACAATCGATAAACAGTAGACACATACATGGCTGCTCTAAGAGGCTTAATATCTACATGTAAATTTACTGGAATAGCAGAAGAATATTTAAGAGACCAATTAGTGTTAAGAGTTGCAGATTCTCGGATACAACAACGACTGTGGCAAGCAAAGGACCCAACTCTAGAACAAGCTATGGAAATAGCTAGGTCAATGGAATTGGGGGATACATGTATGAAAGAAATACAAAGCAAAATAGAAAATGGTGAAGTAAGATGCATTCAAGATATCAATGAAGAAAATTCGGATAGGGAAGAAGAAAACCTAGCTGCAATGGTTAGAAAGATGTCAAAGAACAACATTAGGAAAGAGAGGGAACCGAACATTAAGATGCAAAATAAATGCTACAAATGTGGCAGATACAGACAAAATAACATCGAGAGAAAACGCCCCGCATACTCAGCAGAATGTTATAAATGTGGATATGTGGGCCATTTTGGGAAAGTGTGTCGAAATATCAGAGGAAGAGGAAGAGCTGGAATGTATCCTATGAATAAAATGCAGAGGGAAGGAAATAAAATGACAAGAAACAGTATGCCGAGTATGAGAACAGCAAAAGGAATAACTGGACCGAGTGGCATGATGTCTATTATAAATGAGATGGAAGAACAAATACAAATCTTAACGTTATCAACAAATGAAGGAGGAATAGGATCATGGGTACCTATGTTAGTGAATGGCGTTCCACTGAGAGTAATGGTTGACACAGGTCCACGTATACCATGGTAGATATAGAAACATTTGAAAAAGAATTACAAGGAAGAAGAGAAGATTTGAGAGACACCAGAGTGAGAGTCACTGGCTATGGGAAGACACCCATCAACATAATTGGGTACACATGGGTACATGTGTGTTTCAAAGGGCGGAAGACATATTGTAAACTATATGTGGCTGTAAATGGGTTTTCAATTGTAGGATGGTGGAAACAAGCCTCATTACAAATAAAAATACATCCGGGAGAAAGTGTTCCTATTTTAGGCATCACTGAAGGAAGTTGTGTAGACAATGAAAATTTAACAAAGAGTTTTCCAAAAGTATTTAATGACAACCTTGGCATACTGAAAGGTTTTAAACATCGTATAGTATTGAAAAAGGGCGCCAAACCAATAGTTCACAAAGTAAGAAACATTCCAATCGGAACAAGGGAAGCTTTACAGAAAGCATTAGTGAGACTTTGTGAACAAGACGTTATAGAACATATTGAAAGTTCAGAATGGCTTTCACCAATTGTTATCGTGCCGAAACCAGATAGGTCAATAAGAATGTGTGTGGACCTTAGAGATTTAAATGCAAATATTTGGGTGGATAGACATCCACTACCAAATATAGTTGAGATGCTAATGACAATGAAGCCAGCAAAATTGTTTATGACATTAGATCTATGATCAGTTTATCATCAGGTGTTACTAGATGAAGAGTCAAGACATTTAACATATTTTATCACACCATTGGGAGCATTCAGGTACACAAGGATGCCTTTTGGTTTGGCGTCTGCAGAGACCATATTTCAAAGGTTAATGCACCAGTTACTTGAAGGACTACAAGGAATTTACTATTTCGAAGATGATATACTTATTTCAGCAATAACCGAAGAGGAGCACAATGCGAAATTATTAGGAGTTCTACAAGTCATTTAAGAAAGAGGTCTCACACTCAAAATAGATAAATGCAAGATAAAGAAGAATGAGGTGACTTATTTAGGTCATTCGATAAATGCGGAAGGCATTAAACCAAAGGAAGCCTTGGTAAACACAATTCTAAATATTCCAGAACCTGAGAACAACAATCAACTTTGGAGTTTTCTAGGATTGATTGAATATTATTCAAAATGTGTACATCAGTTTTCAGACAAAACAAGACATATGACAGAGTTAATGAGTAAAGGTACAACATTTATTTGGTCCAAGGAATGCAAAGGAGAATTCACACAACTGAAAGAGATCATCAATAAAGCCCCAATTCTAAAAATGTTTGACTATGGTGCAAAGAGTATAATTTCTGTTGATGCCAGTGTAATTGGTTTGGGTGCTGTACTCGAACAGGTAAAAAAAGGAACAGTGGTGTCAATTGCTTTTGCCTCTAGAGTATTGAGAGGAGCAGAGAAAAATTATTCCACTATTGAGAGGGAGGCGTTGGGAGTAAGATGGATTTTGGAACATTTTAAATGTTTGTTATGGGGTGTACCTATAGAATTGAGAACTGATCACAAACCATTAGTTTGAGTATTAATCTCAAAAAGTACACAATTAACATCGCCACGAATGAAGCGATGGATTTTGGACATTATGCAATATAAGGTCATGGTGAAATACACACCAGGAAAGTCCAATGTAGTAGCAGACTGTTTTTCGAGATTACCTTGGGACAGTTATATTGAAGGGAAGTATGAGAATGTAGATTTTGAAGAGGAAACAACAGAATGCGTGATAGCACAAGTCACCTCTGGGTTTTCAAAAGAAGAATGGGCCAGAGCCATGGTTGAAGATATTGAACAAATATGTTTAAAGAAAGATATCAACAGTGATTGGAGGGACATCGATCAAAATATTAAGGGCTGGGATAAATTGAGAGATGAAATCTCATGTGATGATACATGCACGTATCGAGGTGATCACATCATTCCGCCAATATCGTTAAGAAAGAAAATTATGGACTTTGCCCATGAAGGGCATGTTGGAAGGAGCCTGACGAAAAGGAGAGTGAGAGAAGTATATTGGTAGCCCAATATGTGGAATAAAATGGAACAGTTAGTAAAAGAATGTATGGTGTGTGCCGTAAGTGATAAAGGAAAGAAAACATGGCCAACACCTTTGCAACCAGTGGAAGTTCCCAAGACCATTTGGACAAAGTTGGCCATTGACATAACAGGTCCATTTGAAATATTGGGACCTCAGAGGGTGTATATTATAGTATTAATGGATTATACTTTTAAATGTATAATTTAATGTATAATTTAAATGAGTGGGCGTGGCAGAAGATACAATAACTGCTGTCAAAGTAGTGACATTCTTGGAAGATATTTTCAATAGAGAAGGAGATCCCATGCCGTAAAAAGGTGTCGGTGCCATTAAACACTTGATTACGAGGTCCCTTTACGGGACCCGACCTTAACGGCTGGTTTTTCCAGCTGTTAAAGTAGGGACCCGCAAAGGGACTTTGGGGCTCATAACGGTACCGCAATTTGCGGTACCATTATTAGCGCCTTCCCCATTCCCATTGAGCCCTATGGGGCAAGGGCCATGGCGGCATGGGGAATTACTGCCCCACCAACCTCGGAATGGGGTGGTAATCCCCCATTCCGTCATAGCGGACACCGGCTCGTAATGAGGCTCAGAGTCACCCTACAGTCAGTAACGGAAGAAGAGCCTTTCACATTAATGAGAGGAAGAACTGCTTCAAATAGACTGAGACCGGCTTGGCTCATGTTGAAAAAAAAATAAAGAAATTAACATGGAAGAGATTATGAGGAAAGTAAAAAGAACCAGGCTGAGTATAAAAAGTATTATGATGAGATGAAGCATGTGAAAAGGATTGATGTTAAAGAAGGAGACTAGATTCAAGTAAAGGAACCTAAGAAAGTACTAAAAGGAGAGTCTAAGTACAGAGCTCCACAAAGAGTAATGAAATGTTCTGGAAGTCTGTTATTCTTGCATTATGATGAGGTGAAGCAAATGAAAAGGAGTGATGTCAAAGAAGGAGACTAGATTCAAGTAAAGGAACCTAAGAAAGTACTAAAAGGATAGTCTAAGTACAGGGCTCAACAAAGAGTAATGAAATGTTCTGGAAAGTCTGTTATTCTTGATAATGGTAAGAGGTGGTCTTGTGATGACATAATATCATCAAATCCTAAAATTTCTATTGAGGAAGAGGACACAGTAGAAGAGTTAAAGAACGATACTGGAAGATGTGGCATGTCATCAAAAAATAGGAAGATTATACATGACTTTAAAAAAGATTTTGTATACTACTGAACTATTCTTCTTCACATCAGTTTGTTTGCAAGGAGTGATGCTGATATTATATCCTTTAAATAAGAATATTTGTTTTCATGTTTTTTTGTTTCTAGTTAAAAACAATTGTTTTGTTGATTTAACATTTCACACACATGAAAATTGTTTGTTGGTGGAGGGGGAGATGTTATATATTTATATGTATTGTTGTTCCCATGGTGCACAGTGAGGCAATATGGTTCTGGAACCCCTTGATTCCAGAACCAGAGAGCAAAGCAAGGAGATAGGTAGTGAGAGATGCACCTGGGGACATTTATTATAATTATTACGAATAAATGAACAAATACTTCAGCAACAAGTGTTTGTGTATATTATACAACAATAAGCTCATAGTAACCCCCAGAACTCTGGTATACCATACCTAGCCAACATCTGGTCATTTGGGCTGGACTGCTCCCTTTGTCCTGGGAACAAGCCTGATATAATATCATCTTTACCCTTCAGTGATAAATTGGTAGCATGAAAAACGATGGCCTGGAGAGGTGCCCCAAGAGGTGTTATGATTACCTCAAACACTTCCAGCCATCAACCATCAGCGTTGTTAGGTTGTGGGTTGTGTAGTGTCAGAGATTAGGGATTTTCTGGTGGGCCTGATCTTTGAGCAAATGGCCTTCTCTCAGGTTTTCTGTTCATCTAGTCTAACCTCTCCAATTTGCTGGAGGTGTTTTTGGGTCCTTCTTTATAGCCCCTCCCCATTATCACTTTTCCCTAGGTGATGATCTGCATCCTAGCACAAATGTAATTACAAGAACCCATCTATGCAGCCTCTTATTGGGTACCCTCTGTGCTGCTCTCCCCACACTACCGTTTCTTCATCCCATAATCCTTCACCTGTTCCATCACCAACTCTCTCCAGCAGTACCTCTTCACCCTACATTATTTGCCCTTGCTTCCATCCCTTCACCATTTGGACCTGCAATGTAACTGGCCCATTCAACAATATGTCCTCAATACATGCAGACCTCATGAGAGCTATGGATGCCTAAACTGTCTCCTCCATTGTGGCTATTGGTAGTAAAAAATGTCACCTCATCCCCAAATAGCTGCCTCTATGATGCACACTTCAGAATTGTGTGCAGTGACCTAGCCTGCGTAGTTCGATCGCGTGGCCCATCGGCAACCAATCAATGGCCAGGCACATCTGTGTGGGCATTCTTTGGTTGCTGCCAAACTTAACAGCCCAATGGGGACAGGAGATGCCTTCCTGCCCTATCAATCCAGTTTAATATTAGTGCATTTTCAATGTCTGCATAGATTCACATTAAATGGCATGGCATAGTGGCTCTTACTATGCACTTTTTGTTTCTTGTTTATTATAACTGCAGCAAGGAAAAACTAAACCATATCTCCCATAAACCCCTTTGCTGACCCTCCCCTTGTTGGTCATATACCAATCTTGTCTGTAGTATCCAGTATATTAGCCCAGAGTGAAGGTAGCAAGTTCTCTGTCTTTGCTGCTGCCATTTCTGCTGTATTTGGAACTTTTTAAAAAACATTATACTGCAGTGTACATACTAACTTTCTTGGGATGTATGTGCTGCTGTGTACCAACACTATGCACTTGTTGGACCTTTAATTTGTATTTAAATAGCCTCTTAGTGTCTACGCTCATGTATACAAGCAAACCCTGTTTGGTACTTGCAGCTTAGCTGTGATCATTTTTGGAGACTCAGCGCAGTGAGTGCTGAGCCATTGCTTTGCTTACAGCTCAGTTCTGATCCGCATTTGAATACTCAGTGCAGTGGGTGAAGAGTCTGAAGCGACCAAAGTGGTTTTATTTATTGAGGCTTAGCTCTCACAATGTGAGGAGACTCTCCACGGTTACTTGGGCACAGGGAGTGCTGCCATTTCTGGGCTTCTGTTGCAAGCGTACATCCTTAAAGGAAAGGACCTTACACCTGCCAATTTAGCACTTCAGATTCAATGTTAGAATTTTACAAACTCACTGAAAGTTGCAGAAGTGGTCACAACATTATGGCTGCTTCGCAAAATAAGGATTTAGATTCTGATCATGTGATCTCAGATGAGAATTAGGAAGTTGATGCCTGTCACTGCAATCTAGTTACTTTTATTGTGGAAACTGTGTTCCAATCAGTCACCTCTGTAGTAGGACATAGAGTTCAACATACAATTAACTCCTTTGTTCTGGTTTAAAAGAAAGCCTTCTTCACTATCACATAAATGCAAGTATACATTTCAATATATAAAAGGATAAAAAAGGAATTCCTCATTGTGCTCTATTTAAGTAAACAATATTTGAATGTATTCTTGTCCTTAACAAAGCAACATGAGAATCATTTAAAAAAAGTTTTAAAACACCTCGATTCCATTCTAATATTCAAAGTAGTGTAATATTCTTGCTAAGGAAAGTTTATTTTTTTTAGTTACATTGCTAATGATAAATACGTTTCCCTACACGTGTTTCACTAAGTTTAGGGAATTGGCCAGTACCCACTTAGTGATCTCCTTCAGGACCGTTAACTTTGATAGATTCGACTGTTACAAACATCTGAGTATTGTTTACTTTCCTTATTTAAAAAAGATAAATATCCTATGAATATTTGAAACCAAGGAAAGTAAAAAAAACGAGCAAGATTGACAATTCAAAGAAAAAAGGATACAATCAACACATTTTTTTACTGCTGGTTAATGAGAGTAACATAAACCCAATTATATGGTTCATATTCCTAAGTGAATCGATTATTCAAATTAGATTCATTTATAGAAAATGTATTCAAGATGACATATTTTGTTATTCAAGGTATTGGGAAATGCCATTTCTTGTATAATTATATCCTCTTGACAACTGATGATGACAACATTATTACAATTATTTGTAAGGCTAGTACATTATTAAAATCCAATTGGCTTTTTTTATATGGTTAAACAATTGACTTGTAGAACATAATATGATTTGTCTTACACCTTCCTTAAAGTATAATGTTCAGAGAACTCTTCTGAGACTCCTGCATCGTTTAAGTGATGTGTCAATCCTAAATGTGTGAATGCATGAGCTCTATTTAGAAAAAAAACAATAATTGGCTTTAGATATATTCATTTTTTTGACATTGTTTGTGTCTACTTAATGCTTCAGTTTTGGGATTAGAACATTGTATTCTTTAAATACTCAGGATTACTATGTTATGTTCCTCAATTTGTCTTGCAAAACGTTAAAGTTAGGACTGTTGTCACCGTTGTCAAGTATTCATCTATTAATGGGTTTAAAGAAGATTTGCTGTGATATGCTATGACAGGATCCATATTAGGCAAGGGCCTTGATATAATCAATCAAGGATTCTATGTTTTTTCAAGTTCATGAAAATAGTAACATTTTCACGATAATTGTTTACTTATACTGGAAGAAACGTTCACCTCATTTGTAACAAGATTGTTATAAAACATCTATATGGCTACATTTTTGTATTGCAAATCTACCCACTGACCATTTGGTTAGATTGTAATTATCAACATGGCATGAACGTTTCATATGCTTTCTTATTGGATTAATCAAAATTCCAATCTTAGATTTAAATGATATTCAACTCACATCAAATATATTCTCTTTGACTAGGTTCTAGATGCACATACGTCTTCATGCAGCTCCAAGAATAACAGACACATAGACCGTATTTAAATTATGCTCAATTTATAGAAAATGTTTGGTGCAAATACTCCCCAAAATTGTCTGCATTTTGATTTAGGAAAATAAATGTCAAGATCTTTGCCTATAGAAAGAATCAAATTACATTCAAATTACATCAGCAGAGTTTCAGCACTAGCTACATTATTACTTCCTTTCATCCAGCTCTTGCCCGTTTCCTTATATTCTATGCCAAAACACCAGAACAGCAAGAGACAAAGAAACTGTCTGTCCTTCTAGACATCTCAGCCAGAAAACTTCCAAATCTTCAATAATCTAATAACCACCAAACCTAGTAAAAAGGAATTCCCTTTCCAAATTTTGAATAGAGGATTCCATGAGCATGTGCTTCACAGTTTTGATCCTGTAAATATTGTATCAAACATTAAAAAAACATGTATTTCCTATGCAATTCTCAGATTACAAAATTGCCTAATGGTCAACTGGGGCATAATCTTCTTAGTGAGGGCAAGATTTCTGTCTTTTCATGAGTACCATTCAATTACCAATTCCACTGTGGTATATTACTTTTTAACTAATTCACCTCTCATTTAACTGGATCATCATAAGAGTATATTGATACTTAAGCTGTTTCAGGAATTTCCTAAAGTGGTTCACATATTCTACCATTCTCAAATTACTGCTAGCCAGCAAGATTTCTGTCAATTTTCCCAATAGGCCCACATCTCTAGAGCTCTGTATTTTCATATAAAACACTCCCTCATAGGATTTGTCCAGCGCAGTCAGGGAGGTCAGACCAAGTTCTCTTCCTAAATATTGAATCAGGGTCCCTCTTGGTATCTCCAAGGTAGAATGCCAGAAGTGGCTTTCCCACTTGTCTAACAAATATCCCCAAGAATTCCAAATCTCTTCCCCATATAACAAAACTGGACATATGCTATTATCGTATGCCAGAATGAGGGGCTCAAGTGAATAGCCTCCTCAGCTATTTTATCAAACCCATGAAGAACCATCACCAAATTGGATGCCTTATTAACCATGGCATTGCAGAGACTTTTCTACTAAAGTTTATTATCATCCAAAAGACCCATATAGTATAAACCCAGAAGAAATTACTTACCACCTCAACTACCCGATATCTAAGTTTACACAGATACCTGTTCTTGTCCTTTTTACAGATGAAGCACTTGTTTTAGTGATGTTCATGCATTTTTAGTAGAAACATCCTCTACTGCGTTTAATCATGTACTGCTGCCCTACAATATGTTCTGCCTAACAGCACTAGGTCAGTGGCATGGGCTTAGTGTAAGCAAAACAAAAGAGTTGATGGCTGGAAGGTTTAGAATAAATCTTGACCTCTGGCATTGCTCTGGGCAACCCTCCAGACCATCGTTCTTCACCTGCCAAGCCATTACAAAAGGGGAAAAACCATATGCAAATCAGGCTTGGTCCCACCCCCAAAGGGGTAGTCCAGCCCGAACTGCTAGGTCACATCCCTTTTGCACGAGACCACAAGCATCCCCAGACATGTTTCAGCCTTGTTGGGTGTCATTGGTGAGGAGTAGCTTGGGTCTCTAGGCCCAGCAGGCAAGGGACCCACGTCTGGGCATACCCTTCCCACTCGGGGTGACAATAGCAAAACAAAAGAGTTGATGGCTGGAAGCCACGTTGGTCACAAAGTACACTCGCAGCCATGAACAAAATTACACAAACACACATCTGACTACACGAAGAACATGCTTACATGGTTCTGTAGATAGAGGACAGATACATATACATACTGGCAAAAGCTTTTATAATTTTTCTCATTAGCCAAGTGCAGAAACGCTGAATGCAAGGCAATACAGAGATGCAAAGCAAGCTTGCAGATGCTTATGGCAACTAACCTTATGGAACTACAGGATCACATAAGGAGCCTGGAAGGACCAAATACGAATAACCTTTGGAAAACATAGCATGGTATACATATGTAGAAATCATAGTATAAGCATAACGAGGATCACATAATGCCGCAAGTCGCAGGACAAGAGACAAGGGAAAGCAAAACTCAGCTGTACAGCACAGGGAGGCCAGGGCTTGCAGCCAAGTCAGAGACAAGCAACACATTCCAGACTTAAAACAACAAGTGCAATCTGCAGATGAATTGAATAAATCCTCATGAATTGCAAACCAGAAGAGCTTGATTTTGTGGCCCTCAACCACGTGATGCAGCCGAGCTAGACAATGATTATTCACCCATGGTGGGAAGATAATACAGTTCTCAGCAATGCAGACATGAAGTGACACATGGACTTGTCAACAACTTTGCAACATTGATGACACTCTCAGAGGCAAACGTGGTACTGCTAACAGATACATTGGGAACACATAGTCATTCTCATCACCTTGAAGAGGTGCAAAGGGTGCTGAGAAGAGAGCTAGGTCCCAGGCATGGGGAGACCAGTTCTAGCAGGTCAGGGGACAGAAATCCAGGGGTGGATGGCAGAGGGCAAGGGCCAATGTAATCCTGCGACCCTGAAACAATGCATTAGATAGTTTTTGGGAAAGGGGCAGGCTAACCACCTGACATGAGAGGGCCAATTAACTAAGATCCATAGGGACAATTTATATGGTGTACCACTCTGATCAACCAATCAGAAAGTGTGATAGGTTTTTCGGAGAAGGGTCCATGTTGTGACAGTACTGTGCAACAAAACGGCCTGACACAGGTTTGTGAGTAGTTACTCTGGAGATTTCTTTATGGGCTGTATGATCACTGTCAGTTTTTGTAATAAACAACAGTTATTACTTGCCCTTGGCTGAGTCCTCTGTTTGTTACTGGGGGAGGGTTGTGGGGCCCTGGGAGCTGAATGGGTAAGTGTTATATATTTATATGTATTGTTGTTCCCATGGTGCACACTGAGGCAATATGGTTCTGGAACCCCTTGATTCCAGAACCAGAGAGCAAGGCAAGGAGATGCACCTGGGAACCTTTATTATGATTATTACAAATAAATGAACAAATACTTCAGCAACAAGTGTTTGTGTATATTATACAACAATTGGCAACGAGGAACGTCCAGCACAGCGGATAGGTCCCTGGCAGAGAAAGAAGAGTCTGGGCGTGCGAACCAAAAGATCAATACATTGAAATAACAGCAGTACTACGTGTGAGATCATGACGTGTACGAATGAGCCTGACAAGATTAGAAAAGGAAAACAGTGAGTCATATCAAAGGATTATATAATTGAAACGAAAGAAGAAAGTACATACGGTTGATTGTGGGTGTCGTCGTGTCATTTGAACAGTGCGCGAGCATATGAATCGCTTCGCATTAGAGCAAAGCACCTTAAGAAGCATGAAAAACGTGAAGCTGCCATTTTGGAGGCAGGAGAGTTTCTATGACAACATAATCTACTGGTACATCGGCTATTTTGTGAACGCTGTATAAATACACCAGAAACGTTAATACATTAAAGAAAGGAACAGTAAAACACAGAAGTCAAAGGATTTAACACAACGTGTGTCCAAGAGAGCATTAATAATATACAGTGCGGCACGAGTTGTAATTAACACGATTCATAAATATAACGAGTGCAATGGCAATATAATGGATAGACAATGTGACAAATGTTACACATGAAAACTAAAGGAAATAAATTGATATTGCAAGTACAAGACATCAATTAAGAGACTGTCAGTGTGCCAAAATAAATTAGAGTGACTTCCACAGGAACAACATCAACTATAAAAAATAAAAAAAATAACATGCAGAACATTGCTACAACCAGGAAACCCGATATGTCCATGGGAACCGTGGCTAGACAGTTTTCAGGTGTACCCCAGAGCAATAGGAGAAGCTAAATTTAATGATGACTTAAAAGAAGCCACACTTCTGAACTGTGTGGGTGCTGAAGCCCTTAGAATATTCAGGACTTTACCAGATCCAGTTAATGTGGATGAGAGTTCTGAGGAAGTTGATTCAGGATCTGGGGCTAACAAAAAGTATGAATTAGCTGTCATTAAGTTGACTAAACATTGTGGAAACAAAACTAATATTGTGCTAGAACGATATCATTTCTTTTCGTGGCGACAAAACAATCGATAAACAGTAGACACATACATGGCTGCTCTAAGAGGCTTAATATCTACATGTAAATTTACTGGAATAGCAGAAGAATATTTAAGAGACCAATTAGTGTTAAGAGTTGCAGATTCTCGGATACAACAACGACTGTGGCAAGCAAAGGACCCAACTCTAGAACAAGCTATGGAAATAGCTAGGTCAATGGAATTGGGGGATACATGTATGAAAGAAATACAAAGCAAAATAGAAAATGGTGAAGTAAGATGCATTCAAGATATCAATGAAGAAAATTCGGATAGGGAAGAAGAAAACCTAGCTGCAATGGTTAGAAAGATGTCAAAGAACAACATTAGGAAAGAGAGGGAACCGAACATTAAGATGCAAAATAAATGCTACAAATGTGGCAGATACAGACAAAATAACATCGAGAGAAAACGCCCCGCATACTCAGCAGAATGTTATAAATGTGGATATGTGGGCCATTTTGGGAAAGTGTGTCGAAATATCAGAGGAAGAGGAAGAGCTGGAATGTATCCTATGAATAAAATGCAGAGGGAAGGAAATAAAATGACAAGAAACAGTATGCCGAGTATGAGAACAGCAAAAGGAATAACTGGACCGAGTGGCATGATGTCTATTATAAATGAGATGGAAGAACAAATACAAATCTTAACGTTATCAACAAATGAAGGAGGAATAGGATCATGGGTACCTATGTTAGTGAATGGCGTTCCACTGAGAGTAATGGTTGACACAGGTCCACGTATACCATGGTAGATATAGAAACATTTGAAAAAGAATTACAAGGAAGAAGAGAAGATTTGAGAGACACCAGAGTGAGAGTCACTGGCTATGGGAAGACACCCATCAACATAATTGGGTACACATGGGTACATGTGTGTTTCAAAGGGCGGAAGACATATTGTAAACTATATGTGGCTGTAAATGGGTTTTCAATTGTAGGATGGTGGGAACAAGCCTCATTACAAATAAAAATACATCCGGGAGAAAGTGTTCCTATTTTAGGCATCACTGAAGGAAGTTGTGTAGACAATGAAAATTTAACAAAGAGTTTTCCAAAAGTATTTAATGACAAACTTGGCATACTGAAAGGTTTTAAACATCGTATAGTATTGAAAAAGGGCGCCAAACCAATAGTTCACAAAGTAAGAAACATTCCAATCGGAACAAGGGAAGCTTTACAGAAAGCATTAGTGAGACTTTGTGAACAAGACGTTATAGAACATATTGAAAGTTCAGAATGGCTTTCACCAATTGTTATCGTGCCGAAACCAGATAGGTCAATAAGAATGTGTGTGGACCTTAGAGATTTAAATGCAAATATTTGGGTGGATAGACATCCACTACCAAATATAGTTGAGATGCTAATGACAATGAAGCCAGCAAAATTGTTTATGACATTAGATCTATGATCAGTTTATCATCAGGTGTTACTAGATGAAGAGTCAAGACATTTAACATATTTTATCACACCATTGGGAGCATTCAGGTACACAAGGATGCCTTTTGGTTTGGCGTCTGCAGCGACCATATTTCAAAGGTTAATGCACCAGTTACTTGAAGGACTACAAGGAATTTACTATTTCGAAGATGATATACTTATTTCAGCAATAACCGAAGAGGAGCACAATGCGAAATTATTAGGAGTTCTACAAGTCATTTAAGAAAGAGGTCTCACACTCAAAATAGATAAATGCAAGATAAAGAAGAATGAGGTGACTTATTTAGGTCATTCGATAAATGCGGAAGGCATTAAACCAAAGGAAGCCTTGGTAAACACAATTCTAAATATTCCAGAACCTGAGAACAACAATCAACTTTGGAGTTTTCTAGGATTGATTGAATATTATCCAAAATGTGTACATCAGTTTTCAGACAAAACAAGCCATATGACAGAGTTAATGAGTAAAGGTACAACATTTATTTGGTCCAAGGAATGCAAAGGAGAATTCACACAACTGAAAGAGATCATCAATAAAGCCCCAATTCTAAAAATGTTTGACTATGGTGCAAAGAGTATAATTTCTGTTGATGCCAGTGTAATTGGTTTGGGTGCTGTACTCGAACAGGTAAAAAAAGGAACAGTGGTGTCAATTGCTTTTGCCTCTAGAGTATTGAGAGGAGCAGAGAAAAATTATTCCACTATTGAGAGGGAGGCGTTGGGAGTAAGATGGATTTTGGAACATTTTAAATGTTTGTTATGGGGTGTACCTATAGAATTGAGAACTGATCACAAACCATTCGTTTGAGTATTAATCTCAAAAAGTACACAATTAACATCGCCACGAATGAAGCGATGGATTTTGGACATTATGCAATATAAGGTCATGGTGAAATACACACCAGGAAAGTCCAATGTAGTAGCAGACTGTTTTTCGAGATTACCTTGGGACAGTTATATTGAAGGGAAGTATGAGAATGTAGATTTTGAAGAGGAAACAACAGAATGCGTGATAGCACAAGTCACCTCTGGGTTTTCAAAAGAAGAATGGGCCAGAGCCATGGTTGAAGATATTGAACAAATATGTTTAAAGAAAGATATCAACAGTGATTGGAGGGACATCGATCAAAATATTAAGGGCTGGGATAAATTGAGAGATGAAATCTCATGTGATGATACATGCACGTATCGAGGTGATCACATCATTCCGCCAATATCGTTAAGAAAGAAAATTATGGACTTTGCCCATGAAGGGCATGTTGGAAGGAGCCTGACGAAAAGGAGAGTGAGAGAAGTATACTGGTAGCCCAATATGTGGAATAAAATGGAACAGTTAGTAAAAGAATGTATGGTGTGTGCCGTAAGTGATAAAGGAAAGAAAACATGGCCAACACCTTTGCAACCAGTGGAAGTTCCCAAGACCATTTGGACAAAGTTGGCCATTGACATAACAGGTCCATTTGAAATATTGGGACCTCAGAGGGTGTATATTATAGTATTAATGGATTATACTTTTAAATGTATAATTTAATGTATAATTTAAATGAGTGGGCGTGGCAGAAGATACAATAACTGCTGTCAAAGTAGTGACATTCTTGGAAGATATTTTCAATAGAGAAGGAGATCCCATGCCGGAAAAAGGTGTCGGTGCCATTAAACCCTTAACGCCTGATTACGAGGTCCCTTTACGGGACCCGACCTTAACGGCTGGTTTTTCCAGCTGTTAAAGTAGGGACCCGCAAAGGGACTTTGGGGCTAATAACGGTACCGCAATTTGCGGTACCATTATTAGCGCCTTCCCCATTCCCATTGAGCCCTATGGGGCAAGGGCCATGGCGGCATGGGGAATTACTGCCCCACCAACCTCGGAATGGGGTGGTAATCCCCCATTCCGTCATAGCGGACACCGGCTCGTAATGAGGCTCAGAGTCACCCTACAGTCAGTAACGGAAGAAGAGCCTTTCACATTAATGAGAGGAAGAACTGCTTCAAATAGACTGAGACCGGCTTGGCTCATGTTGAATAAAAAATAAAGAAATTAACATGGAAGAGATTATGAGGAAAGTAAAAAGAACCAGGCTGAGTATAAAAAGTATTATGATGAGATGAAGCATGTGAAAAGGATTGATGTTAAAGAAGGAGACTAGATTCAAGTAAAGGAACCTAAGAAAGTACTAAAAGGAGAGTCTAAGTACAGAGCTCCACAAAGAGTAATGAAATGTTCTGGAAGTCTGTTATTCTTGCATTATGATGAGGTGAAGCAAATGAAAAGGAGTGATGTCAAAGAAGGAGACTAGATTCAAGTAAAGGAACCTAAGAAAGTACTAAAAGGATAGTCTAAGTACAGGGCTCAACAAAGAGTAATGAAATGTTCTGGAAAGTCTGTTATTCTTGATAATGGTAAGAGGTGGTCTTGTGATGACATAATATCATCAAATCCTAAAATTTCTATTGAGGAAGAGGACACAGTAGAAGAGTTAAAGAACGATACTGGAAGATGTGGCATGTCATCAAAAAATAGGAAGATTATACATGACTTTAAAAAAGATTTTGTATACTACTGAACTATTCTTCTTCACATCAGTTTGTTTGCAAGGAGTGATGCTGATATTATATCCTTTAAATAAGAATATTTTTTTTCATGTTTTTTTGTTTCTAGTTAAAAACAATTGTTTTGTTGATTTAACATTTCACACACATGAAAATTGTTTGTTGGTGGAGGGGGAGATGTTATATATTTATATGTATTGTTGTTCCCATGGTGCACAGTGAGGCAATATGGTTCTGGAACCCCTTGATTCCAGAACCAGAGAGCAAA
The DNA here is from genome assembly GCF_040938575.1 of Ambystoma mexicanum. Lineage (NCBI taxonomy): Eukaryota > Metazoa > Chordata > Amphibia > Caudata > Ambystomatidae > Ambystoma > Ambystoma mexicanum. The sequence goes on along the minus strand of NC_090936.1, from coordinate 978,767,977 downwards.
GCAAGGAGATAGGTAGTGAGAGATGCACCTGGGGACATTTATTATAATTATTACGAATAAATGAACAAATACTTCAGCAACAAGTGTTTGTGTATATTATACAACAATAAGCTCATAGTAACCCCCAGAACTCTGGTATACCATACCTAGCCAACATCTGGTCATTTGGGCTGGACTGCTCCCTTTGTCCTGGGAACAAGCCTGATATAATATCATCTTTACCCTTCAGTGATAAATTGGTAGCATGAAAAACGATGGCCTGGAGAGGTGCCCCAAGAGGTGTTATGATTACCTCAAACACTTCCAGCCATCAACCATCAGCGTTGTTAGGTTGTGGGTTGTGTAGTGTCAGAGATTAGGGATTTTCTGGTGGGCCTGATCTTTGAGCAAATGGCCTTCTCTCAGGTTTTCTGTTCATCTAGTCTAACCTCTCCAATTTGCTGGAGGTGTTTTTGGGTCCTTCTTTATAGCCCCTCCCCATTATCACTTTTCCCTAGGCGATGATCTGCATCCTAGCACAAATGTAATTACAAGAACCCATCTATGCAGCCTCTTATTGGGTACCCTCTGTGCTGCTCTCCCCACACTACCGTTTCTTCATCCCATAATCCTTCACCTGTTCCATCACCAACTCTCTCCAGCAGTACCTCTTCACCCTACATTATTTGCCCTTGCTTCCATCCCTTCACCATTTGGACCTGCAATGTAACTGGCCCATTCAACAATATGTCCTCAATACATGCAGACCTCATGAGAGCTATGGATGCCTAAACTGTCTCCTCCATTGTGGCTATTGGTAGTAAAAAATGTCACCTCATCCCCAAATAGCTGCCTCTATGATGCACACTTCAGAATTGTGTGCAGTGACCTAGCCTGCGTAGTTCGATCGCGTGGCCCATCGGCAACCAATCAATGGCCAGGCTCATCTGTGTGGGCATTCTTTGGTTGCTGCCAAACTTAACAGCCCAATGGGGACAGGAGATGCCTTCCTGCCCTATCAATCCAGTTTAATATTAGTGCATTTTCAATGTCTGCATAGATTCACATTAAATGGCATGGCATAGTGGCTCTTACTATGCACTTTTTGTTTCTTGTTTATTATAACTGCAGCAAGGAAAAACTAAACCATATCTCCCATAAACCCCTTTGCTGACCCTCCCCTTGTTGGTCATATACCAATCCTGTCTGTAGTATCCAGTATATTAGCCCAGAGTGAAGGTAGCAAGTTCTCTGTCTTTGCTGCTGCCATTTCTGCTGTATTTGGAACTTTTTAAAAAACATTATACTGCAGTGTACATACTATTTTTCTTGGGATGTATGTGCTGCTGTGTACCAACACTATGCACTTGTTGGACCTTTAATTTGTATTTAAATGGCCTCTTAGTGTCTACGCTCATGTATACAAGCAAACCCTGTTTGGTACTTGCAGCTTAGCTGTGATCAGTTTTGGAGACTCAGCGCAGTGAGTGCTGAGCCATTGCTTTGCTTACAGCTCAGTTCTGATCCGCATTTGAATACTCAGTGCAGTGGGTGAAGAGTCTGAAGCGACCAAAGTGGTTTTATTTATTGAGGCTTAGCTCTCACAATGTGAGGAGACTCTCCACGGTTACTTGGGCACAGGGAGTGCTGCCATTTCTGGGCTTCTGTTGCAAGCGTACATCTTTAAAGGAAAGGACCTTACACCTGCCAATTTAGCACTTCAGATTCAATGTTAGAATTTTACAAACTCACTGAAAGTTGCAGAAGTGGTCACAACATTATGGCTGCTTCGCAAAATAAGGATTTAGATTCTGATCATGTGATCTCAGATGAGAATTAGGAAGTTGATGCCTGTCACTGCAATCTAGTTACTTTTATTGTGGAAACTGTGTTCCAATCAGTCACCTCTGTAGTAGGACATAGAGTTCAACATACAATTAACTCCTTTGTTCTGGTTTAAAAGAAAGCCTTCTTCACTATCACATAAATGCAAGTATACATTTCAATATATAAAAGGATAAAAAAGGAATTCCTCATTGTGCTCTATTTAAGTAAACAATATTTGAATGTATTCTTGTCCTTAACAAAGCAACATGAGAATCATTTTAAAAAAGTTTTAAAACACCTCGATTCCATTCTAATATTCAAAGTAGTGTAATATTCTTGCTAAGGAAAGTTTATTTTTTTTAGTTACATTGCTAATGATAAACACGTTTCCCTACACGTGTTTCACTAAGTTTAGGGAATTGGCCAGTACCCACTTAGTGATCTCCTTCAGGACCGTTAACTTTGATAGATTCGACTGTTACAAACATCTGAGTATTGTTTACTTTCCTTATTTAAAAAAGATAAATATCCTATGAATATTTGAAACCAAGGAAAGTAAAAAAAACGAGCAAGATTGACAATTCAAAGAAAAAAGGATACAATCAACACATTTTTTTACTGCTGGTTAATGAGAGTAACATAAACCCAATTATATGGTTCATATTCCTAAGTGAATCGATTATTCAAATTAGATTAATTTATAGAAAATGTATTCAAGATGACATATTTTGTTATTCAAGGTATTGGGAAATGCCATTTCTTGTATAATTATATCCTCTTGACAACTGATGATGACTACATTATTACAATTATTTGTAAGGCTAGTACATTATTAAAATCCAATTGGCTTTTTTTATATGGTTAAACAATTGACTTGTAGAACATAATATGATTTGTCTTACACCTTCCTTAAAGTATAATGTTCAGAGAACTCTTCTGAGACTCCTGCATCGTTTAAGTGATGTGTCAATCCTAAATGTGTCAATGCATGAGCTCTATTTAGAAAAAAAACAATAATTGGCTTTAGATATATTCATTTTTTTGACATTGTTTGTGTCTACTTAATGCTTCAGTTTTGGGATTAGAACATTGTATTCTTTAAATACTCAGGATTACTGTGTTATGTTCCTCAATTTGTCTTGCAAAACGTTAAAGTTAGGACTGTTGTCACCGTTGTCAAGTATTCATCTGTTAATGGGTTTAAAGAAGATTTGCTGTGATATGCTATGACAGAATCCATATTAGGCAAGGGCCTTGATATAATCAATCAAGGATTCTATGTTTTTTCAAGTTCATGAAAATAGTAACATTTTCACATAATTGTTTACTTATACTGGAAGAAACGTTCACCTCATTTGTAACAAGATTGGTATAAAACATCTATATGGCTACATTTTTGTATCGCAAATCTACCCACTGACCATTTGGTTAGATTGTAATTATCAACATGGCAGGAACGTTTCATATGCTTTCTTATTGGATTAATCAAAATTCCAATCTTAGATTTAAATGATATTCAACTCATCAAATATATTCTCTTTGACTAGGTTCTAGATGCACATACGTCTTCATGCAGCTCCAAGAATAACAGACACATAGACCGTATTTAAATTATGCTCAATTTATAGAAAATGTTTGGTGCAAATACTCCCCAAAATTGTCTGCATTTTGATTTAGGAAAATAAATGTCAAGATCTTTGCCTATAGAAAGAATCAAATTACATTCAAATTACATCAGCAGAGTTTCAGCACTAGCTACATTATTACTTCCTTTCATCCAGCTCTTGCCCGTTTCCTTATATTCTATGCCAAAACACCAGAACAGCAAGAGACAAAGAAACTGTCTGTCCTTCTAGACATCTCAGCCAGAAAACTTCCAAATCTTCAATAATCTAATAACCACCAAACCTAGTAAAAAGGAATTCCCTTTCCAAATTTTGAGTAGAGGATTCCATGAGCATGTGCTTCACAGTTTTGATCCTGTAAATATTGTATCAAACATTAAAAAAACATGTATTTCCTATGCAATTCTCAGATTACAAAATTGCCTAATGGTCAACTGGGGCATAATCTTCTTAGTGAGGGCAAGATTTATGTCTTTTCATGAGTACCATTCAATTACCAATTCCACTGTGGTATATTACTTTTTAACTAATTCACCTCTCATTTAACTGGATCATCATAAGAGTATATTGATACTTAAGCTGTTTCAGGAATTTCCTAAAGTGGTTCACATATTCTACCATTCTCAAATTACTGCTAGCCAGCAAGATTTCTGTCAATTTTCCCAATAGGCCCACATCTCTAGAGCTCTGTATTTTCATATAAAACACTCCCTCATAGGATCTGTCCAGCGCAGTCAGGGAGGTCAGACCAAGTTCTCTTCCTAAATATTGAATCAGGGTCCCTCTTGGTATCTCCAAGGTAGAATGCCAGAAGTGGCTTTCCCGCTTGTCTAACAAATATCCCCAAGAATTCCAAATCTCTTCCCCATATAACAAAACTGGACATATGCTATTATCGTATGCCAGAATGAGGGGCTCAAGTGAATAGCCTCCTCAGCTATTTTATCAAACCCATGAAGAACCATCACCAAATTGGATGCCTTATTAACCATGGCATTGCAGAGACTTTTCTACTAAAGTTTATTATCATCCAAAAGACCCATATAGTATTTACCCAGAAGAAATTACTTACCACCTCAACTACCCGATATCTAAGTTTACACAGATACCTGTTCTTGTCCTTTTTACAGATGAAGCACTTGTTTTAGTGATGTTCATGCATTCTTAGTAGAAACATCCTCTACTGCGTTTAATCATGTACTGCTGCCCTACAATATGTTCTGCCTAACAGCACTAGGTCAGTGGCATGGGCTTGGTGTAAGCAAAACAAAAGAGTTGATGGCTGGAAGGTTTAGAATAAATCTTGACCTCTGGCATTGCTCTGGGCAACCCTCCAGACCATCGTTCTTCACCTGCCAAGCCATTACAAAAGGGGAAAAACCATATGCAAATCAGGCTTGGTCCCACCCCCAAAGGGGTAGTCCAGCCCGAACTGCTAGGTCACATCCCTTTTGCACGAGACCACAAGCATCCCCAGACATGTTTCAGCCTTGTTGGGCGTCATCAGTGAGAAGTAGCTTGGGTCTCTAGGCCCAGCAGGCAAGGGACCCACGTCTGGGCATACCCTTCCCACTCGGGGTGACAATAGCAAAACAAAAGAGTTGATGGCTGGAAGGTTTAGAATAAATCTTGACCTCTGGCATTGCTCTGGGCAACCCTCCAGACCATCGTTCTTCGCCTGCCAAGCCATTACAAAAGTGGAAAAACCATATGCAAATCAGGCTTGGTCCCACCCCCAAAGGGGTAGTCCAGCCCGAACTGCTAGGTCACATCCCTTTTGCACGAGACCACAAGCATCCCCAGACATGTTTCAGCCTTGTTGGGCATCATCAGTGAGGAGTAGCTTGGGTCTCTAAACCCAGCAGACTAGGGACCCACGTCTGGGCATACCCTTCCCACTCGGGGTGACAATAGCAAAACAAAAGAGTTGATGGCTGGAAGGTTTAGAATAAATCTTGACCTCTGGCATTGCTCTGGGCAACCCTCCAGACCATCGTTCTTCGCCTGCCAAGCCATTACAAAAGGGGAAAAACCATATGCAAATCAGGCTTGGTCCCACCCCCAAAGGGGTAGTCCAACCCGAACTGCTAGGTCACATCCCTTTTGCACGAGACCACAAGCATCCCCAGACATGTTTCAGACTTGTTGGGCGTCATCAGTGAGGAGTAGCTTGGGTCTCTAGACCCAGCAGGCAACGGACCCACGTCTGGGCATACCCTTCCCACTCGGGGTGACAATAGCAAAACAAAAGAGTTGATGGCTGGAAGGTTTAGAATAAATCTTGACCTCTGGCATTGCTCTGGGCAACCCTCCAGACCATCGTTCTTCGCCTGCCAAGCCATTACAAAAGGCGAAAAACCATATGCAAATCAGGCTTGGTCCCACCCGCAAAGGGGTAGTCCAGCCCGAACTGCTAGGTCACATCCCTTTTGCACCAGACCACAAGCATCCCCAGACATGTTTCAGCCTTGTTGGGCGTCATCAGTGAGGAGTAGCTTGGGTCTCTAGGCCCAGCAGGCAAGGGACCCACGTATGGGCATACCCTTCCCACTCGTGGTGACAATAGCAAAACAAAAGAGTTGATGGCTGGAAGGTTTAGAATAAATCTTGACCTCTGGCATTGCTCTGGGCAACCCTCCAGACCATCGTTCTTCGCCTGCCAAGCCATTACAAAAGGGGAAAAACCATATGCAAATCAGGCTTGGTCCCACCCCCAAAGGGGTAGTCCAGCCCGAACTGCTAGGTCACATCCCTTTTGCACGAGACCACAAGCATCCCCAGACATGTTTCAGCCTTGTTGGGCGTCATCAGTGAGGAGTAGCTTGGGTCTCTAGGCCCAGCAGGCAAGGGACCCACGTCTGGGCATACCCTTCCCACTCGGGGTGACAATAGCAAAACAAAAGAGTTGATGGCTGGAAGGTTTAGAATAAATCTTGACCTCTGGCATTGCTCTGGGCAACCCTCCAGACCATCGTTCTTCGCCTGCCAAGCCATTACAAAAGGGGAAAAACCATATGCAAATCAGGCTTGGTCCCACCCCCAAAGGGGTAGTCCAGCCCGAACTGCTAGGTCACATCCCTTTTGCACGAGACCACAAGCATCCACAGACATGTTTCAGCCTTGTTGGGCGTCATCAGTGAGGAGTAGCTTGGGTCTCTAGGCCCAGCAGGCAAGGGACCCACGTCTGGGCATACCCTTCCCACTCGGGGTGACAATAGCAAAACAAAAGAGTTGATGGCTGGAAGGTTTAGAATAAATCTTGACCTCTGGCATTGCTCTGGGCAACCCTCCAGACCATCGTTCTTCGCCTGCCAAGCCATTACAAAAGGGGAAAAACCATATGCAAATCAGGCTTGGTCCCACCCCGAAAGGGGTAGTCCAGCCCGAACTGCTAGGTCACATCCCTTTTGCACGAGACCACAAGCATCCCCAGACATGTTTCAGCCTTGTTGGGTGTCATTGGTGAGGAGTAGCTTGGGTCTCTAGGCCCAGCAGGCAAGGGACCCACGTCTGGGCATACCCTTCCCACTCTGGGTGACAATAGCAAAGCAAAAGAGTTGATGGCTGGAAGGTTTAGAATAAATCTTGACCTCTGGCATTGCTCTGGGCAACCCTCCAGACCATCGTTCTTCGCCTGCCTGGCCATTACAAAAGTGGAAAAACCATATGCAAATCAGGCTTGGTCCCACCCCCAAAGGGGTAGTCCAGCCCGAACTGCTAGGTCACATCCCTTTTGCACGAGACCACAAGCATCCCCAGACATGTTTCAGCCTTGTTGGGCATCATCAGTGAGGAGTAGCTTGGGTCTCTAAACCCAGCAGACTAGGGACCCACGTCTGGGCATACCCTTCCCACTCGGGGTGACAATAGCAAAACAAAAGAGTTGATGGCTGGAAGGTTTAGAATAAATCTTGACCTCTGGCATTGCTCTGGGCAACCCTCCAGACCATCGTTCTTCGCCTGCCAAGCCATTACAAAAGGGGAAAAACCATATGCAAATCAGGCTTGGTCCCACCCCCAAAGGGGTAGTCCAACCCGAACTGCTAGGTCACATCCCTTTTGCACGAGACCACAAGCATCCCCAGACATGTTTCAGACTTGTTGGGCGTCATCAGTGAGGAGTAGCTTGGGTCTCTAGACCCAGCAGGCAACGGACCCACGTCTGGGCATACCCTTCCCACTCGGGGTGACAATAGCAAAACAAAAGAGTTGATGGCTGGAAGGTTTAGAATAAATCTTGACCTCTGGCATTGCTCTGGGCAACCCTCCAGACCATCGTTCTTCGCCTGCCAAGCCATTACAAAAGGCGAAAAACCATATGCAAATCAGGCTTGGTCCCACCCGCAAAGGGGTAGTCCAGCCCGAACTGCTAGGTCACATCCCTTTTGCACCAGACCACAAGCATCCCCAGACATGTTTCAGCCTTGTTGGGCGTCATCAGTGAGGAGTAGCTTAGGTCTCTAGGCCCAGCAGGCAAGGGACCCACGTATGGGCATACCCTTCCCACTCGTGGTGACAATAGCAAAACAAAAGAGTTGATGGCTGGAAGGTTTAGAATAAATCTTGACCTCTGGCATTGCTCTGGGCAACCCTCCAGACCATCGTTCTTCGCCTGCCAAGCCATTACAAAAGGGGAAAAACCATATGCAAATCAGGCTTGGTCCCACCCCCAAAGGGGTAGTCCAGCCCGAACTGCTAGGTCACATCCCTTTTGCACGAGACCACAAGCATCCCCAGACATGTTTCAGCCTTGTTGGGCGTCATCAGTGAGGAGTAGCTTGGGTCTCTAGGCCCAGCAGGCAAGGGACCCACGTCTGGGCATACCCTTCCCACTCGGGGTGACAATAGCAAAACAAAAGAGTTGATGGCTGGAAGGTTTAGAATAAATCTTGACCTCTGGCATTGCTCTGGGCAACCCTCCAGACCATCGTTCTTCGCCTGCCAAGCCATTACAAAAGGGGAAAAACCATATGCAAATCAGGCTTGGTCCCACCCCCAAAGGGGTAGTCCAGCCCGAACTGCTAGGTCACATCCCTTTTGCACGAGACCACAAGCATCCACAGACATGTTTCAGCCTTGTTGGGCGTCATCAGTGAGGAGTAGCTTGGGTCTCTAGGCCCAGCAGGCAAGGGACCCACGTCTGGGCATACCCTTCCCACTCGGGGTGACAATAGCAAAACAAAAGAGTTGATGGCTGGAAGGTTTAGAATAAATCTTGACCTCTGGCATTGCTCTGGGCAACCCTCCAGACCATCGTTCTTCGCCTGCCAAGCCATTACAAAAGGGGAAAAACCATATGCAAATCAGGCTTGGTCCCACCCCGAAAGGGGTAGTCCAGCCCGAACTGCTAGGTCACATCCCTTTTGCACGAGACCACAAGCATCCCCAGACATGTTTCAGCCTTGTTGGGTGTCATTGGTGAGGAGTAGCTTGGGTCTCTAGGCCCAGCAGGCAAGGGACCCACGTCTGGGCATACCCTTCCCACTCTGGGTGACAATAGCAAAGCAAAAGAGTTGATGGCTGGAAGGTTTAGAATAAATCTTGACCTCTGGCATTGCTCTGGGCAACCCTCCAGACCATCGTTCTTCGCCTGCCTGGCCATTACAAAAGGGGAAAAACTATAAGCAAATCAGGCTCGGTCCCACCCCCAAAGGGGTGTCCAGCCCGAACTGCTAGGTCACATCCCTTTTGCACAAGACCACAAGCATACCCAGCCATGTTTCAGCCTTGTTGGGCGTCATCAGTGAGGAGTAGCTTGGGTCTCTAGGCCCAGCAGGCAAGGAACCCACGTCTGGGCATACCCTTCCCACTCGGGGTGACAATAGCAAAACAAAAGAGTTGATGGCTGGAAGGTTTAGAATAAATCTTGACCTCTGGCATTGCTCTGGGCAACCCTCCAGACCATCGTTCTTCGCCTGCCAAGCCATTACAAAAGGGGAAAAACCATATGCAAATCAGGCTTGGTCCCACCCCCAAAGGGGTAGTCCAGCCCGAACTGCTAGGTCACATCCCTTTTGCATGAGACCACAAGCATCCCCAGACATGTTTCAGCCTTGTTGGGCGTCATCAGTGAGGAGTAGCTTGGGTCTCTAGGCCCAGCAGGCAAGGGACCCACGTCTGGGCATACCCTTCCCACTCGGGGTGACAATAGCAAAACAAAAGAGTTGATGGCTGGAAGGTTTAGAATAAATCTTGACCTCTGGCATTGCTCTGGGCAACCCTCCAGACCATCGTTCTTCGCCTGCCAAGCCATTACAAAAGGGGAAAAACCATATGCAAATCAGGCTTGGTCCCACCCCCAAAGGGGTAGTCCAGCCCGAACTGCTAGGTCACATCCCATTTGCACGAGACCACAAGCATCCCCAGACATGTTTCAGCCTTGTTGGGCATCATCAGTGAGGAGTAGTTTGGGTCTCTAGGCCCAGCAGGCAAGGGACCCACGTCTGGGCATACCCTTCCCACTCGGGGTGACAATAGCAAAACAAACGAGTTGATGGCTGGAAGGTTTAGAATAAATCTTGACCTCTGGCATTGCTCTGGGCAACCCTCCAGACCATCGTTCTTCGCCTGCCAAGCCATTACAAAAGGCAAAAAACCATATGCAAATCAGGCTTGGTCCCACCCCCAAAGGGGTAGTCCAGCCCGAACTGCTAGGTCACATCCCATTTGCACGAGACCACAAGCATCCCAGACATGTTTCAGCCTTGTTGGGCGTCATCAGTGAGGAGTAGCTTGGGTCTCTAGGCCCAGCAGGCAAGGGACCCAGGTCTGGGCATACCCTGCCACTCGAGGTGACAATAGCAAAACAAAAGAGTTGATGGCTGGAAGGTTTAGAATAAATCTTGACCTCTGGCATTGCTCTGGGCAACCCTCCAGACCATCGTTCTTCGCCTGCCAAGCCATTACAAAAGTGGAAAAACCATATGCAAATCAGGCTTGGTCCCACCCCCAAAGGGGTAGTCCAGCCCGAACTGCTAGGTCACATCCCTTTTGCACGAGACCACAAGCATCCCCAGACATGTTTCAGCCTTGTTGGGCATCATCAGTGAGGAGTAGCTTGGGTCTCTAGGCCCAGCAGGCAAGGGACCCACGTCTGGGCATACCCTTCCCACTCGGGGTGACAATAGCAAAACAAAAGAGTTGATGGCTGGAAGGTTTAGAATAAATCTTGACCTCTGGCATTGCTCTGGGCAACCCTCCAGACCATCGTTCATCGCGCGCCAAGCCATTGCAAAAGGCAAAAAAACATATGCAAATCAGGCTTGGTCCCACCCCCAAAGGGGTAGTCCAGCCCGAACTGCTAGGTCACATCCCTTTTGCACAAGACCACAAGCATCCCAGACATGTTTCAGCCTTGTTGGGCGTCATCAGTGAGGAGTAGCTTGGGTCTCTAGGCCCAGCAGGCAAGGGACCCAGGTCTGGGCATACCCTGCCACTCGAGGTGACAATAGCAAAACAAAAGAGTTGATGGCTGGAAGGTTTAGAATAAATCTTGACCTCTGGCATTGCTCTGGGCAACCCTCCAGACCATCGTTCTTCGCCTGCCAAGCCATTACAAAAGGGGAAAAACCATATGCAAATCAGGCTTGGTCCCACCCCCAAAGGGGTAGACCAGTCCGAACTGCTAGGTCGCATCCCTTTTGCACGAGACCACAAGCATCCCCAGACATGTTTCAGCCTTGTTGGGCGTCATCAGTGAGGAGTAGCTTGGGTCTCTAGGCCCAGCAGGCAAGGGACCCACGTCTGGGCATACCCTTCCCACTCGGGGTGACAACAGCAAAGCAAAAGAGTTGATGGCTGGAAGGTTTAGAATAAATCTTGACCTCTGGCATTGCTCTGGGCAACCCTCCAGACCATCGTTCTTCGCCTGCCAAGCCATTACAAAAGGGGAAAAACCGTATGCAAATCAGGCTTGTTCCCACCCCCAAAGGGGTGTCCAGCCCAAACTGCTAGGTCACATCCCTTTTGCACGAGACCACAAGCATCCCCAGACATGTTTCAGCCTTGTTGGGCGTCATCAGTGAGGAGTAGCTTGGGTCTCTAGGCCCAGCAGGCAAGGGACCCACGTCTGGGCATACCCTTCCCACTCGGGGTGACAATAGCAAAACAAAAGAGTTGATGGCTGGAAGGTTTAGAATAAATCTTGACCTCTGGCATTGCTATGGGCAACCTTCCAGACCATCGTTCTTCGCCTGCCAAGCCATTACAAAAGGGGAAAAACCATATGCAAATCAGGCTTGGTCCCACCCCCAAAGGGGTAGTCCAGCCTGAACTGCTAGGTCACATCCCTTTTGCACGAGACCACAAGCATCCCCAGACATGTTTCAGCCTTGTTGGGCGTCATCAGTGAGGAGTAGCTTGGGTCTCTAGGCCCAGCAGGCAACGGACCCACGTCTGGGCATACCCTTCCCACTCGGGGTGACAATAGCAAAACAAAAGAGTTGATGGCTGGAAGGTTTAGAATAAATCTTGACCTCTGGCATTGCTCTGGGCAACCCTCCAGACCATCGTTCTTCGCCTGCCAAGCCATTACAAAAGGCGAAAAACCATATGCAAATCAGGCTTGGTCCCACCCCCAAAGAGGTAGTCCAGCCCGAACTGCTAGGTCACATCCCTTTTGCACGACCACAAGCATCCCCAGACATGTTTCAGCCTTGTTGGGCATCATCAGTGAGGAGTAGCTTGGGTCTCTAGGCCCAGCAGGCAAGGGACCCACCTCTGGGCATACCCTTCCCACTCGGGGTGACAATAGCAAAACAAAAGAGTTGATGGCTGGAAGGTTTAGAATAAATCTTGACCTCTGGCATTGCTCTGGGCAACCCTCCAGACCATCGTTCTTCGCCTGCCAAGCCATTACAAAAGGGGAAAAACCATATGCAAATCCGGCTTGGTCCCACCCCAAAGGGGTAGTCCAGCCCGAACTGCTAGGTCACATCCCTTTTGCACGAGACCACAAGCATCCCCAGACATGTTTCAGCCTTGTTGGGCGTCATCAGTGAGGAGTAGCTTGGGTCTCTAGGCCCAGCAGGCAAGGGACCCACGTCTGGGCATACCCTTCCCACTCGGGGTGACAATAGCAAAACAAAAGAGTTGATGGCTGGAAGGTTTAGAATAAATCTTGACCTCTGGCATTGCTCTGGGCATCCCTCCAGACCATCGTTCTTCGCCTGCCAAGCCATTACAAAAGGCAAAAAACCATATGCAAATCAGGCTTGGTCCCACCCCCAAAGGGGTAGTCCAGCCCGAACTGCTAGGTCACATCCCTTTTGCACGAGACCACAAGCATCCCAGACATGTTTCAGCCTTGTTGGGCGTCATCAGTGAGGAGTAGCTTGGGTCTCTAGGCCCAGCAGGCAAGGGACCCAGGTCTGGGCATACCCTGCCACTCGAGGTGACAATAGCAAAACAAAAGAGTTGATGGCTGGAAGGTTTAGAATAAATCTTGACCTCTGGCATTGCTCTGGGCAACCCTCCAGACCATCGTTCTTCGCCTGCCAAGCCATTACAAAAGGCGAAAAACCATATGCAAATCAGGCTTGGTCCCACCCCCAAAGGGGTAGTCCAGCCCGAACTGCTAGGTCACATCCCTTTTGCGCGAGACCACAAGCACCCCCAGACATGTTTCAGCCTTGTTGGGCCTCATCAGTGAGGAGTAGCTTGGGTCTCTAGGCCCAGCAGGCAAGGGACCCACGTCTGGGCATACCCTTCCCACTCGGGGTGACAATAGCAAAACAAAAGAGTTGATGGCTGGAAGGTTTAGAATAAATCTTGACCTCTGGCATTGCTCTGGGCAACCCTCCAGACCATCGTTCTTCGCCTGCCAAGCCATTACAAAAGTGGAAAAACCATATGCAAATCAGGCTTGGTCCCACCCCCAAAGGGGTAGTCCAGCCCGAACTGCTAGGTCACATCCCTTTTGCACGAGACCACAAGCATCCCCAGACATGTTTCAGCCTTGTTGGGCATCATCAGTGAGGAGTAGCTTGGGTCTCTAGGCCCAGCAGACTAGGGACCCACGTCTGGGCATACCCTTCCCACTCGGGGTGACAATAGCAAAACAAAAGAGTTGATGGCTGGAAGGTTTAGAATAAATCTTGACCTCTGGCATTGCTCTGGGCAACCCTCCAGACCATCGTTCTTCGCCTGCCAAGCCATTACAAAAGGGGAAAAACCATATGCAAATCAGGCTTGGTCCCACCCCCAAAGGGGTAGTCCAGCCCGAACTGCTAGGTCACATCCCTTTTGCACAAGACCACAAGCATCCCCAGACATGTTTCAGCCTTGTTGGGCGTCATCAGTGAGGAGTAGCTTGGGTCTCTAGGCCCAGCAGGCAACGGACCCACGTCTGGGCATACCCTTCCCACTCGGGGTGACAATAGCAAAACAAAAGAGTTGATGGCTGGAAGGTTTAGAATAAATCTTGACCTCTGGCATTGCTCTGGGCAACCCTCCAGACCATCGTTCTTCGCCTGCCAAGCCATTACAAAAGGCGAAAAACCATATGCAAATCAGGCTTGGTCCCACCCCCAAAGGGGTAGTCCAGCCCGAACTGCTAGGTCACATCCCTTTTGCACGAGACCACAAGCATCCCCAGACATGTTTCAGCCTTGTTGTGCATCATCAGTGAGGAGTAGCTTGGGTCTCTAGGCCCAGCAGGCAAGGGACCCACGTCTGGGCATACCCTTCCCACTCGGGGTGACAATAGCAAAACAAATGAGTTGATGGCTGGAAGGTTTAGAATAAATCTTGACCTCTGGCATTGCTCTGGGCAACCCTCCAGACCATCGTTCTTCGCCTGCCAAGCCATTGCAAAAGGCAAAAAACCATATGCAAATCAGGCTTGGTCCCACCCCCAAAGGGGTAGTCCAGCCCGAACTGCTAGGTCACATCCCTTTTGCACGAGACCACAAGCATCCCCAGACATGTTTCAGCCTTGTTGGGCGTCATCAGTGAGGAGTAGCTTGGGTCTCTAGGCCCAGCAGGCAAGGGACCCACGTCTGGGCATACCCTTCCCACTCGGGGTGACAACAGCAAAGCAAAAGAGTTGATGGCTGGAAGGTTTAGAATAAATCTTGACCTCTGGCATTGCTCTGGGCAACCCTCCAGACCATCGTTCTTCGCCTGCCAAGCCATTACAAAAGGCGAAAAACCATATGCAAATCAGGCTTGGTCCCACCCCCAAAGGGGTAGTCCAGCCCGAATTGCTAGGTCACATCCCTTTTGCACGACCACAAGCATCCCCAGACATGTTTCAGCCTTGTTGGGCATCATCAGTGAGGAGTAGCTTGGGTCTCTAGGCCCAGCAGGCAAGGGACCCACCTCTGGGCATACCCTTCCCACTCGGGGTGACAATAGCAAAACAAAAGAGTTGATGGCTGGAAGGTTTAGAATAAATCTTGACCTCTGGCATTGCTCTGGGCAACCCTCCAGACCATCGTTCTTCGCCTGCCAAGCCATTACAAAAGGGGAAAAACCATATGCAAATCCGGCTTGGTCGCACCCCAAAGGGGTAGTCCAGCCCGAACTGCTAGGTCACATCCCTTTTGCACGAGACCACAAGCATCCCCAGACATGTTTCAGCCTTGTTGGGCGTCATCAGTGAGGAGTAGCTTGGGTCTCTAGGCCCAGCAGGCAACGGACCCACGTCTGGGCATACCCTTCCCACTCGGGGTGACAATAGCAAAACAAAAGAGTTGATGGCTGGAAGGTTTAGAATAAATCTTGACCTCTGGCATTGCTCTGGGCAACCCTCCAGACCATCGTTCTTCGCCTGCCAAGCCATTACAAAAGGCGAAAAACCATATGCAAATCAGGCTTGGTCCCACCCCCAAAGGGGTAGTCCAGCCCGAATTGCTAGGTCACATCCCTTTTGCACGACCACAAGCATCCCCAGACATGTTTCAGCCTTGTTGGGCATCATCAGTGAGGAGTAGCTTGGGTCTCTAGGCCCAGCAGGCAAGGGACCCACGTCTGGGCATACCCTTCTCACTCGGGGTGACAATAGCAAAACAAAAGAGTTGATGGCTGGAAGGGTTAGAATAAATCTTGACCTCTGGCATTGCTCTGGGCAACCCTCCAGGCCATCGTTCTTCGCCTGCCAGGCCATTACAAAAGGGGAAAAACTATAAGCAAATCAGGCTCGTTCCCACCCCCAAAGGGGTGTCCAGCCCGAACTGCTAGGTCACATCCCTTTTGCACGAGACCACAAGTATCCCCAGCCATGTTTCAGCCTTGTTGGGCGTCATCAGTGAGGAGTAGCTTGGGTCTCTAGGCCCAGCAGGCAAGGGACCCACGTCTGGGCATACCCTTCCCACTCGTGGTGACAATAGCAAAACAAAAGAGTTGATGGCTGGAAGGTTTAGAATAAATCTTGCCCTCTGGCATTGCTCTGGGCAACCCTCCAGACCATCGTTCTTCGCCTGCCAAGCCATTACAAAAGGGGAAAAACCATATGCAAATCAGGCTTGGTCCCACCCCCCAAAGGGGTAGTCCAGCCCGAACTGCTAGGTCACATCCCTTTTGCACGAGACCACAAGCATCCCCAGACATGTTTCAGCCTTGTTGGGCGTCATCAGTGAGGAGTAGCTTGGGTCTCTAGGCCCAGCAGGCAAGGGACCCACGTCTGGGCATACCCTTCCCACTCGGGGTGACAATAGCAAAACAAAAGAGTTGATGGCTGGAAGGTTTAGAATAAATCTTGACCTCTGGCATTGCTCTGGGCAACCGTCCAGACCATCGTTCTTCGCATGCCAAGCCATTACAAAAGGGGAAAAACCATATGCAAATCAGGCTTGGTCCCACCCCCAAAGGGGTAGTCCAGCCCGAACTGCTAGGTCACATCCCTTTTGCACGAGACCACAAGCATCCCCAGACATGTTTCAGCCTTGTTGGGCATCATCAGTGAGGAGTAGCTTGGGTCTCTAGCCCCTGCAGGCAAGGGACCCACGTTTGGGCATACCCTTCCCACTCGGGGTGACAATAGCAAAACAAAAGAGTTGATGGCTGGAAGGTTTAGAATAAATCTTGACCTCTGGCATTGCTCTGGGCAACCCTCCAGACCATCGTTCTTCGCCTGCCAAGCCATTACAAAAGGCAAAAAACCATATGCAAATCAGGCTTGGTCCCACCTCCAAAGGGGTAGTCCAGCCCGAACTGCTAGGTCACATCCCTTTTGCACGAGACCACAAGCATCCCCAGACATGTTTCAGCCTTGTTGGGCATCATCAGTGAGGAGTAGCTTGGGTCTCTAGCCCCTGCAGGCAAGGGACCCACGTCTGGGCATACCCTTCCCACTCGGGGTGACAATAGCAAAACAAAAGAGTTGATGGCTGGAAGGTTTAGAATAAATCTTGACCTCTGGCATTGCTCTGGGCAACCCTCCAGACCATCGTTCTTCGCCTGCCAAGCCATTACAAAAGGCAAAAAACCATATGCAAATCAGGCTTGGTCCCACCCCCAAAGGGGTAGTCCAGCCCGAACTGCTAGGTCACATCCCTTTTGCACGAGACCACAAGCATCCCAGACATGTTTCAGCCTTGTTGGGCGTCATCAGTGAGGAGTAGCTTGGGTCTCTACGCCCAGCAGGCAAGGGACCCAGGTATGGGCATACCCTGCCACTCGAGGTGACAATAGCAAAACAAAAGAGTTGATGGCTGGAAGGTTTAGAATAAATCTTGACCTCTGGCATTGCTCTGGGCAACCGTCCAGACCATCGTTCTTCGCATGCCAAGCCATTACAAAAGGGGAAAAACCATATGCAAATCAGGCTTGGTCCCACCCCCAAAGGGGTAGTCCAGCCCGAACTGCTAGGTCACATCCCTTTTGCACGAGACCACAAGCATCCCCAGACATGTTTCAGCCTTTTTGGGCATCATCAGTGAGGAGTAGCTTGGGTCTCTAGCCCCTGCAGGCAAGGGACCCACGTCTGGGCATACCCTTCCCACTCGGGGTGACAATAGCAAAACAAAAGAGTTGATGGCTGGAAGGTTTAGAATAAATCTTGACCTCTGGCATTGCTCTGGGCAACCCTCCCGACCATCGTTTTTCGCCTGCCAAGCCATTACAAAAGGCAAACAACCATATGCAAATCAGGCTTGGTCCCACCCCCAAAGGGGTAGTCCAGCCCGAACTGCTAGGTCACATCCCTTTTGCACGAGACCACAAGCATCCCAGACATGTTTCAGCCTTGTTGGGCGTCATCAGTGAGGAGTAGCTTGGGTCTCTACGCCCAGCAGGCAAGGGACCCACGTCTGGGCATACCCTTCCCACTCGGGGTGACAATAGCAAAACAAAAGAGTTGATGGCTGGAAGGTTTAGAATAAATCTTGACCTCTGGCATTGCTCTGGGCAACCCTCCAGACCATCGTTCTTCGCCTGCCAAGCCATTACAAAAGGGGAAAAACCATATGCAAATCAGGCTTGGTCCCACCCCCAAAGGGGTAGTCCAGCCCGAACTGCTAGGTCACATCCCTTTTGCACAAGACCACAAGCATCCCCAGACATGTTTCAGCCTTGTTGGGCGTCATCAGTGAGGAGTAGCTTGGGTCTCTAGGCCCAGCAGGCAAGGGACCCACCTCTGGGCATACCCTTCCCACTCGGGGTGACAATAGCAAAACAAAAGAGTTGATGGCTGGAAGGTTTAGAATAAATCTTGACCTCTGGCATTGCTCTGGGCAACCCTCCAGACCATCGTTCTTCGCCTGCCAAGCCATTACAAAAGGGGAAAAACCATATGCAAATCAGGCTTCGTCCCACCCCCAAAGGGGTAGTCCAGCCCGAACTGCTAGGTCACATCCCTTTTGCACGAGACCACAAGCATCCCCAGACATGTTTCAGCCTTGTTGGGCATCATCAGTGAGGAGTAGCTTGGGTCTCTAGGCCCAGCAGGCAAGGGACCCACGTCTGGGCATACCCTTCCCACTCGGGGTGACAATAGCAAAACAAAAGAGTTGATGGCTGGAAGGTTTAGAATAAATCTTGACCTCTGGCATTGCTCTTTGCAACCCTCCAGACCATCGTTCTTCGCCTGCCAAGCCATTACAAAAGGGGAAAAACCATCTGCAAATCAGGCTCGGTCCCACCCCCAAAAGGGTAGTCCAGCCCGAACTGCTAGGTCACATCCCTTTTGCACAAGACCACAAGCATCCCCAGACATGTTTCAGCCTTGTTGGGTGTCATTGGTGAGGAGTAGCTTGAGTCTCTAGGCCCAGCAGGCAAGGGACCCACGTCTGGGCATACCCTTCCCACTCGGGGTGACAACAGCAAAGCAAAAGAGTTGATGGCTGGAAGGTTTAGAATAAATCTTGACCTCTGGCATTGCTCTGGGCAACCCTCCAGACCATCGTTCTTCGCCTGCCAAGCCATTACAAAAGGGGAAAAACCATATGCAAATCAGGCTTGGTCCCACCCCCAAAGGGGTAGTCCAGCCTGAACTGCTAGGTCACATCCCTTTTGCACGAGACCAAAAGCATCCCCAGACATGTTTCAGCCTTGTTGGGCGTCATCAGTGAGGAGTAGCTTGGGTCTCTAGGCCCAGCAGGCAAGGGACCCACGTCTGGGTATACCATTCCCACTCGGGGTGACAATAGCAAAACAAAAGAGTTGATGGCTGGAAGGTTTAGAATAAATCTTGACCTCTGGCATTGCTCTGGGCAACCCTCCAGACCATCGTTCTTTGCCTGCCAAGCCATTACAAAAGGGGAAAAACCATATGCAAATCAGGCTTGGTCCCACCCCCAAAGGGGTAGTCCAGCCCAAACTGCTAGGTCACATCCCTTTTGCACGAGACCACAAGCATCCCCAGACATGTTTCAGCCTTGTTGGGCGTCATCAGTGAGGAGTAGCTTGGGTCTCTAGGCCCAGCAGGCAAGGGACCCAGAACTGGGCATACCCTTCCACTCGGGGTGACAATAGCAAAACAAAAGAGTTGATGGCTGGAAGGTTTAGAATAAATCTTGACCTGTGGCATTGCTCTGGGCAACCCTCCAGACCATCGTTCTTCGCCTGCCAAGCCATTACAAAAGGTGAAAAACCATATGCAAATCAGGCTTGGTCCCACCCCCCAAAGGGGTAGTCCAGCCCGAACTGCTAGGTCACATCCCTTTTGCACGAGACCACAAGCATCCCCAGACATGTTTCAGCCTTGTTGGGCGTCATCAGTGAGGAGTAGCTTGGGTCTCTAGGCCCAGCAGGCAAGGGACCCACGTCTGGGCATACCCTTCCCACTTGGGGTGACAATAGCAAAACAAAAGAGTTGATGGCTGGAAGGTTTAGAATAAATCTTGACCTCTGGCATTGCTCTGGGCAACCGTCCAGACCATCGTTCTTCGCATGCCAAGCCATTACAAAAGGGGAAAAACCATATGCAAATCAGGCTTGGTCCCACCCCCAAAGGGGTAGTCCAGCCCGAACTGCTAGGTCACATCCCTTTTGCACGAGACCACAAGCATCCCCAGACATGTTTCAGCCTTGTTGGGCATCATCAGTGAGGAGTAGCTTGGGTCTCTAGGCCCTGCAGGCAAGGGACCCACGTCTGGGCATACCCTTCCCACTCGGGGTGACAATAGCAAAACAAAAGAGTTGATGGCTGGAAGGTTTAGAATAAATCTTGACCTCTGGCATTGCTCTGGGCAACCCTCCAGACCATCGTTCTTCGCCTGCCAAGCCATTACAAAAGGCAAAAAACCATATGCAAATCAGGCTTGGTCCCACCCCCAAAGGGGTAGTCCAGCCCAAACTGCTAGGTCACATCCCTTTTGCACGAGACCACAAGCATCCCCAGACATGTTTCAGCCTTGTTGGGCGTCATCAGTGAGGAGTAGCTTGGGTCTCTAGGCCCAGCAGGCAAGGGACCCAGAACTGGGCATACCCTTCCACTCGGGGTGACAATAGCAAAACAAAAGAGTTGATGGCTGGAAGGTTTAGAATAAATCTTGACCTGTGGCATTGCTCTGGGCAACCCTCCAGACCATCGTTCTTCGCCTGCCAAGCCATTACAAAAGGGGAAAAACCATATGCAAATCAGGCTTGGTCCCACCCCCCAAAGGGGTAGTCCAGCCCGAACTGCTAGGTCACATCCCTTTTGCACGAGACCACAAGCATCCCCAGACATGTTTCAGCCTTGTTGGGCGTCATCAGTGAGGAGTAGCTTGGGTCTCTAGGCCCAGCAGGCAAGGGACCCACGTCTGGGCATACCCTTCCCACTTGGGGTGACAATAGCAAAACAAAAGAGTTGATGGCTGGAAGGTTTAGAATAAATCTTGACCTCTGGCATTGCTCTGGGCAACCGTCCAAGACCATCGTTCTTCGCATGCCAAGCCATTACAAAAGGGGAAAAACCATATGCAAATCAGGCTTGGTCCCACCCCCAAAGGGGTAGTCCAGCCCGAACTGCTAGGTCACATCCCTTTTGCACGAGACCACAAGCATCCCCAGACATGTTTCAGCCTTGTTGGGCATCATCAGTGAGGAGTAGCTTGGGTCTCTAGGCCCTGCAGGCAAGGGACCCACGTCTGGGCATACCCTTCCCACTCGGGGTGACAATAGCAAAACAAAAGAGTTGATGGCTGGAAGGTTTAGAATAAATCTTGACCTCTGGCATTGCTCTGGGCAACCCTCCAGACCATCGTTCTTCGCCTGCCAAGCCATTACAAAAGGGGAAAAACCATATGCAAATCCGGCTTGGTCCCACCCCAAAGGGGTAGTCCAGCCCGAACTGCTAGGTCACATCCCTTTTGCACGAGACCACAAGCATCCCCAGACATGTTTCAGCCTTGTTGGGTGTCATTGGTGAGGAGTAGCTTGGGTCTCTAGGCCCAGCAGGCAAGGGACCCACGTCTGGGCATACCCTTCTCACTCGGGGTGACAATAGCAAAACAAAAGAGTTGATGGCTGGAAGGTTTAGAATAAATCTTGACCTCTGGCATTGCTCTGGGCAACCCTCCAGACCATCGTTCTTCGCCTGCCAGGCCATTACAAAAGGGGAAAAACTATAAGCAAATCAGGCTCGTTCCCACCCCCAAAGGGGTGTCCAGCCCGAACTGCTAGGTCACATCCCTTTTGCACGAGACCACAAGCATCCCCAGCCATGTTTCAGCCTTGTTGGGCGTCATCAGTGAGGAGTAGCTTGGGTCTCTAGGCCCAGCAGGCAAGGGACCCACGTCTGGGCATACCCTTCCCACTCGTGGTGACAATAGCAAAACAAAAAAGAGTTGATGGCTGGAAGGTTTAGAATAAATCTTGCCCTCTGGCATTGCTTTGGGCAACCCTCCAGACCATCGTTCTTCGCCTGCCAAGCCATTACAAAAGGGGAAAAACCATATGCAAATCAGGCTTGGTCCCACCCCCCAAAGGGGTAGTCCAGCCCGAACTGCTAGGTCACATCCCTTTTGCACGAGACCACAAGCATCCCCAGACATGTTTCAGCCTTGTTGGGCGTCATCAGTGAGGAGTAGCTTGGGTCTCTAGGCCCAGCAGGCAAGGGACCCACGTCTGGGCATACCCTTCCCACTCGGGGTGACAATAGCAAAACAAAAGAGTTGATGGCTGGAAGGTTTAGAATAAATCTTGACCTCTGGCATTGCTCTGGGCAACCCTCCAGACCATCGTTCTTCGCCTGCCAAGCCATTACAAAAGGCAAAAAACCATATGCAAATCAGGCTTGGTCCCACCCCCAAAGGGGTAGTCCAGCCCGAACTGCTAGGTCACATCCCTTTTGCACGAGACCACAAGCATCCCAGACATGTTTCAGCCTTGTTGGGCGTCATCAGTGAGAAGTACCTTGGGTCTCTACGCCCAGCAGGCAAGGGACCCAGGTCTGGGCATACCCTGCCACTCGAGGTGACAATAGCAAAACAAAAGAGTTGATGGCTGGAAGGTTTAGAATAAATCTTGACCTCTGGCATTGCTCTGGGCAACCCTCCAGACCATCGTTCTTCGCCTGCCAAGCCATTACAAAAGGGGAAAAACCATATGCAAATCAGGCTTGGTCCCACCCCCAAAGGGGTAGTCCAGCCCGAACTGCTAGGTCACATCCCTTTTGCACAAGACCACAAGCATCCCCAGACATGTTTCAGCCTTGTTGGGCGTCATCAGTGAGGAGTAGCTTGGGTCTCTAGGCCCAGCAGGCAAGGGACCCACCTCTGGGCATACCCTTCCCACTCGGGGTGACAATAGCAAAACAAAAGAGTTGATGGCTGGAAGGTTTAGAATAAATCTTGACCTCTGGCATTGCTCTGGGCAACCCTCCAGACCATCGTTCTTCGCCTGCCAAGCCATTACAAAAGTGGAAAAACCATATGCAAATCAGGCTTGGTCCCACCCCCAAAGGGGTAGTCCAGCCCGAACTGCTAGGTCACATCCCTTTTGCACGAGACCACAAGCATCCCCAGACATGTTTCAGCCTTGTTGGGCATCATCAGTGAGGAGTAGCTTGGGTCTCTAGGCCCAGCAGACTAGGGACCCACGTCTGGGCATACCCTTCCCACTCGGGGTGACAATAGCAAAACAAAAGAGTTGATGGCTGGAAGGTTTAGAATAAATCTTGACCTCTGGCATTGCTCTGGGCAACCCTCCAGACCATCGTTCTTCGCCTGCCAAGCCATTACAAAAGGGGAAAAACCATATGCAAATCAGGCTTGGTCCCACCCCCAAAGGGGTAGTCCAGCCCGAACTGCTAGGTCACATCCCTTTTGCACAAGACCACAAGCATCCCCAGACATGTTTCAGCCTTGTTGGGCGTCATCAGTGAGGAGTAGCTTGGGTCTCTAGGCCCAGCAGGCAACGGACCCACGTCTGGGCATACCCTTCCCACTCGGGGTGACAATAGCAAAACAAAAGAGTTGATGGCTGGAAGGTTTAGAATAAATCTTGACCTCTGGCATTGCTCTGGGCAACCCTCCAGACCATCGTTCTTCGCCTGCCAAGCCATTACAAAAGGCGAAAAACCATATGCAAATCAGGCTTGGTCCCACCCCCAAAGGGGTAGTCCAGCCCGAACTGCTAGGTCACATCCCTTTTGCATGAGACCACAAGCATCCCCAGACATGTTTCAGCCTTGTTGGGCGTCATCAGTGAGGAGTAGCTTGGGTCTCTAGGCCCAGCAGGCAAGGGACCCACCTCTGGGCATACCCTTCCCACTCGGGGTGACAATAGCAAAACAAAAGAGTTGATGGCTGGAAGGTTTAGAATAAATCTTGACCTCTGGCATTGCACTGGGCAACCCTCCAGACCATCGTTCTTCGCCTGCCAAGCCATTACAAAAGGGGAAAAACCATATGCAAATCAGGCTTGGTCCCACCCCCAAAGGGGTAGTCCAGCCCGAACTGCTAGGTCACATCCCTTTTGCACGAGACCACAAGCATCCCCAGACATGTTTCAGCCTTGTTGTGCATCATCAGTGAGGAGTAGCTTGGGTCTCTAGGCCCAGCAGGCAAGGGACCCACGTCTGGGCATACCCTTCCCACTCGGGGTGACAATAGCAAAACAAATGAGTTGATGGCTGGAAGGTTTAGAATAAATCTTGACCTCTGGCATTGCTCTGGGCAACCCTCCAGACCATCGTTCTTCGCCTGCCAAGCCATTGCAAAAGGCAAAAAACCATATGCAAATCAGGCTTGGTCCCACCCCCAAAGGGGTAGTCCAGCCCGAACTGCTAGGTCACATCCCTTTTGCACGAGACCACAAGCATCCCCAGACATGTTTCAGCCTTGTTGGGCGTCATCAGTGAGGAGTAGCTTGGGTCTCTAGGCCCAGCAGGCAAGGGACCCACGTCTGGGCATACCCTTCCCACTCGGGGTGACAACAGCAAAGCAAAAGAGTTGATGGCTGGAAGGTTTAGAATAAATCTTGACCTCTGGCATTGCTCTGGGCAACCCTCCAGACCATCGTTCTTCGCCTGCCAAGCCATTACAAAAGGCGAAAAACCATATGCAAATCAGGCTTGGTCCCACCCCCAAAGGGGTAGTCCAGCCCGAATTGCTAGGTCACATCCCTTTTGCACGACCACAAGCATCCCCAGACATGTTTCAGCCTTGTTGGGCATCATCAGTGAGGAGTAGCTTGGGTCTCTAGGCCCAGCAGGCAAGGGACCCACCTCTGGGCATACCCTTCCCACTCGGGGTGACAATAGCAAAACAAAAGAGTTGATGGCTGGAAGGTTTAGAATAAATCTTGACCTCTGGCATTGCTCTGGGCAACCCTCCAGACCATCGTTCTTCGCCTGCCAAGCCATTACAAAAGGGGAAAAACCATATGCAAATCTGGCTTGGTCGCACCCCAAAGGGGTAGTCCAGCCCGAACTGCTAGGTCACATCCCTTTTGCACGAGACCACAAGCATCCCCAGACATGTTTCAGCCTTGTTGGGCGTCATCAGTGAGGAGTAGCTTGGGTCTCTAGGCCCAGCAGGCAACGGACCCACGTCTGGGCATACCCTTCCCACTCGGGGTGACAATAGCAAAACAAAAGAGTTGATGGCTGGAAGGTTTAGAATAAATCTTGACCTCTGGCATTGCTCTGGGCAACCCTCCAGACCATCGTTCTTCGCCTGCCAAGCCATTACAAAAGGCGAAAAACCATATGCAAATCAGGCTTGGTCCCACCCCCAAAGGGGTAGTCCAGCCCGAATTGCTAGGTCACATCCCTTTTGCACGACCACAAGCATCCCCAGACATGTTTCAGCCTTGTTGGGCATCATCAGTGAGGAGTAGCTTGGGTCTCTAGGCCCAGCAGGCAAGGGACCCACGTCTGGGCATACCCTTCTCACTCGGGGTGACAATAGCAAAACAAAAGAGTTGATGGCTGGAAGGGTTAGAATAAATCTTGACCTCTGGCATTGCTCTGGGCAACCCTCCAGGCCATCGTTCTTCGCCTGCCAGGCCATTACAAAAGGGGAAAAACTATAAGCAAATCAGGCTCGTTCCCACCCCCAAAGGGGTGTCCAGCCCGAACTGCTAGGTCACATCCCTTTTGCACGAGACCACAAGTATCCCCAGCCATGTTTCAGCCTTGTTGGGCGTCATCAGTGAGGAGTAGCTTGGGTCTCTAGGCCCAGCAGGCAAGGGACCCACGTCTGGGCATACCCTTCCCACTCGTGGTGACAATAGCAAAACAAAAGAGTTGATGGCTGGAAGGTTTAGAATAAATCTTGCCCTCTGGCATTGCTCTGGGCAACCCTCCAGACCATCGTTCTTCGCCTGCCAAGCCATTACAAAAGGGGAAAAACCATATGCAAATCAGGCTTGGTCCCACCCCCCAAAGGGGTAGTCCAGCCCGAACTGCTAGGTCACATCCCTTTTGCACGAGACCACAAGCATCCCCAGACATGTTTCAGCCTTGTTGGGCGTCATCAGTGAGGAGTAGCTTGGGTCTCTAGGCCCAGCAGGCAAGGGACCCACGTCTGGGCATACCCTTCCCACTCGGGGTGACAATAGCAAAACAAAAGAGTTGATGGCTGGAAGGTTTAGAATAAATCTTGACCTCTGGCATTGCTCTGGGCAACCGTCCAGACCATCGTTCTTCGCATGCCAAGCCATTACAAAAGGGGAAAAACCATATGCAAATCAGGCTTGGTCCCACCCCCAAAGGGGTAGTCCAGCCCGAACTGCTAGGTCACATCCCTTTTGCACGAGACCACAAGCATCCCCAGACATGTTTCAGCCTTGTTGGGCATCATCAGTGAGGAGTAGCTTGGGTCTCTAGCCCCTGCAGGCAAGGGACCCACGTTTGGGCATACCCTTCCCACTCGGGGTGACAATAGCAAAACAAAAGAGTTGATGGCTGGAAGGTTTAGAATAAATCTTGACCTCTGGCATTGCTCTGGGCAACCCTCCAGACCATCGTTCTTCGCCTGCCAAGCCATTACAAAAGGCAAAAAACCATATGCAAATCAGGCTTGGTCCCACCTCCAAAGGGGTAGTCCAGCCCGAACTGCTAGGTCACATCCCTTTTGCACGAGACCACAAGCATCCCCAGACATGTTTCAGCCTTGTTGGGCATCATCAGTGAGGAGTAGCTTGGGTCTCTAGCCCCTGCAGGCAAGGGACCCACGTCTGGGCATACCCTTCCCACTCGGGGTGACAATAGCAAAACAAAAGAGTTGATGGCTGGAAGGTTTAGAATAAATCTTGACCTCTGGCATTGCTCTGGGCAACCCTCCAGACCATCGTTCTTCGCCTGCCAAGCCATTACAAAAGGCAAAAAACCATATGCAAATCAGGCTTGGTCCCACCCCCAAAGGGGTAGTCCAGCCCGAACTGCTAGGTCACATCCCTTTTGCACGAGACCACAAGCATCCCAGACATGTTTCAGCCTTGTTGGGCGTCATCAGTGAGGAGTAGCTTGGGTCTCTACGCCCAGCAGGCAAGGGACCCAGGTATGGGCATACCCTGCCACTCGAGGTGACAATAGCAAAACAAAAGAGTTGATGGCTGGAAGGTTTAGAATAAATCTTGACCTCTGGCATTGCTCTGGGCAACCGTCCAGACCATCGTTCTTCGCATGCCAAGCCATTACAAAAGGGGAAAAACCATATGCAAATCAGGCTTGGTCCCACCCCCAAAGGGGTAGTCCAGCCCGAACTGCTAGGTCACATCCCTTTTGCACGAGACCACAAGCATCCCCAGACATGTTTCAGCCTTGTTGGGCATCATCAGTGAGGAGTAGCTTGGGTCTCTAGCCCCTGCAGGCAAGGGACCCACGTCTGGGCATACCCTTCCCACTCGGGGTGACAATAGCAAAACAAAAGAGTTGATGGCTGGAAGGTTTAGAATAAATCTTGACCTCTGGCATTGCTCTGGGCAACCCTCCAGACCATCGTTCTTCGCCTGCCAAGCCATTACAAAAGGCAAACAACCATATGCAAATCAGGCTTGGTCCCACCCCCAAAGGGGTAGTCCAGCCCGAACTGCTAGGTCACATCCCTTTTGCACGAGACCACAAGCATCCCAGACATGTTTCAGCCTTGTTGGGCGTCATCAGTGAGGAGTAGCTTGGGTCTCTACGCCCAGCAGGCAAGGGACCCAGGTATGGGCATACCCTGCCACTCGAGGTGACAATAGCAAAACAAAAGAGTTGATGGCTGGAAGGTTTAGAATAAATCTTGACCTCTGGCATTGCTCTGGGCAACCCTCCAGACCATCGTTCTTCGCCTGCCAAGCCATTACAAAAGGGGAAAAACCATATGCAAATCAGGCTTGGTCCCACCCCCAAAGGGGTAGTCCAGCCCGAACTGCTAGGTCACATCCCTTTTGCACAAGACCACAAGCATCCCCAGACATGTTTCAGCCTTGTTGGGCGTCATCAGTGAGGAGTAGCTTGGGTCTCTAGGCCCAGCAGGCAAGGGACCCACCTCTGGGCATACCCTTCCCACTCGGGGTGACAATAGCAAAACAAAAGAGTTGATGGCTGGAAGGTTTAGAATAAATCTTGACCTCTGGCATTGCTCTGGGCAACCCTCCAGAGCATCGTTCTTCGCCTGCCAAGCCATTACAAAAGGGGAAAAACCATATGCAAACCAGGCTTCGTCCCACCCCCAAAGGGGTAGTCCAGCCCGAACTGCTAGGTCACATCCCTTTTGCACGAGACCACAAGCATCCCCAGACATGTTTCAGCCTTGTTGGGCATCATCAGTGAGGAGTAGCTTGGGTCTCTAGGCCCAGCAGGCAAGGGACCCACGTCTGGGCATACCCTTCCCACTCGGGGTGACAATAGCAAAACAAAAGAGTTGATGGCTGGAAGGTTTAGAATAAATCTTGACCTCTGGCATTGCTCTTTGCAACCCTCCAGACCATCGTTCTTCGCCTGCCAAGCCATTACAAAAGGGGAAAAACCATCTGCAAATCAGGCTCGGTCCCACCCCCAAAAGGGTAGTCCAGCCCGAACTGCTAGGTCACATCCCTTTTGCACAAGACCACAAGCATCCCCAGACATGTTTCAGCCTTGTTGGGTGTCATTGGTGAGGAGTAGCTTGAGTCTCTAGGCCCAGCAGGCAAGGGACCCACGTCTGGGCATACCCTTCCCACTCGGGGTGACAACAGCAAAGCAAAAGAGTTGATGGCTGGAAGGTTTAGAATAAATCTTGACCTCTGGCATTGCTCTGTGCAACCCTCCAGACCATCGTTCTTCGCCTGCCAAGCCATTACAAAAGGGGAAAAACCATATGCAAATCAGGCTTGGTCCCACCCCCAAAGGGGTAGTCCAGCCTGAACTGCTAGGTCACATCCCTTTTGCACGAGACCAAAAGCATCCCCAGACATGTTTCAGCCTTGTTGGGCGTCATCAGTGAGGAGTAGCTTGGGTCTCTAGGCCCAGCAGGCAAGGGACCCACGTCTGGGTATACCATTCCCACTCGGGGTGACAATAGCAAAACAAAAGAGTTGATGGCTGGAAGGTTTAGAATAAATCTTGACCTCTGGCATTGCTCTGGGCAACCCTCCAGACCATCGTTCTTTGCCTGCCAAGCCATTACAAAAGGGGAAAAACCATATGCAAATCAGGCTTGGTCCCACCCCCAAAGGGGTAGTCCAGCCCAAACTGCTAGGTCACATCCCTTTTGCACGAGACCACAAGCATCCCCAGACATGTTTCAGCCTTGTTGGGCGTCATCAGTGAGGAGTAGCTTGGGTCTCTAGGCCCAGCAGGCAAGGGACCCAGAACTGGGCATACCCTTCCACTCGGGGTGACAATAGCAAAACAAAAGAGTTGATGGCTGGAAGGTTTAGAATAAATCTTGACCTGTGGCATTGCTCTGGGCAACCCTCCAGACCATCGTTCTTCGCCTGCCAAGCCATTACAAAAGGGGAAAAACCATATGCAAATCAGGCTTGGTCCCACCCCCCAAAGGGGTAGTCCAGCCCGAACTGCTAGGTCACATCCCTTTTGCACGAGACCACAAGCATCCCCAGACATGTTTCAGCCTTGTTGGGCGTCATCAGTGAGGAGTAGCTTGGGTCTCTAGGCCCAGCAGGCAAGGGACCCACGTCTGGGCATACCCTTCCCACTTGGGGTGACAATAGCAAAACAAAAGAGTTGATGGCTGGAAGGTTTAGAATAAATCTTGACCTCTGGCATTGCTCTGGGCAACCGTCCAGACCATCGTTCTTCGCATGCCAAGCCATTACAAAAGGGGAAAAACCATATGCAAATCAGGCTTGGTCCCACCCCCAAAGGGGTAGTCCAGCCCGAACTGCTAGGTCACATCCCTTTTGCACGAGACCACAAGCATCCCCAGACATGTTTCAGCCTTGTTGGGCATCATCAGTGAGGAGTAGCTTGGGTCTCTAGGCCCTGCAGGCAAGGGACCCACGTCTGGGAATACCCTTCCCACTCGGGGTGACAATAGCAAAACAAAAGAGTTGATGGCTGGAAGGTTTAGAATAAATCTTGACCTCTGGCATTGCTCTGGGCAACCCTCCAGACCATCGTTCTTCGCCTGCCAAGCCATTACAAAAGGCAAAAAACCATATGCAAATCAGGCTTGGTCCCACCCCCAAAGGGGTAGTCCAGCCCAAACTGCTAGGTCACATCCCTTTTGCACGAGACCACAAGCATCCCCAGACATGTTTCAGCCTTGTTGGGCGTCATCAGTGAGGAGTAGCTTGGGTCTCTAGGCCCAGCAGGCAAGGGACCCAGAACTGGGCATACCCTTCCACTCGGGGTGACAATAGCAAAACAAAAGAGTTGATGGCTGGAAGGTTTAGAATAAATCTTGACCTGTGGCATTGCTCTGGGCAACCCTCCAGACCATCGTTCTTCGCCTGCCAAGCCATTACAAAAGGGGAAAAACCATATGCAAATCAGGCTTGGTCCCACCCCCCAAAGGGGTAGTCCAGCCCGAACTGCTAGGTCACATCCCTTTTGCACGAGACCACAAGCATCCCCAGACATGTTTCAGCCTTGTTGGGCGTCATCAGTGAGGAGTAGCTTGGGTCTCTAGGCCCAGCAGGCAAGGGACCCACGTCTGGGCATACCCTTCCCACTTGGGGTGACAATAGCAAAACAAAAGAGTTGATGGCTGGAAGGTTTAGAATAAATCTTGACCTCTGGCATTGCTCTGGGCAACCGTCCAAGACCATCGTTCTTCGCATGCCAAGCCATTACAAAAGGGGAAAAACCATATGCAAATCAGGCTTGGTCCCACCCCCAAAGGGGTAGTCCAGCCCGAACTGCTAGGTCACATCCCTTTTGCACGAGACCACAAGCATCCCCAGACATGTTTCAGCCTTGTTGGGCATCATCAGTGAGGAGTAGCTTGGGTCTCTAGGCCCTGCAGGCAAGGGACCCACGTCTGGGCATACCCTTCCCACTCGGGGTGACAATAGCAAAACAAAAGAGTTGATGGCTGGAAGGTTTAGAATAAATCTTGACCTCTGGCATTGCTCTGGGCAAACCTCCAGACCATCGTTCTTCGCCTGCCAAGCCATTACAAAAGGCAAAAAACCATATGCAAATCAGGCTTGGTCCCACCCCCAAAGGGGTAGTCCAGCCCGAACTGCTAGGTCACATCCCTTTTGCACGAGACCACAAGCATCCCAGACATGTTTCAGCCTTGTTGGGCGTCATCAGTGAGGAGTAGCTTGGGTCTCTAGGCCCAGCAGGCAAGGGACCCACCTCTGGGCATACCCTTCCCACTCGGGGTGACAATAGCAAAACAAAAGAGTTGATGGCTGGAAGGTTTAGAATAAATCTTGACCTCTGGCATTGCTCTGGGCAACCCTCCAGACCATCGTTCTTCGCCTGCCAAGCCATTACAAAAGGGGAAAAACCATATGCAAATCAGGCTTCGTCCCACCCCCAAAGGGGTAGTCCAGCCCGAACTGCTAGGTCACATCCCTTTTGCACGAGACCACAAGCATCCCCAGACATGTTTCAGCCTTGTTGGGCATCATCAGTGAGGAGTAGCTTGGGTCTCTAGGCCCAGCAGGCAAGGGACCCACGTCTGGGCATACCCTTCCCACTCGGGGTGACAATAGCAAAACAAAAGAGTTGATGGCTGGAAGGTTTAGAATAAATCTTGACCTCTGGCATTGCTCTTTGCAACCCTCCAGACCATCGTTCTTCGCCTGCCAAGCCATTACAAAAGGGGAAAAACCATCTGCAAATCAGGCTCGGTCCCACCCCCAAAAGGGTAGTCCAGCCCGAACTGCTAGGTCACATCCCTTTTGCACAAGACCACAAGTATCCCCAGACATGTTTCAGCCTTGTTGGGTGTCATTGGTGAGGAGTAGCTTGAGTCTCTAGGCCCAGCAGGCAAGGGACCCACGTCTGGGCATACCCTTCCCACTCGGGGTGACAACAGCAAAGCAAAAGAGTTGATGGCTGGAAGGTTTAGAATAAATCTTGACCTCTGGCATTGCTCTGGGCAACCCTCCAGACCATCGTTCTTCGCCTGCCAAGCCATTACAAAAGGAGAAAAACCATATGCAAATCAGGCTTGGTCCCACCCCCAAAGGGGTAGTCCAGCCTGAACTGCTAGGTCACATCCCTTTTGCACGAGACCAAAAGCATCCCCAGACATGTTTCAGCCTTGTTGGGCATCATCAGTGAGGAGTAGCTTGGGTCTCTAGGCCCAGCAGGCAAGGGACCCACGTCTGGGTATACCCTTCCCACTCGGGGTGACAATAGCAAAACAAAAGAGTTGATGGCTGGAAGGTTTAGAATAAATCTTGACCTCTGGCATTGCTCTGGGCAACCCTCCAGACCATCGTTCTTCGCCTGCCAAGCCATTACAAAAGGGGAAAAACCATATGCAAATCAGGCTTGGTCCCACCCCCAAAGGGGTAGTCCAGCCCAAACTGCTAGGTCACATCCCTTTTGCACGAGACCACAAGCATCCCCAGACATGTTTCAGCCTTGTTGGGCGTCATCAGTGAGGAGTAGCTTGGGTCTCTAGGCCCAGCAGGCAAGGGACCCAGAACTGGGCATACCCTTCCACTCGGGGTGGCAATAGCAAAACAAAAGAGTTGATGGCTGGAAGGTTTAGAATAAATCTTGACCTGTGGCATTGCTCTGGGCAACCCTCCAGACCATCGTTCTTCGCCTGCCAAGCCATTACAGAAGGGGAAAAACCATATGCAAATCAGGCTTGGTCCCACCCCCCAAAGGGGTAGTCCAGCCCGAACTGCTAGGTCACATCCCTTTTGCACGAGACCACAAGCATCCCCAGACATGTTTCAGCCTTGTTGGGCGTCATCAGTGAGGAGTAGCTTGGGTCTCTAGGCCCAGCAGGCAAGGGACCCACGTCTGGGCATACCCTTCCCACTTGGGGTGACAATAGCAAAACAAAAGAGTTGATGGCTGGAAGGTTTAGAATAAATCTTGACCTCTGGCATTGCTCTGGGCAACCGTCCAGACCATCGTTCTTCGCATGCCAAGCCATTACAAAAGGGGAAAAACCATATGCAAATCAGGCTTGGTCCCACCCCCAAAGGGGTAGTCCAGCCCGAACTGCTAGGTCACATCCCTTTTGCACGAGACCACAAGCATCCCCAGACATGTTTCAGCCTTGTTGGGCATCATCAGTGAGGAGTAGCTTGGGTCTCTAGGCCCTGCAGGCAAGGGACCCACGTCTGGGCATACCCTTCCCACTCGGGGTGACAATAGCAAAACAAAAGAGTTGATGGCTGGAAGGTTTAGAATAAATCTTGACCTCTGGCATTGCTCTGGGCAACCCTCCAGACCATCGTTCTTCGCCTGCCAAGCCATTACAAAAGGCAAAAAACCATATGCAAATCAGGCTTGGTCCCACCCCCAAAGGGGTAGTCCAGCCCGAACTGCTAGGTCACATCCCTTTTGCACGAGACCACAAGCATCCCAGACATGTTTCAGCCTTGTTGGGCGTCATCAGTGAGGAGTAGCTTGGGTCTCTAGGCCCAGCAGGCAAGGGACCCAGGTCTGGGCATACCCTGCCACTCGAGGTGACAATAGCAAAACAAAAGAGTTGATGGCTGGAAGGTTTAGAATAAATCTTGACCTCTGGCATTGCTCTGGGCAACCCTCCAGACCATCGTTCTTCGCCTGCCAAGCCATTACAAAAGGGGAAAAACCATATGCAAATCAGGCTTGGTCCCACCCCCAAAGGGGTAGTCCAGCCCGAACTGCTAGGTCACATCCCTTTTGCACAAGACCACAAGCATCCCCAGACATGTTTCAGCCTTGTTGGGCGTCATCAGTGAGGAGTAGCTTGGGTCTCTAGGCCCAGCAGGCAACGGACCCACGTCTGGGCATACCCTTCCCACTCGGGGTGACAATAGCAAAACAAAAGAGTTGATGGCTGGAAGGTTTAGAATAAATCTTGACCTCTGGCATTGCTCTGGGCAACCCTCCAGACCATCGTTCTTCGCCTGCCAAGCCATTACAAAAGGCGAAAAACCATATGCAAATCAGGCTTGGTCCCACCCCCAAAGGGGTAGTCCAGCCCGAACTGCTAGGTCACATCCCTTTTGCATGAGACCACAAGCATCCCCAGACATGTTTCAGCCTTGTTGGGCGTCATCAGTGAGGAGTAGCTTGGGTCTCTAGGCCCAGCAGGCAAGGGACCCACCTCTGGGCATACCCTTCCCACTCGGGGTGACAATAGCAAAACAAAAGAGTTGATGGCTGGAAGGTTTAGAATAAATCTTGACCTCTGGCATTGCACTGGGCAACCCTCCAGACCATCGTTCTTCGCCTGCCAAGCCATTACAAAAGGGGAAAAACCATATGCAAATCAGGCTTGGTCCCACCCCCAAAGGGGTAGTCCAGCCCGAACTGCTAGGTCACATCCCTTTTGCACGAGACCACAAGCATCCCCAGACATGTTTCAGCCTTGTTGTGCATCATCAGTGAGGAGTAGCTTGGGTCTCTAGGCCCAGCAGGCAAGGGACCCACGTCTGGGCATACCCTTCCCACTCGGGGTGACAACAGCAAAACAAATGAGTTGATGGCTGGAAGGTTTAGAATAAATCTTGACCTCTGGCATTGCTCTGGGCAACCCTCCAGACCATCGTTCTTCGCCTGCCAAGCCATTGCAAAAGGCAAAAAACCATATGCAAATCAGGCTTGGTCCCACCCCCAAAGGGGTAGTCCAGCCCGAACTGCTAGGTCACATCCCTTTTGCACGAGACCACAAGCATCCCCAGACATGTTTCAGCCTTGTTGGGCGTCATCAGTGAGGAGTAGCTTGGGTCTCTAGGCCCAGCAGGCAAGGGACCCACGTCTGGGCATACCCTTCCCACTCGGGGTGACAACAGCAAAGCAAAAGAGTTGATGGCTGGAAGGTTTAGAATAAATCTTGACCTCTGGCATTGCTCTGGGCAACCCTCCAGACCATCGTTCTTCGCCTGCCAAGCCATTACAAAAGGCGAAAAACCATATGCAAATCAGGCTTGGTCCCACCCCCAAAGGGGTAGTCCAGCCCGAATTGCTAGGTCACATCCCTTTTGCACGACCACAAGCATCCCCAGACATGTTTCAGCCTTGTTGGGCATCATCAGTGAGGAGTAGCTTGGGTCTCTAGGCCCAGCAGGCAAGGGACCCACCTCTGGGCATACCCTTCCCACTCGGGGTGACAATAGCAAAACAAAAGAGTTGATGGCTGGAAGGTTTAGAATAAATCTTGACCTCTGGCATTGCTCTGGGCAACCCTCCAGACCATCGTTCTTCGCCTGCCAAGCCATTACAAAAGGGGAAAAACCATATGCAAATCCGGCTTGGTCGCACCCCAAAGGGGTAGTCCAGCCCGAACTGCTAGGTCACATCCCTTTTGCACGAGACCACAAGCATCCCCAGACATGTTTCAGCCTTGTTGGGCGTCATCAGTGAGGAGTAGCTTGGGTCTCTAGGCCCAGCAGGCAACGGACCCACGTCTGGGCATACCCTTCCCACTCGGGGTGACAATAGCAAAACAAAAGAGTTGATGGCTGGAAGGTTTAGAATAAATCTTGACCTCTGGCATTGCTCTGGGCAACCCTCCAGACCATCGTTCTTCGCCTGCCAAGCCATTACAAAAGGCGAAAAACCATATGCAAATCAGGCTTGGTCCCACCCCCAAAGGGGTAGTCCAGCCCGAATTGCTAGGTCACATCCCTTTTGCACGACCAAAAGCATCCCCAGACATGTTTCAGCCTTGTTGGGCATCATCAGTGAGGAGTAGCTTGGGTCTCTAGGCCCAGCAGGCAAGGGACCCACGTCTGGGCATACCCTTCTCACTCGGGGTGACAATAGCAAAACAAAAGAGTTGATGGCTGGAAGGGTTAGAATAAATCTTGACCTCTGGCATTGCTCTGGGCAACCCTCCAGGCCATCGTTCTTCGCCTGCCAGGCCATTACAAAAGGGGAAAAACTATAAGCAAATCAGGCTCGTTCCCACCCCCAAAGGGGTGTCCAGCCCGAACTGCTAGGTCACATCCCTTTTGCACGAGACCACAAGCATCCCCAGCCATGTTTCAGCCTTGTTGGGCGTCATCAGTGAGGAGTAGCTTGGGTCTCTAGGCCCAGCAGGCAAGGGACCCACGTCTGGGCATACCCTTCCCACTCGTGGTGACAATAGCAAAACAAAAGAGTTGATGGCTGGAAGGTTTAGAATAAATCTTGCCCTCTGGCATTGCTCTGGGCAACCCTCCAGACCATCGTTCTTCGCCTGCCAAGCCATTACAAAAGGGGAAAAACCATATGCAAATCAGGCTTGGTCCCACACCCCAAAGGGGTAGTCCAGCCCGAACTGCTAGGTCACATCCCTTTTGCACGAGACCACAAGCATCCCCAGACATGTTTCAGCCTTGTTGGGCGTCATCAGTGAGGAGTAGCTTGGGTCTCTAGGCCCAGCAGGCAAGGGACCCACGTCTGGGCATACCCTTCCCACTCGGGGTGACAATAGCAAAACAAAAGAGTTGATGGCTGGAAGGTTTAGAATAAATCTTGACCTCTGGCATTGCTCTGGGCAACCGTCCAGACCATCGTTCTTCGCATGCCAAGCCATTACAAAAGGGGAAAAACCATATGCAAATCAGGCTTGGTCCCACCCCCAAAGGGGTAGTCCAGCCCGAACTGCTAGGTCACATCCCTTTTGCACGAGACCACAAGCATCCCCAGACATGTTTCAGCCTTGTTGGGCATCATCAGTGAGGAGTAGCTTGGGTCTCTAGCCCCTGCAGGCAAGGGACCCACGTCTGGGCATACCCTTCCCACTCGGGGTGACAATAGCAAAACAAAAGAGTTGATGGCTGGAAGGTTTAGAATAAATCTTGACCTCTGGCATTGCTCTGGGCAACCCTCCAGACCATCGTTCTTCGCCTGCCAAGCCATTACAAAAGGCAAAAAACCATATGCAAATCAGGCTTGGTCCCACCCCCAAAGGGGTAGTCCAGCCCGAACTGCTAGGTCACATCCCTTTTGCACGAGACCACAAGCATCCCCAGACATGTTTCAGCCTTGTTGGGCATCATCAGTGAGGAGTAGCTTGGGTCTCTAGCCCCTGCAGGCAAGGGACCCACGTCTGGGCATACCCTTCTCACTCGGGGTGACAATAGCAAAACAAAAGAGTTGATGGCTGGAAGGTTTAGAATAAATCTTGACCTCTGGCATTGCTCTGGGCAACCCTCCAGACCATCGTTCTTCGCCTGCCAGGCCATTACAAAAGGGGAAAAACTATAAGCAAATCAGGCTCGTTCCCACCCCCAAAGGGGTGTCCAGCCCGAACTGCTAGGTCACATCCCTTTTGCACGAGACCACAAGCATCCCCAGCCATGTTTCAGCTTTGTTGGGCGTCATCAGTGAGGAGTAGCTTGGGTCTCTAGGCCCAGCAGGCAAGGGACCCACGTCTGGGCATACCCTTCCCACTCGTGGTGACAATAGCAAAACAAAAAAGAGTTGATGGCTGGAAGGTTTAGAATAAATCTTGCCCTCTGGCATTGCTCTGGGCAACCCTCCAGACCATCGTTCTTCGCCTGCCAAGCCATTACAAAAGGGGAAAAACCATATGCAAATCAGGCTTGGTCCCACCCCCCAAAGGGGTAGTCCAGCCCGAACTGCTAGGTCACATCCCTTTTGCACGAGACCACAAGCATCCCCAGACATGTTTCAGCCTTGTTGGGCGTCATCAGTGAGGAGTAGCTTGGGTCTCTAGGCCCAGCAGGCAAGGGACCCACGTCTGGGCATACCCTTCCCACTCGGGGTGACAATAGCAAAACAAAAGAGTTGATGGCTGGAAGGTTTAGAATAAATCTTGACCTCTGGCATTGCTCTGGGCAACCCTCCAGACCATCGTTCTTCGCCTGCCAAGCCATTACAAAAGGCAAAAAACCATATGCAAATCAGGCTTGGTCCCACCCCCAAAGGGGTAGTCCAGCCCGAACTGCTAGGTCACATCCCTTTTGCACGAGACCACAAGCATCCCAGACATGTTTCAGCCTTGTTGGGCGTCATCAGTGAGAAGTAGCTTGGGTCTCTACGCCCA